>NC_051414.1:3040139-3040937 GCF_015228065.2 Penaeus monodon
CAGGCAATATTTAACAACACTACGTATAGAAAAGTTGTAAAAAAATTGTAGTTGTTATAATCATTTTGTGAAAGAGAAGGATATATCATTTTAGAAGTTGTGGATAGACGGAGAGGAAAATATCAAGAGCACTTTAAGGAGGAAAAAAATAAAAGGGGAATGGGAAGGAAAAAAAAAAAAGGTCGGTTTAAAAAAGAATGAATGGGAGATGGGAGGAAAAAAAAAGGTCGATTAAACATACAAGGAAAAGGTCGATTGTTATGAGGACTTGAGGATAGACGAGGAAAAGGTCGATTTTGCTGAGGAGAGATGGAGTGAGGAGAAGGTTGATTAGTCGAGGACAGACGAGGCGAGGGGAGAGTCGAATAGCTTCAGGAGACGAGATAGAACGAGGGGAAAGGTCGATTAGCCCGAGGAGCAGAGGCGGAGAGCGAAAAGTCGATTAGCGAAGAGGAGAGAGAGACAGAGCGGAGAAGAAGTCGAGGAAAAAGGTCGATCGCGCTGAGGCGGAGAGACAGAACGAGGGGAAAGGTCGATTAGCCCGAGGAGCAGAGGCGGAGGGCGAGGGGGGAAAAGGTAGGTTTTCGCTGAGGCGGAGAGGGCAGAACGAGGGGAAAAGGTCGGGTTAGCCCGAGGAGCAGAGGCGGAGGGCGAGGGGAAAAAAGGTCGGTTGCGCTGAGGATGATGTGTTGCGACCGCGGCGGCGGCTCCTGGCGAGGGGAGAACGGGGCGCGAGGGAGAGGAGCGCCGACCCTCGACCCTGCGACCCCCTGGGACCAACCAAGGGCCACGACCCTT
>NC_051414.1:3041049-3041132 GCF_015228065.2 Penaeus monodon
ACAAACCCCTCGCAAACATGGAGGTTGACGGCCGTGTTGGGGGAAGAGCAGAGAACCCCAAAGGGGGCCTCAGAACGGCCCGG
>NC_051414.1:3041440-3041791 GCF_015228065.2 Penaeus monodon
GGGAAGGAAAAATACAATGGGGTCCCTTGGCCCAGCTGGGAGAGGAGACTTTTGGTTCGAGGGGGGGAGGGGAGAGCAACTGAGAGGTGCGGAAAAAAAAAAAAAGGGAAATTCCCCCTGGTTTTTTATAATTTTTGTAAAGAAACCCCGGCAAAGGGGAAAAAACGTGGATATTTAGATAGTCCAAAAGAAAATTGTGAAATATATTTTGTCTATGTGAATTGGGTAAAGGGGAAAAAAAGGATGATTTTTTAATATATAAATATAAAAGAAATTATAATAAATAGTCCGTTGAAAGAATCAGTGTTCAATATATTCAGTAAAGGATACTCCGCAATGTTTTTTTTTTGT
>NC_051414.1:3041893-3042124 GCF_015228065.2 Penaeus monodon
GTATCTATTTCCTTCCCGACTCTCTCCTCTTCCTTACCCCTCCCCCCCTCCTCCTCCCCTATTCCCAATGCCCCTCTTTTCCATGTTATCAGGCAGTGTAGAGTGTGGATGATGCGTATAATTGTCAATAATTAATGGCTCCGTCGGACAATGGGGGAAGAGACCGTTTTGGCGGGAAATTCGAAGATGGATCGCCCGCCAAGATTCACCCGCCTAACAATTTCTCTTTGC
>NC_051414.1:3042395-3042543 GCF_015228065.2 Penaeus monodon
CTTCTTCGCCGCCAGAATCACGCTTGTTGATTGAGAGATCAAAAATGATATATGGATTTAGCTCAAGCGATTAGGGAAGCTTCCTCTAGAAAGTTTCTGTTCGATAAACTTTGCGGTGGGAACGTTGTTTTTTTTTTCTGGGATTTAA
>NC_051414.1:3042897-3043232 GCF_015228065.2 Penaeus monodon
CTCCATTCATTAACATAAAAAAAATCTCACCAGTCAACAACAACAGAAAACGAAAAACAAACTGAATTTTTTTGGGGCATTTCCTCGACCCGCCATATTCCCGGTCACGTGACCCCCTGGTTGCTGGTGCCTTTCCCTCATTACGGTTAATGGATGAGGGCCATTTTTCCCCTCGGGTGGACACTGCCGGCCAATGGTCAAGGGAAGGGGGGGGGGGAGGAGGGTCAGCCACGCCCATGCCCTCTGCTGATGACGCCCCTTGATGGATTACAAGGCTGAAAGTGTCTCGCTCCGCTGGTCGCGACGCCATGATGGCGGGGCGCTACGGGAATCGC
>NC_051414.1:3043251-3043381 GCF_015228065.2 Penaeus monodon
TTGAGGCACTCTTTCGCTTCATTTTAGCTTTTTCTTTTTCTGATTTTTTTTTTCTGTATTTGGTTCTATATGTCTCTTTGGTAGATAGATTTTTTTTTTATCTTCTCTTTTTCTCTTTGTCTCTCTATTA
>NC_051414.1:3043533-3043722 GCF_015228065.2 Penaeus monodon
TTCATCTGAATTACGTATGAAAAAAAAAGGAACAAATTAAGAAAATTTCGTCTTTCTCCTCATCAGTAGGAATAATTTCGAAATAGATCAATCTAATTAACTATTTAAAATAATTCGATCCAATTTATAATAAACCGACTTACGAAAGGGGAGAACGGAGGAGAGGCCGATAAAGGAAAATAGCGAATG
>NC_051414.1:3044062-3044193 GCF_015228065.2 Penaeus monodon
CAATATATCGACTTCTTTACGTAAGGATACAACGGAGTTTTATTACGCACGAAATTTGTGTCTATTTTATTCATGTCAATCGATAATTTACCACAAATTATCAAATTTATGTGATCACTTTATTCAACTTC
>NC_051414.1:3044645-3044859 GCF_015228065.2 Penaeus monodon
CCTCACTAACGGCCGCTGTTCCGTGGCATCTCCCTATAACGGAGTATTCTGGCGTAGATAAAATGGGTCACTCACTCATACAAAGCCCCAGACACCCCTGTGTATAAGTGGACACCCTTCGCGTTACATATGTTTACAGTGAGACTCGAGGCCCTGGCGTTACTCACCTACACAAAGGAATTATACCAAATGGGACAAGGACAGAAGTGATATG
>NC_051414.1:3045021-3045110 GCF_015228065.2 Penaeus monodon
TTAGGGGGTATGGCCTGATATTCACCCCGATGGGGATTCACGTTCGGTTTGATTTTAATGCGAATATTGCCTCGATTCGAAGAGAAAAA
>NC_051414.1:3045204-3045346 GCF_015228065.2 Penaeus monodon
AATAATATGGCATTAAATAAATTTCGAATCGAATTATCGACGTTTGACAATTCTGTTTGGCCGCGTTGGCATAATGGAGCCATCGAGGGGCTTCTGGCGGGAAAATTTGTCTTTTGTCGCGGCCGGAGGAAAATATGTCCGC
>NC_051414.1:3045367-3045745 GCF_015228065.2 Penaeus monodon
TCCTGAATTTCAGGGCCACAAGAACCATTCATCTTGTATAATACGTATGGAAATTACATTACAGTTTCCGACAGGAATCCATATGAAAGGGAATTTGAAAAGAAGACGATTCTTAGGTAAAGCTTGTTGCAAAGGAGTCGTCAGTGCCCGAGGATTCGGACGCGCCGACAACCGCGCGTTTTCAATGGCCGAAGACGCTCAAATTTACCGAAACCGATGCTAGTGACTTCCTCGTACATCGAACTGTGTCTGTATTCGCTCTCGAGGCACAGAAGGTGTTCGGCGGAGGATAAAATCACCCAGCCCGACTTACAATATCGAGAACCCGCGCCGAATTCGTGGCCGCATTCGAAACCGTGACAATGGCGTATCGAATCC
>NC_051414.1:3045780-3046099 GCF_015228065.2 Penaeus monodon
CGTTCTCTTCCCTCTAGCAGCCTCCTGAACGGTGCAATGGACTGGTCGTATATTGTGTCGAATTATGGATCCGCTCTATCGACGAGGACGCCCGTTTTCATGTCTTTTTCGGGTGTTATTTATAACTACCGAATTGAGTGCATGACCAATTTGCTTCCGGAGTGAGATGTCTGAAGGAGCGATGGAGGGGAGGGGGGGGGGGGATTTTGTGTAGGTGGAAAGGGGGGGGGGGGGATTTTCTTTCGTGTTCAGAGCGAGGCGTCTTAGAAACGGAAGCGCTTTCAAACGCACTTGTACAAGGGGCGAGAACGGAATTCGT
>NC_051414.1:3046331-3046562 GCF_015228065.2 Penaeus monodon
GCTGCAAATACACACTCGCTCCCGCCATTTCCTCTCTGTTCCAAAGTGTCTTTTAACTGCTTGGCTGCAAATAAAACGCAAGAATTCAAGCTTTCTCAGGCTGCCTTCGCCTCTCGACGCTTGTTCCTTCTTTTTCTTTGATTTTCCTCGTTTCCCTGCTTCGTTAGCATTCCTTGTTTCACATTTGAAACGTTAGTTGTTAAGGTTGTTTTATCGTGGGACCAAATCAGA
>NC_051414.1:3047279-3047409 GCF_015228065.2 Penaeus monodon
TAACGCATCCCTCAGCTTCCCATCCGAACGGTGGTGGGGCCGACATGAAGAATTTCTCTCTCGTTGGTCCATTTTTCGTTTTTTTATTCATTTCTTCCTTTCACATACTGTTCGTTGGTCTTCTCCGACC
>NC_051414.1:3048404-3048589 GCF_015228065.2 Penaeus monodon
CCCGTCTAATGGCATCCCCGCGAGCATCATGGCGGCGCCCAAACAAATAGGTGTAGCGCGGGGAACAGTCTCCATTGTCGAGGAGACGAGCCACTTTTGTTTCTTTTGTCTGACAAGTTCCTCCCTACTGTCTGCAGTTGCTGCTTACGGTATTATCTCTTCGCTCTATTCCCCTCCTTCCAGGG
>NC_051414.1:3049137-3049245 GCF_015228065.2 Penaeus monodon
TTTCTCTTCTAGGATATGAAACTGTATTCTCATGATCTCCTCCAGAACGTGCTGTTTGGCCTTCCACTTTTCCCTCTTAGTGACACACTGCCTTGTTTAAGTAACACC
>NC_051414.1:3049286-3049368 GCF_015228065.2 Penaeus monodon
TCCTTCTTGCTTCAAGGAAAAAAAAAAAAAGATGTGTACCCTTGAGATTTTTCTTTTTCTGTATATAAATAAACATTCCTCA
>NC_051414.1:3049429-3049523 GCF_015228065.2 Penaeus monodon
AAAAAAAAAGCGGTAAGAAAATAAGCCAAAACTGCCAAATGCGCAACTCTCGCCGCGATGACTGAGAGAATACTATAAAACATAGACGATTCGG
>NC_051414.1:3049838-3049985 GCF_015228065.2 Penaeus monodon
GTGGGCGCTACATGCAAGCCCTCACCATCGATTCATTTTCACGCCATTTAAGGCTTTGCGTCGCCCTGGCATAAAAGGTAATATCCCGCGACACTAGTCCGTTTGATAAGCTCTTAGTGTCCTCGCGGGGTAATGTCTTTCCTTGCC
>NC_051414.1:3050081-3050353 GCF_015228065.2 Penaeus monodon
GCGAATACGAAGATTGTGAGCTTGTAAGGTCGGCGCGGAGACATGTATTTCCCCTCCCCCACCCCTCGCTCTCCCCACTCGGAGCGACTCTTATATATTTTAATGACGGGGGAAATGAGCTCTCACTATCTAGCGCAATTAAAAAGCAAGCGGAGAAGACTTTGAGGGGGGAAGGTGGGGAAGGAGAGGGGAGGGGGGGGGCGTGAGGGAGGACTTTCGCGCCCGGACGAGAGACGAGTACGTTTGCCTGGAGATTTTCGTCGAAGTTGCGC
>NC_051414.1:3050549-3050658 GCF_015228065.2 Penaeus monodon
AGGGAAAGCGGACATCGTATTCAGACCAGCAGCAACAGAAAGAAGTAAAAAAAAAAAAAAATCCATCAACACATTTTTTCACGAATACATTTTCGAGAACGACGGCGCT
>NC_051414.1:3050724-3051057 GCF_015228065.2 Penaeus monodon
AACCACACTCAACCCTCACGCCTTCCATTTACCTTCCTCTATCTCCATTTCCCCTTCGTCTTTTCCTCTCCCCTTCTCTCCATGCACTTCTCCCGTCGATCCGGTTTCAGACTTTCCTCGGCCCTCGCAGGAATCCTTGTTATTGAAGTAATGAGAACGTTCATTTCAAGCTTAAAACACGTGCTTCGTAAATATGGATGTTTAGATTTACGGACAGTTTAGAGTGCTGAATGCTGAATGTGTGGATGTGTATTTCGGGGAGACGCTGTGAACGATTATGAGTATTTTCAGTCATACTAGTTATCTGTTTACCTGTTTTTCTGTCGGGTTTCT
>NC_051414.1:3051362-3051548 GCF_015228065.2 Penaeus monodon
AGCATCGTCAAGCGGGAGATAACAAGCTAGACGGATGACCACCTCGGCGCCTCGCAACCGCGCCCACCGCACAGCACGCCCGCAGAGCCCGCGCGCCCCTGCGATACCTCTGTGAGCCCCGAACTGGCGGCGGATCATTAGGGTTTCCTCGATCCATTAGCTCTGTCGGCCACACCGCCTTCGCCC
>NC_051414.1:3051752-3051820 GCF_015228065.2 Penaeus monodon
AGCCTTCATCTTACGCTCCGGGAGGAAAAAAGGAAGATGTAGGCCTGTCTTTTTTTTTTTTTTTATTA
>NC_051414.1:3051887-3051990 GCF_015228065.2 Penaeus monodon
GTCTCCGCGCCCTATCGGAGACTCTCTTCGGCCCCCATAATTATCGTTACAAGGACGTAACCAAGTATGGCTGCGAGTAATAGCAGGCTCGGCCTCCTACGGT
>NC_051414.1:3052019-3052397 GCF_015228065.2 Penaeus monodon
CGCTTACGCCAAGCTTAACCCACCGAGGGGCCTTAATGACACCCGGGCATAAGGGCGGAAATGGCACGAGCGAAAGGCCGCAACTAACCTGTTTTACCGGTTGGTGGCGGCGGTGGACGCGCGCGCCTCGCTATACACAGTCCCTTGCAGTGTGAACGAATTTGGTTCGCGTTTCAAATCTCATTAATAACTGACGGCGGTTGTAACATCTCTATACGTTTCAGGAGAGCCTCTCGATTGCTTCTCGAGCCCTGGGAACTCTTTCTGACTGTTCATTTCGTGTTTTTTTTTCCCGTTTTCTTTTTTTTTTTTCTAAATTTTGTTTTCTCAGAATCTCTCTCTCTCTGTCGACATCTCTTTATCTGCCTGTCTCCCCTC
>NC_051414.1:3052584-3053018 GCF_015228065.2 Penaeus monodon
TTTCTCTTTTTTCTCCTCTCTCTCCCTCCCCTTTCCCTTCATCCAGGTGTAAAGTGACAAAACAACCAGAGAAAATTCTCTTAAAACGAATGCCATTGTTAACCCTGAGGGTTCTTCATTCACATACCCCGTCTTCCGCTCGTGTACACACCTCTTCGTTCACATACCCCGTTCTTCATTTGCATACCGTGTTCTCCGTTCACATACCGTGTTCTCCGTTCACATACCGTGTTCTCCGTTCACATACCGTGTTCTCCGTTCACATACCGGTTCTCCGTTCACATACCCCGTTCCTCGTTCACATACCCGTACGCTACCCGACGGTCCGCTACTGTTAACCGCGGGCACGTCCCCTGAGGAATGATTGTTTTATAGCGACGCTTGTGCCAAATATGGGCGTAAAGCTTGTAGAAAAGAGCCAGAGGTTGCTGGGA
>NC_051414.1:3053310-3053890 GCF_015228065.2 Penaeus monodon
AAGAGAGAGAGAGAAAAATATCACACGATCACTGGCGCTTTTTATCGTCCCGCCGATATGGAAGAAATCCTGTCCTTTCTTCCTTTCCTGTAACTCGCGGATTCATTTTTTCTTCTCTTCAGCTTCTATAGTAGATTTACCATTTTTTTTGCTGTTAATTATTAAACCTTAATCTCTCCCTTCAAATCTGTATCGCCTTACGCACGCCTTATTAGACGCGGCCAACCAAATATACAGCCGAGCATTGTCTGGGATTCGTCCTAATAAGAAAAAAGAGAGAGAGAGAGAAAATATCCCTCTTTTTATTTCTACAAATTTAGTGATAAGACGCTCTTTCCTCTCCCTGCCTTATATAGCGAGCGGTTGTCTAAGTCTCCCCTAGCAAAAGAGAGTACACTCGTAACCCCCCCATATTACGTTTTGAGTTATTTATACAGTAACAAGAGCTATTCATGTCAAAGCAACAGTTATTTAGCAACTTTCTAACCCTCCGCGTGTTTTATAAAGACCTCAAACGACTATTCTGGCATCTGTCCTTCGCGTAAATAAAAGTCTCCTCTTGCGTCAAAAGCTATGGAGA
>NC_051414.1:3054593-3054698 GCF_015228065.2 Penaeus monodon
GTCACTCCAGGCCCTCCTCCGCGATGTACAATTAGTCGGCTGAGTGACATCCGGGACTCGTACCTGTCCGCCATCCGCCATATTGGTACCTGATGCCTTCTTCAG
>NC_051414.1:3054798-3054885 GCF_015228065.2 Penaeus monodon
GAACTCGTCCATTTCCTCGGCCTCGTTCCGCAGTCGACACCGGAGCCTGATGACGGCGGTGAGATGCTGATGAATGAGCGAGATAAA
>NC_051414.1:3055062-3055718 GCF_015228065.2 Penaeus monodon
TGATAGTTAAGAAAGGCTGCAGACGAGGAAAGTATAGATCGTAGAAGATCAAACATTTTTTCAGATCTCTTTTCTCGTTTTGTACAGAAATAGTGGATGACATTTATAGCAATTGCAAAAAAAGGGAAAGAGGTATCGCATGACCGAATAATATAATGAATAATCAATACCATTTACGCCAATAGGGACCAATCGCCGTTGATCAAATCTGCAACACGCATGTTATTGCTCTTTTTAGAAATGTGTGACAGTCACAGCAAACAAATTCGAAGAGTATCGGGAACATGACCCATGACAACATTACAACGCATTCCACGGCGTTGCAACATGTTTCCAAGCCCCACACCCAACCAACCAACCCGCAACAAAACAACAGCTAACATGTAAGCAACCCACAGAGAACACAGAAACGACACACGTATTACTGTTATTATCGCGATAAGAACAACAATCATTGTAATTAAATTGATTAGGAGCGGCTCTCGACCAAAACCTCTTGTGGTTTCGCTAAGAACATCGTCCGAAACAACGACAGACTTTGTTGTTTTCACTGAACTTGGCATTTAACAAAGAACACGGGAATGGCAATTCAACGTGATAATGAAGGGAATTTAGAGAAAAATCAAAATAAACGAAAGCGAAACGAAAAGTGAGGG
>NC_051414.1:3055756-3056091 GCF_015228065.2 Penaeus monodon
TGGGGAAGGAGAGGAAGGAAAAATAAATAAGGAAGAGATGATTGTGAGAAAGGAGAAGTAAAGATGATGGATAACAAGGAGAACGGAAGAAAGGCCAAGAAGAACAAAACAAGATAAATAAGAAAAACGAAAAGAGGAGACGGCAAAAATATAAAAAAGTATATCAAAGGAAAAGAGAAGAACAGGACGAGACACGAAGAAGAGAGAATAACGAAGACGCAAAGATAAGAAAGAAAGAACGAATAGAAGAACAAATAAAAAAAAGAACAAACAGAAGAACAAGAAAAAGAGAAGACCGAACTGAAGAAACGAAAACCAGAACAAAGAGAAGAGAA
>NC_051414.1:3056333-3056443 GCF_015228065.2 Penaeus monodon
AGGTCGTTACAGCAAACGGCCGCATAAACGCACGAAGGGCGAGAGGAATGCCATCGTCATCGCCAAAGAGCTGTTTGAATGCGCGACGTTGAACAGCAGGAGACAATAAC
>NC_051414.1:3056702-3056771 GCF_015228065.2 Penaeus monodon
GACTGACGGGTGTCCAGGAGGCCATCTTCCTCCTGAGGGCGCAGTAGGGGTGTTTGGAAAAGGAGGAGT
>NC_051414.1:3056903-3057080 GCF_015228065.2 Penaeus monodon
ACATACCAGGGCGGCGAGGTAGCAAGAGTTAATTGGGAAGGTGTCACGCAGACCAGCCACCTGATGAGCTCCTGGCGCGGCTGACAGTCTACACGCTCCTTCGGCCCCATTACCGCGCGTCAGCCCCGAGTGTCAGCGAGAGGAGAGGAGGCCGAGTCGGTCCTCGTGTTCGATTCC
>NC_051414.1:3057164-3057705 GCF_015228065.2 Penaeus monodon
CGTGAGTACTTATTTCGTTCTCCTTCTTCTCTTATTCTTTATTCCGTCTTCCGTTTTTTTTATTTGTCTCTTTCGTGAGTATTTATTTCGTTCTCTTTCCTCTCCTTTTCCTCGTTTCTCTATTTCGTTATCATCCTTTTATTCTCCTTTCTCTTTCCTTTTTCCTTCCTTTATCCCCCTTTTCCTCTTCCCCATCCGTCCTCTCCCCTTTTCCCTCTTCCTTCAAGGTAATTCCATTTTAGTTAATTCAGTTATTTTTTCCATTCATTTCCGTGAACAGTACCTATGTCAATCTAAATTTGTTGCTTAGTAATCTTTGATAAATCATATTACGTATTTTCGCTTCATATAATCACGTGATAATCTAGTTTAAATTTATATAAGTTATATTATAGTCATATAGTTAATTCACTTTATGTTTGAGGTTTTAGTTAAAATGTGAATATATAGCTGGACTACGAGAGAAATTCAGTAATGATAGAATATAATAAAAAAAGACAGGAGTCGAATGGGAATAAATGGATTAAAAACAAAATACAAA
>NC_051414.1:3057743-3057818 GCF_015228065.2 Penaeus monodon
AAAGGAACTTCGATAAATAGTTGTGTTTTTTTCGCATAGCATTCTTCCCCTCTCCTCCCCCCCCACAGCGATACC
>NC_051414.1:3058130-3058265 GCF_015228065.2 Penaeus monodon
AAAGGGGAGAGTGGCCCTCCTCTATGGGAACGGAAGGTTTTTGAAGATAGGGTTAATCGACGTTCAAATTGATCGCCATATCTTGTGACAACTCTTTCACGGCGAGAGGGGGGGAGGGGGGGGGTTGGGAGATGA
>NC_051414.1:3058700-3058797 GCF_015228065.2 Penaeus monodon
GTTTAAAGGTTCAAAACACACAGTGAACGGAACAGCAGGGGGGGGGAGGAAAGGAGAAATGGGGGGGGGGGAGGAAGGGCAATGGGAGAGGTTTATT
>NC_051414.1:3059122-3059265 GCF_015228065.2 Penaeus monodon
AAAGGGGCGGGGGAGAGAAATGCAAAAAAAAAATGGGCGTCACTGAAATGAGAAATGACTATTGTCCCTTAGCTGTGGTAATCATTAGAGAGAGGGAGATGATGTTGTGATTAATTGCTGAGCATTACGAATTTCACCCGGGA
>NC_051414.1:3059634-3059795 GCF_015228065.2 Penaeus monodon
CGTGACGTAATAGATCGAGGGGTGAAGGGGATGAAGGGGGGGAGGGGGGAAGGGGGCAGAAAGGGGGGTGGGGGGAGACACAGCTCACTTCCCCCGGATTCTTCATCTCTCCGGCCGGAAATACGGCTATGTACGGAGAAAAGGGGAGAGCAGAGAGGAGG
>NC_051414.1:3059956-3060443 GCF_015228065.2 Penaeus monodon
TTCAAATTGAGAATGAGAGAGGAGGAGAATGGAGAGAAAAAAAAGGAAGATGGTAGATAGAGAATAACAATAATATAATAAATAGAATAAAAAGAATAAAGAGAGTGTGCCGGAAGCCCCTGGCACTGCGTGATTGGCACTCGACGGAACCCATGGGGGGGGAGGGAAGATAGTGCCAAAGGGGAGAAAGGGAGAAGGGCGGAAGAGGATGAAGGGAGAGACGGAAACAGAATAACGAGACTATGTCAGAAAACCCAAGAGGGGGAAAGGGGGAGGAGGGAGAAAACGAGAGAGAAAGAGAGAAAGACAGAGACAGAGACAAGGAGACAGAAGGGCAGAAGGGAAACACAGGATAATCAGGAGGAGGAAGCGACATTATATAGAATACGGGGAGAAGGGAGAGGAAGAGGAGAAGGAAAGAAGAAAGGGATAGAGAAAAACGTCAAGGAAACTGCCCAACGTGATCCAGAGGGCGTGGAAGGATGCG
>NC_051414.1:3060684-3060821 GCF_015228065.2 Penaeus monodon
TAAAAAACCGTCGATAAAATGATATTAACTAAATAAAGTAGATTCCTCTTCTCTTCAAAATCTTCCAAACATCTTGAGAAATCGATGGCCGAGCGACGAAGAAAGTTGATTTGTCTGTCTGTCTTAACACAAGAATG
>NC_051414.1:3060842-3061392 GCF_015228065.2 Penaeus monodon
CCTGTGGTGATGGGGTGATGGGGTGTTGTGATGATGGGGTGGTGGAGTGATGGAGTAGTGGAATGATGGGGTGATGGGGTAGTGGAGTGATGGGGTGTTTTGGTGATGGGGTAGTGGAGTGATGGGGTGTTTTGGTGATGGGGTAGTGGAGTGATGGGGTGGTGGAGTGAGGGGTGGGGAAATGATGGGTGAGGGGGTAGTTGGAGTATGGGGTGGTGGAGTGATGGGGTGGTGGAGTGATGGGGTAGTGGAATGATGGGGTGATGGGGTAGTGGAGTGATGGGGTGGTGGAGTGATGGGGTGGTGGAGTGATGGGGTAGGGGAATGATGGGTTGGGGTGTGGAGTGAGGGGTGGTGGAGTGATGGGTGATGGTAGGGGGGTTTTGTTGTGGTGTGGGGTGAGGGGGGGTGTTGCTGGTGAAGAAGGTTTTTGTGTTTTGGTGGGTTGTATGGTGATGGGCGGTATGGTGTTGTGGTAGTATTATGTTGAGGTTTGTGGTGTTGTGGTGACGGTGTGTTGGTACAGATTTATGGTGATGGGAAGTTATTG
>NC_051414.1:3061622-3061746 GCF_015228065.2 Penaeus monodon
AAAGCGACGGCGAGGCGCGATCGGTCGCTGGCCAACTTCCCTCTATACACAGCCTCTTCTACGCCTAAGCCATTGGGGAGGACAGAATACGTGTTTAGGAAAATAAAAACGTCATTTTACTCAG
>NC_051414.1:3062203-3062601 GCF_015228065.2 Penaeus monodon
CCGAGTTTCGAAGTCCTCATGTCCTTACGAAAGATGTCCTCATAGCCCCAAGTCCTCATAACGCGAAGTCCTCTTAGCGCCCGAGTCCTCCTAGCGCCGGTCCTCATAGCGCCAGTCCCATAGCCCGAGTCCTCATAGCGCCGATCCCCCATAGCGCCGAGGGCCTCATAGCGCCGAGTCCTCATAGCGCCGAGTCCTCATAGCGCCGAGTCCTCATAGCGCCGAGTCCTCATAGCGCCAAGTCCTCATAGCGCCAAGTCCTCATAGCACCAAGTCCTCATAGCGGTTTCGAGATCTTGAAGACGACCGAAAAGTCTTCACGATCCGAGGTCCTCTCAAAATCCCGCATCCTTGAGGCCGAAAAGTCCTCATGGCAAGAAATCCTAGGATCCTTGTTT
>NC_051414.1:3062924-3063743 GCF_015228065.2 Penaeus monodon
AGCCGGCCCGTCGAGCTGCCTCCGCCGGCTGGGAGTGTCCCACGAGCCCCTCAAGTACCGTGACCAATTGCCTATTGTCGAGGCAGCGTCCCCCTCGCATCTGTAAATATGTCATTGCTGATCACCCGTATCCTTCGCGGGGGGGGGGGGGAGAGGGGAGTGGGGAGAGGTGGGAGGGGATGGAGGAGGGATGGTGGGGGGAAGGAGATCGAAGGGGGGAGAGGGATAGAGGAGGGAGGGGAGTAAGGAAGTAGGAGGGATGGAGGGTGTAGGAGTAGGATAGTGAGAGGCGAGAGAATAAGAAAGGAAAGGATAGTGAGAGGGAAACGATGGGGAGGGGGGGGTGAAGGGATGGAGGGGGAGAGGGAAGGATAGTGAGAGGGGTAGGGGAGAAGGGAAGAGCAGGGAGGGAATGAAAGGGTAGGGGAGGGCCAGGAAGAAGGAGGGAGAAGGGGAGAAGGAGAGGGAGAGGGGAAGTAGGATAAGGAAGAGGGAGATGGGGAGAAAGAGGTAGGAAGGTGAAGGAGAGGGGGAAAGGAAGAGGCAAAAGGAGAGGAGAAGAAGGAAAAAGTGGGGGAAGAGAGGGGGGGAGAGAGGAGGGGGGAGAGGAGGGGGAAAAGGAGAGGAGAGGAGAGAGGGAGGGGAGAGGGAGAGGCGAAAGGAGAGGGAGAGGGAGATGGGAGAGGGAGAGGGAGAGGGAAGGAGCTATAGATACTGCTACTGTTCGGACCAGTTTTATATGTAGTTTTATGCCTGTTCACTGAAGGGGGTGGGGGGGGGTCGGCCACCAATCCCCGATATAGCATTGGCTTGCATTTA
>NC_051414.1:3064524-3064593 GCF_015228065.2 Penaeus monodon
AGGGGGAAAAGACGGCCATTTAAGCGGCGGGTGATACAATGGTGGACATGGCAGAGGCGGGGCGAGGCC
>NC_051414.1:3064924-3065230 GCF_015228065.2 Penaeus monodon
CTTACATAAACGCGACGAAGTTAGAGCAATTTCCTTCTATATAATCATATCCTACATTTTCCTTGAAATGTCAGTCAGTTCCATTTTCATTTTCATTTTCTCTCCCTCAAGACCAATCACATCTCCTCGAATGTTTTGGGTCCCGATCTCATTTTCTCTCAAACCCTTTTCATCTCCTTTTCTCTACGTCCCTTTTTCTACGTCTCTATTTCTCCTTTGGATGGGCTTGTCATTAATTTTAGTAGAGTATTCAAAAGGCGTATGGGATCTAAGATTTATGCGTTCCGTGCCACTGAGCCATTTGGG
>NC_051414.1:3065776-3065864 GCF_015228065.2 Penaeus monodon
AGTTCTGTCACAAATTTTCGTAAATACGGACATATAAAGTGTAATATATTTCCTTTAACTACACAACGTACACATGTGACAAGAAATG
>NC_051414.1:3065891-3066816 GCF_015228065.2 Penaeus monodon
TCGTAACTCCCCCCCTCCCCTCCACCCACATATATCCTCCTCCTTCCTCCTTCCCTCCCCCACCCCCACCCCCACACATTTACACACCGCATCCTCCCCCCACACCTACCCTCCCCCCACTCACGTCCACCCCCACCTTCCCCAACCACACATCCATCTCCTACACTCTTACACCCTCACACTTCCATCCTACACACACCCTCCCCCCCCCCCACACACTTACGACCCCACCTTCCCTCCACCCCACACCCATACCCCACACTTCCACCCCGACCTCCACCCACACAAACCCTCCCCCCACACACTTCCACCCCCACCTCCACCCCACACACACCCTCCACCCCACACACCTCCACCCCATACATCCCCACCCCCCCACACACACTTCCACCCCCACCTTCCCCCACACCCCACCCACACATCCCCACAACCCCCCCCCCTTCCCCCCCACATCCCCACCCCCCCCCAACACTTCCACCCCCACCTTCCCCCCACCTTCCCCCCCACACACACTTACACCCCCACCCCCCCCCCCCCCACCCCCTACACCCTTCCACCCGGTCCACACAATGGCCAGGGATCCACCCAACCCCCCGAACACGGGATCACTCGCCGGGGCCTCGCGACGCCCGGCCGGAGACATGCGACAAAGACCCCACAAAGGAAAAGGGGAAAAGGGGCGGCCTCCTCTTCCTCTCTTGGCCTCTTGTTTTCTCTCCCTCTCTCTTCCTCTTTCGGTTTCTTCCTCTTTCTCTCTTGTCCTCCTGTTTTCTCTCCCTCATGCGTTATTTTCTTCTTTCGTCCTCTTCTTCTTTCGTTCTATTGGCTTTTTCTATCGTTTCTCTTCTTTTTTCGTTTTCTTTGGCTTCCTGCTCTTTCGTCCTCTTGAACCTCTTCTCTCGTTCTTTGGTGCCTCTTCCTTTTT
>NC_051414.1:3067050-3067188 GCF_015228065.2 Penaeus monodon
GGGACACACGGATAGTTGAGTTCCGCGCTGCCCATATCATCGTTTGGGGGCTCGGGGGGAGGAGCGGGTGGGGCGGGACGACGCAGGAGAGCTGCATGGAAGGGAGGGTCGCGGCATTCTTCTGCGACCGGTCGTGGA
>NC_051414.1:3067502-3067729 GCF_015228065.2 Penaeus monodon
CAGCGCTAGAGGGAATTATATCATTAGTAAAGAAAACATAAACAGACCACCAACATTTAACAGAAATGAAAATAAAATTCGGTTGTTAATAAACTAAAATTGACTCCCTCCCTCCCCCACCCCCCTACAAAAAGATACACGAAGTCCACCCCCTTTCATTTTCATATAAAAACAAATATAAAACCATACAAGATCCTCTGACTGGCTTCGGTCCCACGAAAGAGAGA
>NC_051414.1:3068048-3068220 GCF_015228065.2 Penaeus monodon
ATATCGCTGATGGCTCTATTTGCGACCTTGTGTTTCCATCGGAAGCGCATTTCGTTTCGACTTGTTGTCTACGCTCATCCCCTCTTTTTTTGGTTCGGTTCTTCGCCCTTCTTTCATTTAGAAATTACGATCATTGCGCCGGTTGCATATCAAATTCTCACCTCGCCTTCGA
>NC_051414.1:3068255-3068419 GCF_015228065.2 Penaeus monodon
CGGTTATTCGAAATCTCGACATCATGACCCGCCGTTTTTAATCCGACGTGGCAACTCGCGGTGTGGCCTATCAATTACAACGATAATAAATGATGACACACTTCATTAACATCATTTTATAGGACCCTAGACACCCTCCCTCTCAGAGCGGCTATAAAGCACAA
>NC_051414.1:3068438-3068515 GCF_015228065.2 Penaeus monodon
AAAAAATGCCAAGGGAAACAGAAAGAGCAGTTAGTAAAGACGCTGTTTTTTTTCTTTTTTTCTCGGGCGTGTTTATC
>NC_051414.1:3068532-3068611 GCF_015228065.2 Penaeus monodon
TGACGCCATATTGGATTCAAATCTCCCCCAATTTCAAAACTTGTCTCGATTTTTTTCTTTTTCCTTTTGCGGTGGTTTT
>NC_051414.1:3068634-3068736 GCF_015228065.2 Penaeus monodon
CGCTATATTACTTAAAACTTACGGCATTTGCAATTGTCGAGTTTCCCTCTTCAGAAATGTTCCATCTTGGAGGTAACGAGAAGAAAAAGTTTATCTATGACT
>NC_051414.1:3068956-3069148 GCF_015228065.2 Penaeus monodon
TATTGCACTCCATCTCCCCCTCTCCCCCTCCCCCCCATCACGTAAATAGCCACCGATATACAACACAAAACGACTGTCTTTTAGATGGAGCCATTTCAGGATAGGAAATAATGATACGCAAGCTATGTGAGGGATCATCATATCCATAAAGAAGCGGGATTTCATATATATAGAAATAAATTAGACGGAGGT
>NC_051414.1:3069523-3069635 GCF_015228065.2 Penaeus monodon
CCTCCGATGACCATTAAGCGGCCGACCCTAATATTTGCTCAGATTTTTATGGTAATTGTTAATTATATGGGGTGTTGTGAGGATGGCGGGCGGATGGAATGGCCCCTTCCCC
>NC_051414.1:3069846-3070291 GCF_015228065.2 Penaeus monodon
GAGCCACCAAGCGTTTCCCGCAGAACAAACGTTGCTTACGAGCCACCAAACGTTTCCCCACAGAACAAACGTTGCTTACGAGCCACCAAACGTTTACCACAGAACAAACGTTGCTTACGAGCCACCAAACGTTTACCACAGAGGAATCCCAGACCTTTACAGACACACGCTACGAGAGAACCGATTCCACACTCTGGGATTCAACACGAGCAAATTAAATTATGTATCTTTACAGATCCTAGAATTACGGAAGCAGATGCTCTCGCGCAAGCAAACACGGAGATGCAAATCATGGACGAGACCAAGCAGAGGATAACTTTGTGAGAAAGAGAAGGGGGGTGGGGGGATACAGAGATATCAGATAGATGTGGAAATATTAAGCTAAGAAAAATGTATATAGTGGAGGTAATGATTTAATATAGAGGATATATTTTGCATTCCTCCA
>NC_051414.1:3070460-3070574 GCF_015228065.2 Penaeus monodon
CCCTCACCCCGCTTTCCCCTCGCGCACCAAAGTTCCCATGGCGACCTTCCTCCGCAGCTTTTGACGGGTCAATTACTGTTAAAGAGGCGAGAACCACACCCCCTCCGTCGCCAG
>NC_051414.1:3071340-3071700 GCF_015228065.2 Penaeus monodon
GAGAGAGCATGCTTCCAAAATAACCCCATAGATGGCACTGAGCAAAGGCCGCGAGCATGAGAGGCATCAGCGCCAACACGTGTGTATTGACATCGCAAATTCCATCAATAATTCGGCAACGGATAACGAGCTCTCTATCATACCGCTAATTACAAGTCAAGTTCATGATCATCGCCAGGCCATATATGTCCGCGGCCGTGATTCCTTCCTCATCATCGTCGCATCCTTTTTTTTTTTTTCTGTTTCGCATTCTCGGCATGGTTATTCGTGTATTTGTAGATTTTCTCCTATTCTCTCTCTTACTCACTCTTTGTTAGATTCTTCTTCCTTTCTTTCTTCCTTTCTTTATCTCTTATTTCT
>NC_051414.1:3071976-3072279 GCF_015228065.2 Penaeus monodon
CTCTCCCATCCTTCTCTCCCCATCTCTCCCTCTTCCTCTTTTCCCCCTATTTATCTCCCCCACCCCCTTCCTCCCCCCCTCCCATCCCCCATATAACCCCCCATCAATCCCCCCATCCCCCCATAAATCCCCCATCCCCCCCCGACCTCCCCCCCCCCCGACCTCCCCATTCACCCCCCGACCTCCCAAACCCCCCCCCCTCCCATTCACCCCGGATGGAATGGGCTCTGGGACGCAATCGGGGTCTTGGACATGGACTGCACCCTGTCGGGGAGATCAGTCGTTATTGGGCCATTTGGGGCG
>NC_051414.1:3072914-3073243 GCF_015228065.2 Penaeus monodon
TTACTAGACAGAAGTGAAGACCTTAAAATGTCGACAAACACCGAAATACATAAGTATATGTATTTATTCCATGGACACACAGATCACTCAGAATCAACACTCCTTGATCTCTTCATTCATTCGTCAATTCACCCATCCATCAATCTCCTTATCACTGATTATACTGCACCTGTCACTATTAGTTTATTCATCCATCCCTTCGGCAGTGACGGCTTACTTCACCTTCGTCGTGGACTTAAAAAGAGAATTGGATTAGAGCGTTGGTTCTAAAATAAATTCTAACACGTTGTAGGGTTTGACTCAGGCTGCCGGTGAGGTCAAGCGGTAGA
>NC_051414.1:3073708-3074017 GCF_015228065.2 Penaeus monodon
GGCCCAGCAAGCAACGCCTTTGCCTATTATTCGCTCGCAATAAAAACATTGCCGTTGTTGATATTCTCAGTCGCGCGGCAAGACAAGGCGGAAATAGCGTCGGCGTCCACAGCGGGTCAACATTTTTAAAAGTCCGGTTTTAGGATATTGAGTTTTCTGCATGCTTTGCAACTTTGCAGGACGCATTTTTGTGCGAACTGCAATGACCTGTTATTCCGCCGAAGGGCAAGTGGCGTGAGGCGCGGGGTGAGTGTGCGGGGGTTATTATGTCGGCCGATTCCGCAGGAAATCTCCTTTATGCTCGCCAGA
>NC_051414.1:3074704-3075016 GCF_015228065.2 Penaeus monodon
CACACACACACATACTCTCTGTTTTTATACATAGATTTTCTAACAAATGCACGGAAGTACGAGTGTCTCCACGTCGAAAAGGCAGACCTCAGAAGATAGACGACTGAAACCATAGCAAAGAGAGAAGAAAGACCGAGCGAAGAAAGACCGAGCCTCGACCCCAAAGACCGAACCAAGACCGAGCGACGAGAGACCGAGCGGAGGCTGAGCGGAGGCCGAGCGGAGGCCGAGCGGAGGCCGAGCGGGTCGCGCGCATTTCCACACAATGGCGACACATCTCGGCGGGGGGCTAATTCCTCCGCTGGGTGGCCG
>NC_051414.1:3075462-3075861 GCF_015228065.2 Penaeus monodon
CTTCCGAACAGGTGTTCTCACACGCCCACCCACCCACCCGACGCCCACCCGCCCACCCGCCGCCCACCCGCCGCCCATTGCTCAGATGTTGCGCTGATTGAGTCATAACTTAGGGAGACGTGACAATGGGTCTGCCTTTCAACCGCAGGGGGAGGGAGGGGGAAGGGAGAGGGAGAGGGGGTGAAGGAAGAAAGAGGGGGGAAGGGGTAAGTGGGAAGGGAGAGGAGGAAGGGAGAGGAGAATGGAAGGGAGAGAGGAGAATGGAAGGGGGAGAGGGAGAGGGAGAGAGAGAGGGGAAGGGGGAGAGGAGAATGGAAGGGAGGGAGAGAGGGAGAAAGGGGAGAGGAGAAGGGAGGGGAGGGAGAGAGGGAAAGGGGAGTACCCGGACTTTCCATGTGG
>NC_051414.1:3076497-3076609 GCF_015228065.2 Penaeus monodon
TGAGCGGCGGTCAGGCCCTTAGGCTATTCTGGCCTGTGTTGACACTCGGGGCGGGGAACATGGGCGTCACAAAGAGCTGACCACACTCACTCCTTGGGCGGTGCTACTGAAG
>NC_051414.1:3076805-3076874 GCF_015228065.2 Penaeus monodon
AGGCTTTTGATACATTTAACACCGATTTTTTCCCTCGGGTGTTCCAGTCAAGTGGAGCGAATCTGAACG
>NC_051414.1:3077098-3077242 GCF_015228065.2 Penaeus monodon
ACCAAAGGTAGTTGAGACACATTCTCGCTTTCGCCGCTAAAAGTTGCAGAGCCTTACCTTTATGTTTTGGAATATTCTAGTTTTGAACATCTGTTAACAAAGTTTGCGCGGCAATGTAATAATTTGTAAGGCGTATAAAAATAA
>NC_051414.1:3077615-3077784 GCF_015228065.2 Penaeus monodon
ACTACCCAATCAATCCACCACACAATATAATAGCAAATAATAACGTTCCCTTGTTTCTTTGCAGGACGCGCCCGATGCGGCTGGATTGCTCGACAAGATACTAACACGGTGTTCGCGATGCCTCACAAAGGTAGGCCTCAGCACACGTGGTTTTCTGACTGCACGTTAG
>NC_051414.1:3078068-3078396 GCF_015228065.2 Penaeus monodon
TCCCACGCCTCACAACACCCCCCTCCCCCCTACCCCAACGCCTCACAACACCCCCCTCCCCCCTCCCCCAACGCCTCACAACATAGACTCTCATGAACACAACATATCACACAAAAAAAAAAACATATTCATGATAAAAAAAAAAGTTCATGTACATTCGTTAACAGGGCATAGACACATGTCCGTGTTTCGTGTCCAACATGACTAGCGTTTATTAATAGGCATATGGTATATAAAGAGCATAAATTTGGATATTTGGATATGAAGGAATAATTTGGTAAAATAGATAAGATCTCTAGTTAGCCTAAAAAAGAGAGGAAAATGTGGG
>NC_051414.1:3078438-3078531 GCF_015228065.2 Penaeus monodon
TTTTCTCTGTCGTACCGGAGTGTTTTAAATGATCTGTGAGATTACTTTGATAATCGAATGTTTTGGAATCCGAGCTATTGTTTTGTAAAATTT
>NC_051414.1:3078560-3078647 GCF_015228065.2 Penaeus monodon
TTTATCAATATCAGTAATCATATTTATGATGACAGCAGTTCAAAGATGCTGCCTTTATCTGCATGATGTAAACACGCAAAGCAGCAA
>NC_051414.1:3079078-3079369 GCF_015228065.2 Penaeus monodon
GAAGACTTGAACCAAGTCGTTATTGCAACACATGTAGAAGCGTTCAATTAAAGCGGGCGAACACGGGAGCCGCAATTGCAAACAAGATCGCGCCGCATTTCGACAGGTATCTTGCATAACGGAACATGTATGGTTACAGAGCGAATGGAAAGAGCGGCGCTGCGGATGGCATCACGGCCGTTCATCCGCGATTTTGAACACGGGCAAAACGGAAGACCAATTTAGCTTTTGCAATCTTAAACACTCATTGCAAGTGCATGAACAGTAAGGGAAGGGAACAGCTCTACAGGG
>NC_051414.1:3080059-3080267 GCF_015228065.2 Penaeus monodon
CTTACGCATCTGTCAGAGTAAAAAATCATTAAAAAAAAGAAAAAATATATTGACCAAAAATCTATCATAAACCTATATAATAATTTTTTTTTATACTTTTTATCTGTACGTTTTACTGAAGTGATGCGCAGGTTAGCAACTATATAGTGTATTTGGTGACGCAATAACCCGGGGTATCGCAGCCAAATGCATAGTTATTTTGAGAGCC
>NC_051414.1:3080291-3080718 GCF_015228065.2 Penaeus monodon
CTGTGGGAGAAAGTGGAGGAAAGATTTCATGTTGTTTGCAATGCAGATCTCCAAAATGGAAATTAATAGGAATTAAATCAGATTTACTTAGATAAAAAAAGAGATTAAGAGAAAGTAT
Organism: Penaeus monodon; assembly: GCF_015228065.2. Classification (NCBI taxonomy): domain Eukaryota; kingdom Metazoa; phylum Arthropoda; class Malacostraca; order Decapoda; family Penaeidae; genus Penaeus; species Penaeus monodon. Next base: position 3,080,410 of record NC_051414.1, read on the forward strand.
TCATTTAATCCGAAGATCATTCTTTTTATTGCGTTCCAAGAGAAATCTGTTTAATTTGATGATAAGGTAATATATAAAGAGAAAGTCTGCAAGTAATCTAAAGGTATTTTATTTTGCAATTATTGCAATTGCAAGAGAAGGCAAAGCAACAGAATGCAATATCTTTCCCCCCACATCTGCCACTTTTTTGCAAGATTACAATAAGTAGTTATCTTAACTTTCCTGACTTATTAACACATCTTAGACTATAATTAGTACCATTAACACTTATTTCTAAGTCTATCCAGAAAAAAAATATTCTGTGAACGA
>NC_051414.1:3080750-3080854 GCF_015228065.2 Penaeus monodon
ACAATTCGATTATTTCTCCGGATATTTGAGAAGCATCGGTAAATATCATGTTTTGAGAGATTCGGATGCAACTGCTACCAACACCCCTCCCCCCACCCCCCTTA
>NC_051414.1:3081094-3081227 GCF_015228065.2 Penaeus monodon
GGTATTTCCCCCATAGGAGCACGCAGCCAGGGCTGGTTTGTAATTGGTCATTCCCCTCCCCGACAGAGCCGCTGATTGGTCACTCTGTAGCCGCAGACAGCTGTGATTAGTCAATTCAAATCCCTTTTTTTCC
>NC_051414.1:3081266-3082237 GCF_015228065.2 Penaeus monodon
CTTTTTTTTTTTTCAAAACCTCAACACTGGTTACGTCCTCTCCCCGCGGATCACCCCCTTCCTCCTTACCCCTTCCACTCCCCCCCCCGGATCACCCCTTTCTCCCTACCCCTTCCTTTCCCCCCCGGATCACCCCCTTCCTCCCTACCCCTTCCTCTCTCCCTCCCCCGGATCACCCCTTTCTCCCTACCCCTCCCCCCCCGATCACCCCCCATTCCGCTGCGGTTGCAACTCGAGCCACGAGACACGAAAGAGGCAAAAGAATAAACAAAATGGCTACACCTTTTTTTTTTCACTGGTTTGTCGTTTGCTGGGAGAGAAGAAAGGAGAAGAGGAGAGGGGAAGGGAGGAAGGGAGAGAGGGAGAGAAGAAAGGAGAAGAGGAGAGGGAAAGGGAGGAAGGGAGAGAGGGAGAGAAGAAAGGAGAAGAGGAGAGGGGAAGGGAGGAAGGGAGAGAGGGAGAGAAGAAAGGAGAAGAGAAGAGGGGAAGGGAGGAAGGGAGAGAAGAAAGGAGAAGAGGAGATGGGAAGGGAGGAAGGGAGAGGGGGAGAAGGGAAGGGAAAGATGAGAGAAGGGAAGAGAGGAAGGGAGAAGAGAGGAGGGGAGAAAGGAAGAGACTAAAGGAGAAGGGAGAGAGGAAGAAAAAGGTTGAAAGGGGGCAAAGAAAATGGGAGGAAAGGAAAAGAGGAAAATGGAGAAGGGGAGAAAAAGGGAGAGAGGGGAGGCGGAATCCCCCTCTCTCTCCCTCACGTGTTAAAGCGGCGAGATAAAGAATTAAGGGAGACACTTACATTTAGCAGTGTCATTTTTTCTATTAAGCCCGAAGAGACCGCAAGATATTTATTTACTCACTTATACATATGTGTGTGTTCTAAGCCTCTCCCCATTTACACTTAAGAGCGCCATTTTTTTCCCGAACCTAGTGAACAAATATCTACCATTTACACTACTGAAAGGTTGTTTTACAGAAGG
>NC_051414.1:3082614-3082800 GCF_015228065.2 Penaeus monodon
GCAACACCCGCTGCTATTTTCTTTCCATGTTTTGAAAATTCGTTCACACACTTGATAGCTCCATTGCAGAGATCAAGGGCAGTCTTCGCATACGCATTCGCAAGATATCGACCTTCCATAAAAATGAATATACCTTCTCATTTACACCTGGAGAGCGTCGAAGGAGAGTCCTCTCCTCGCCCCCTA
>NC_051414.1:3082975-3083040 GCF_015228065.2 Penaeus monodon
GGGGGGGGAGGAAAGAGAGAGAGCGCGCAAGAGCAAGAGAAATACAAAAAAAAAAAAACGAAACA
>NC_051414.1:3083057-3083198 GCF_015228065.2 Penaeus monodon
GAAGCGCTGTCGACCATTTGTGTTTCAAAGTATCGTCGGCGCGCAGTGTCAAAAAAAAGGCAGGGAAAAAAAGTTGAAAAAAAAAAAAAACCTCACCCACTTGTGCATACAGAAAATACTGCATTACGTGACGGCCGTTTT
>NC_051414.1:3084389-3084487 GCF_015228065.2 Penaeus monodon
AAATCCTCTCTTTGGAATTAATGTGTTTTTACCGTCACTTGGTACCCCATTTGCCAAAACAGATCAACGCAGGATTGTCAGGACTCATATCGGCGACT
>NC_051414.1:3084642-3084921 GCF_015228065.2 Penaeus monodon
TAGAGAGGAATAGAGGGAGGGAGGGATAAAGAGGAGTAGGGAGAGGGGTTAAGAGTGAGGGGGGGGGTCCAGGGGGTAGGATCAGGTAAGGATAGAGGGGGTGGGTAGGGTGGTAAGGCATGGGATGATGGGAGGGGGGGAGGGGGAGGGGATGAGATCGTCCAAATCCCTCTCCGCTATAAGGTCGAGAGCTTGCTGACATTACGCAAGGATTCTCGTCACTCTGCCTCGGGTGTGGATTAACACTTTCTACCTATTGATGTATTTAGTTATCCCTTC
>NC_051414.1:3085071-3085477 GCF_015228065.2 Penaeus monodon
CTGTTTGTGAACTGGTAGAGCTTTTTTTAGAAGGGGGTTATTTTCGGTTTAAAGAGAGGATGGTTAGCTTTCACCTCCCTCTCTCCTCTCCCCTTCCTCCCTTCTCCCTTTCCTCCTTCATCTCTCCTCTTTCGATCTCTTCCAGTTTCTCTCTCTCTTTCCCTCTCTTCTCCCCCTCCTCCTTCCTCCTCCTCTTTTTTTTCGCCTCCTTCCTCTCTCTCTCCCTCTCTCCTCTCCTCCTCCTCTCTCCCCTTTCCCTCTCTTCTCTTCTTCCCTCCTCCCTCTCTCCTATCACCTTCCCCTGTTCCTCTCTCCTGTTTCTCTCTCCTTTTTCCCTCTTTCGTACCTTCTCCTCTCACCCCCCCCCCTAGTGAACTCTCCGTCGCCCATATGACAAAATGTTCCT
>NC_051414.1:3085506-3085599 GCF_015228065.2 Penaeus monodon
GTACTCTTAATTAATATGCAGAACAGTGTGATTAAATTTCACCCTTTTTATGAAAATAAGAAAACTAGAAGATGGAACAACAACAGACTTACG
>NC_051414.1:3085786-3086056 GCF_015228065.2 Penaeus monodon
CCAAAAATAAATGAAATTTTCCCATTCGCTCAACATTCTGCGACATTCGCATCTGCACGATTGCATTCAATGCTTGTCCTCCCCCCCCTCTCTTCCTCAAGCGACGTCATCCTTCGCCCCAACCCCCGGAACTCCCCCACACCACTCCTGAGGCTCTTTCAACCCCCTCTGATATCCTAGCTAAACACCCCACTCGACGCGACTCACCTGTTAGCCAATGTTGCTCTCATCTTTAAGAGGCGAGTGTGTTGTTGTTGTCGTTCCGCGCGC
>NC_051414.1:3087953-3088053 GCF_015228065.2 Penaeus monodon
AAGAGGCACCACAAAGACTGCTCAAGACGCTGGCCATTGTTGCACTGACTCCTTCGCTGACTCTTGAGAAAGACTCTGAAGATGGAGACTCACTCCCAGA
>NC_051414.1:3088381-3088502 GCF_015228065.2 Penaeus monodon
CATGCAAATTCGCCCTCCGTCGTGTGTAAGATCCTTCCCGCCCATATGAGATTCATTGATTCCTTTGCACATTCAAAAAACAACATCTTGGATCTATCTCGGGTTTAAAATATACAATATC
>NC_051414.1:3089081-3089677 GCF_015228065.2 Penaeus monodon
CGAGGCGCAGCAAGATCAACTCTCCAATTTTTTTTTCTTCCGTGAATATCATTGAAGTTCACAGCCTTTTTTTTATTATTCTGTTTCATTTTGCTATTTTCTTTGAGTAGGTATTTGAATTTAGGATAAAAAGGGAGAAAGGAAGGGATTAAAAAATATATATAGATGATAAGGAATTGGAGAGGAATGATAAGAAAATGAGAAAATAAACAAAGCGAAAATCAGTAAGACACTTTTCTTTCCTTTTTTTCCTTTTCTTTTTCCTCTCTTTTCATTCTCTTCCTTTCACTCATTCCTTTTTCCCTTTTCCTTCTCAACTTCCCTGTCTTTCTTTCATTCGCCCATAACTATCTCTTTCTTTACATTTTCGTCTTTCTTTCTCCCCTTTCCTCTTTTCTCTTTCATTATCCCTCTTCTTCTTTCTTCCATTCCTTCTTTTATCTTCTTTTCCTCCATCCACTCCCATCATCGCCGTCCCTCGTTCACCTCGTCCTGATTTGTCATTCAGGACAGAATATCCGTGATTTTAGAGACAATAAACCCGGTTTTTTGATGAATCTGTAAGTTCTCAAAGTTTTGTTTTGTTTTGTTTTCCC
>NC_051414.1:3089963-3090102 GCF_015228065.2 Penaeus monodon
GCCACCATTTTCTTTTATATTTCACGGGAAATCCCCCCACCCCCACCCACCCCAAAAAAGAAACACCCAAAAATTCCACAATTTTCAAAAATCCCAAAAAAACAGGAGAGGAAAGTTGCATATATTTCTCCCACTCCCC
>NC_051414.1:3090147-3090274 GCF_015228065.2 Penaeus monodon
GGATTCCCAACATGGCGGACGTCAATGAAATGTGTATTTACCTTCTTGAGTCGAGTTCGGTTCTGCCTTTCAAAACACTACTTTAATGTTTGTTATAATGACATCGACTCAAAGGACTTGTCTTCGT
>NC_051414.1:3090309-3090444 GCF_015228065.2 Penaeus monodon
CATGATCTCTAAATCAGGTTACTCGAAGATTTTCGAAGAAGAAGAAGTAAAAAAAAATCAAATTTATTATGGTTCCTCTTGAATGACAGATTGAGAGAAACGAAATGAAAAAAATGATCATTAATGAGGTGGAAA
>NC_051414.1:3090777-3090858 GCF_015228065.2 Penaeus monodon
GGCATAGCTTTGACGCCTACAGGGGGGGCGGGGGGAGTCGTGTAGAAGGGAGGTCTGAGGCGCTGTTGACGTGGGCGTTTT
>NC_051414.1:3091357-3091485 GCF_015228065.2 Penaeus monodon
GGCGCTATCTCCTCGCACCATCTCGCTTTGAAGGATCATTTGGTATTCCACATTTGCAACATCAGCGCCGCGTATCGGCCGAAGATGCACATTGATAACCGCATTGGTATTCATGGCCTGCGTGTCAA
>NC_051414.1:3091844-3091957 GCF_015228065.2 Penaeus monodon
AATACGTAGACGATGGTGTTCTCAATTGAGCAAAGCATTCCAAGACAAAGGGGTCAGAATGGGCTTTTACCGACAAGGAAATTCCAAAATATTTATCCTAGATTTGCGAGGTA
>NC_051414.1:3092398-3092573 GCF_015228065.2 Penaeus monodon
GTCACCACCTTTGTCACGCGGGGGATAAAAAAAAAAAAAAAGATTATACTTCACAGAGCTGCTTACGTGTTAAAACAATTTTCACTTTTTGGAACATGTAACCATCATCCGGGCATTACGATGAGCTTTTCTTATGTCGGGAAAAAAAGAGAGTAGCTTAATAATCACCTTTTTC
>NC_051414.1:3092969-3093178 GCF_015228065.2 Penaeus monodon
TGCATAAAGAAAAAAAAAACTAAATACATTTTCTTCGAACGTGAAAAATGTGAAAACTAAATACATTTTCTTCGAATGTGAAAAGCCTACAATAATATCTTTTTTTTCTCTCTATTTTTCTCTTTCTTTATTCTGAACAAGAGCCTTGCGTGCGAAGAATTATTTGCAGTGTGCTTTATTTTCTTACTTTTTCATTATTTCCCCCCTCT
>NC_051414.1:3093551-3093884 GCF_015228065.2 Penaeus monodon
ATGACCCAAGTGCTTCTGAAGTTGTTTCATACATCATACAGCAGCCAGCATCCCAAAGCGAGAGAGGAGAGCCACGTCAAGAATCCTCCCCGTTCCAGGCCAGACAGAGGCGCAAGTTTGAAAATAATTAGCGTGGAGTAAATACAACAATGGTGCCATTCACGCCGACGCCCTCCCTGCCACGCGCTTGTCCTCTCTGGCACTTTCATGTGGCACTCGGGTCAGCACAGTGTCAAGCCTTATCCCCAGGAGCCGCAAGGGCCGAGACTATTGGAGCGAAAGCGTGGGCTCGTGACCCTTCGCGACTTGAGGAGGAGGAACAGTATTGTCTTG
>NC_051414.1:3093920-3094079 GCF_015228065.2 Penaeus monodon
ACACCGGCCTTGCCTCTGCTCTTGTGAAAGCACTCTGGTGGAAAAGTACAGTGGCATCCTCAATGGCACTGCACATATAAAAGCCACAAAGAGAAAAATGAAGCGACCGGAGAAATGTATTCAAGATATGGTGTCTCCGCGAACGTATATATTTTTTTT
>NC_051414.1:3094772-3095081 GCF_015228065.2 Penaeus monodon
GTACACACGTGTGCGTTTTTTGTTTCTTTAGTGACATGAGGACGAAGAAAGAGAAAAGGGGGGGAGGAGAATGAGGAAAATGGGGGAGGGAGAGAGGGAGGGAGAGGGAGATGCGGGAGAAATAAGGTGGGGGTGGGGGGGGTTAAGAATTCTCAATGTAAAACTCGACACCGAGAGTACTAATGAAAAGGACACGAGTGTTTGCTGGGCGTCTACGGCCCCGTGAAAGAAGTGTGTTTACAGTCTCTCGGCCAACTAGGCTTTCCTGCCGTTTTCGTTCAGCGCTGAAGGGGGGGGACTTTCTCCACG
>NC_051414.1:3095212-3095441 GCF_015228065.2 Penaeus monodon
CACTCTCTCGAATCTCGATCTCATTCATATCTTCATATCACAATGGTCTTCCTACTTTTCCTCGACACATTCATCATTATTTTTTTCCTCTCCCGGTTTCAAAAAAAAAAGGAAAGATGAAAAAGGTAGAAAGAGAATATATATAAAAAGGTAAGAGGGGAAGGGAGGGAGGAGGGGGATACGAGGGGAAAAGAATTGTAGAATCCAACATGGAGAACGTACCTATATA
>NC_051414.1:3095747-3095893 GCF_015228065.2 Penaeus monodon
TTCCCGCTTTTACCCCCCCCTGATGAAAATTTCAGGGGGGAAAAGGGAGAAAATTTTGATAAAAAAGGTGAAAGAAGGAAAATGAATAAAAAGGTGGAAGGAGGAAAAGGGAAAAACGTGAAAGGAGAAAAAGTAATAAAAAGGGG
>NC_051414.1:3096832-3096953 GCF_015228065.2 Penaeus monodon
GTTGGTTCATTTGTCGGGTCCTCTCTCTCTCCCCCTTTCGCCCGAACACAGTCATTTTTGTTTCCATGGGGGGGGGGGGGGGCTACTGCCTGGATGGCTCGCTCGCTCTTAGGCGCCCCGG
>NC_051414.1:3098763-3099206 GCF_015228065.2 Penaeus monodon
AAAAAAAAACGAGTCACAAACAGTCAACAGTAAACACACAGAAAACAATAACAAAACCCGATTCAGATTCAATAAACAATAACAAAACCCGAGTCACATTCAGCAAACAGAAAACAACCAGAAAACACCCAAACCCGATCAAATTCAGCAAACAGAAAACAACCAGAAAACACCCAAACCCGAACCAAATTCAGCAAACAGTAAACAACCGGAGAACAATAGCAAACCCCGAGTCCGATTCGCCAGCGCCGCCTCCGCCAGCCTGCATTCAGCGGCCGGCGACCCTATTCGCACAAAGTGCTCCGGTGCGGATAAGCGATTACTCTTACACTAAGGCTTCACACTACGGAAAGTAATTATACATAATTTCTTTTGAATTTCTTCCTCTTCTTTCATTATGACATGAATCTTCGAGTGCGTTATTACGATTCCATGATTCTCTC
>NC_051414.1:3099350-3099673 GCF_015228065.2 Penaeus monodon
TTAATTTTGTGGGGCGGTGGGAAGCGGAAAGGGGGCAGGTGGCACTAGGAAATGAAAGATAGGTCAAAAGTGCGAGAAGGAGGAGTGAAGAATGGTAAGCGACGGACCGACGGCAGAAGGAAGAGCCGCAAGGGAACGAAGCACAGGCGAGGAATGAAGCAAAAGCCCAAGCAGGTGCAAGGAGAGCGGCCCAGTGAGCGCCCAAGAGGAGGAAGGAGTCGCCATTCGAATTCTTCGCTCCTCCTCCTAGAGTTTCCTCGCCACCGTCGCATCGTGCATAAAGCCTCATGCAAATCGGCGCTTTCCCCTTTTCCGTCTCGCTG
>NC_051414.1:3099810-3100013 GCF_015228065.2 Penaeus monodon
TCCCGCTCTCCTGCATTGTCTTGCCAAATCGCCTCCTTGCTTGCCTATAATTGAGGGATAATTAAATTTATACTCAGCTTTGCTTGAGATCTTAATGAGTGCCGAGTCGGGGAGATTTGTCACGGTCGGCTTCCCTTTTCGTGGTCCCGGGGAGAGGGGAGGGAGGAAGGGGCGGAAGGGAAGAGGAGGCAGAGGGAAGGGGA
>NC_051414.1:3100130-3100550 GCF_015228065.2 Penaeus monodon
GGTGCCACACGGCTGCCAGGGTAACAGTGCCGCAGTGGTGGGTGGGGTTTGATGGGAAGGGGGGAGGGAGGGGGGGAGTGCAGTGGGAAGAGGAGGAGAGGGAAGGGACAGGGAGGGAGGGTAAAGGGGGAGGGGGGTGAGTGAAGGGGCTGAAAAGGGGGAGGGGGAAGGACGGGGACGAAAGGGCATAGCTGGTCTCGACTGGAGTTGCATCAGTAGACAAAACCTCTTTCACCGAAATCATGTCAACCTTATATCCTTGGATTTTTCCCTCCAGCTTGGAGTTCTCAATGGCGTGTCTTGATATGAAAGTGGATTATTTCGATCTAGAGCACGATCGAAATAATGATAATGATAATGCTTTGAGGAGCTTTACTCCTATCGTAACGGGTTTTCAGAATTAATAAATATTGTTACCGT
>NC_051414.1:3100578-3101078 GCF_015228065.2 Penaeus monodon
TCCTCCTTTGCTTACCGAATCAATTAGTATGTTACCTTCATCCCAAAAGACACGCAGGCACAAACACACACGCACGCGCGCGCACAGGATATTAACCCCGGCCCTCCAGCAGACTCATAACCCCGGCTGAGCGCCCCACACTCGGAGGCGTCCGTGAAACTTTACAGTAAGCCAAGCGGCTCCGAGAGACAGCCCAGTACAAAAGCCACTTCTCCACTCGTTACTTGCGAAAGACCTCCTCAAGGAAGGGCTTTATTGCGTGTCTCGCGTTGATCAAAGATCCGCCAAAAGGGGTTCACGGGCGACACAGTTAATATGGCGAGATGCCCAGCTAGCGCGTGGCTGACTCCGCTGCCACGCTCGGCTGCCCTCCCCTGGACACGCACGCCCACCCGTGGCACTGGCACTCCTCGCACGCCCCTGGAAGAGCTCCCCCCCCCCCCCACCTTTCCTTGAAGCCCTTGGAAACAGTCTTGACATCGGCTCTCCGTCGCTACACA
>NC_051414.1:3102081-3102292 GCF_015228065.2 Penaeus monodon
AACAGAGAGAAAGAAAAAAAAAGTTTCTAAAAAATGGCAAAGCTGAAAGATAAACAAGATGGCTACTTTTTGACGAGTATTAGCGGAATGTTATTGACATTTCCCCCCCCTTTTCGTTACCCCATAAGACAAATCCGGGGCATAGCCATTAGTCGCGAATGTGTTAATCACTTGGTGTAATGGAGGGACGCTGGTGAACTTTCGAGTCAAA
>NC_051414.1:3102732-3102810 GCF_015228065.2 Penaeus monodon
TAAAACTGTCTTCGCGAGCTTACAAGGAGACAAAGCTAAATATAGCTGCACCAACCGAACCAATGAAATCAGCGAAAT
>NC_051414.1:3102948-3103211 GCF_015228065.2 Penaeus monodon
AATCTCCCTTTAAACACCTACTACACGATCGCAGTACCCAACCCTCAAGCGTAATTCTGCTACCAACTTAATCCCAAGAATCCTTTTTTTTGGAATACCATCCGCAAACTTTTCTCTCTAAGTCGTAACCTGACATTACCTTAGCTAGCGTATCCGTTTTCACAACATTTCTAAGGATTTTGGTGACTCGGTTAGACAGCTAGACACGTCTTGGACATGTTGAGATTTATATAACGGGGGGATGGGTGTGTTTAGGTATATAG
>NC_051414.1:3103526-3103667 GCF_015228065.2 Penaeus monodon
GTCTCTCTAGACACTCTTCATCTAAGCCTTAGCGCGGAGGAATTCCTGGGGGATTGCGAAGACGAGAAACATAATGGGGGAAGATGACAGGCAAGATGAAGGCGGTGAAGGAGGGGAGTGGGGAAAAAAGGGATAAAAGAG
>NC_051414.1:3104082-3104229 GCF_015228065.2 Penaeus monodon
GGGTGTGGGCGGGAGATCGCGGATGAGGTTCATTAATCAAGAGCGATGATTCGATTGCAAGACGCGGTTCCATGACTCGGGGATATTTTCCTCTCTTGCCTCACGCCTTTTCCTCGGCTGCGAGCGGCGGTTCCTTCCGCGTGGGGC
>NC_051414.1:3105425-3105651 GCF_015228065.2 Penaeus monodon
GCATCACAGCCCCCCCCCCCCCGCGGACGGCCGGCACGGACGCGGGTAACGAAGAGCCGGACGAGGCAATATTGGCAACCCGATGGAGCGTCGCCGACCATCACTATCAGATGCCCTTTTGCGGAGCTTTATGTGACTGAAATGCGTTTAAATGTAATTCTTCCGGTCGGGCGCGCTTTGGGCCACGAGACGGACTTTGTAGCGGGCCGGGGAGTCAAAGGTTTAA
>NC_051414.1:3105763-3106599 GCF_015228065.2 Penaeus monodon
CGGGTGACGTAGGTGACGGTGACGTGGGTGCAGGGAGATTCCGAAAGGGAGGGAATGATATGTAAGTATATCTTTGAACATGAAAACGTGGTAACAAACGGAGGCAATTTAGAAATGAAGTGTCTCTGTATCTTAAAAAAAAAAAAAAAAGTTTTAGACACAAAAAAAATCTTCGTGTAATTGATTTCATGGAGTCTTCCGCGTATCAACAATTATGCTTTTTCTAATTTGCCTCGAAGTCGCAAGAACAGACAGCGAATATCGAAGAGCAGGGGAAGGGACTCGGGAGTTGTTGAGAATATGAGCCAGATTGCAACTTTAGCTTTCGTAACTCTGTTGATTAGTTGAGCGGCGGCTGATGATGGGAAGGCCATAATTCCAGGTTGGGTTAGAGCGATTATCATGCTTGGGGGTTTTAAGAATAGTCGGCTTTGGCGAAGGCTGAAGAACAGGGATAAAAGCTGTAATTAATAACTGTTTTTTTTTTTTTCTTAGTGTCTGCTATATATATACATACAGATACCTGGACAAACCACACACATCACCAACAAGCCTTTAAGAAAGGGAACCCACAAACCCAACTATAATATCCTTCATATCACTCAGACACACCTGGAAACGCACTCGCATCTCTCGCTACACCAAAACAACCATTCCAAGCGTGACAGCACACCTGTGCCTCAGGGGAAGCGCCTCTCGGTCTATCTGGCGAGAAGGAGATCGAGAGGGACGGCCTGGTGCTCCTTCGAGTTGGCGTTCTCTCTCGTCAGGGTCGACCTTGAGCCCTAGACCTTGAGAGCTAGGAGGAGAGCTCGAGCATGCTGGGTTCGGCTCTC
>NC_051414.1:3106649-3107948 GCF_015228065.2 Penaeus monodon
CTCGTGATTTATCATTGTAGTGTTTATCGTAGTGTGTTTATTTATTGTAGTGTTCTCCACCTTTACCTTCCTTCCTAAAAGTTGGTGACGTCGTTCATCCCCTGGATGGGCGTGTGGGCGTGAGTGATTTCGGCGCGTGGGCGTGTGTCTGACTTAGTGTACTTGCAGGAGGTACGGGCGTCAACCAGATGGGCGGCGTGTACGTCAACGGGCGGCCGCTGCCGGACCACATCCGCCACAAGATCGTAGAGATGGCCCACTCTGGCGTGCGATCGTGCGACATCTCCCGCATCCTCCAAGTGTCCAATGGCTGTGTGTCCAAGATTCTGGCTAGGTGAGTGTCCGCGGCCTGCTGTCTCCTAACCCCGAGCTCTCTGGTGTCTCCTTGCAGGCCACAGCGGCATAAACCAACTGGGGGGCGTGTATGTGAATGGGCGCCCCCTACCCGACTCCACGCGGCAGAAGATCGTGGAGTTGGCCCACTCGGGCGCCCGGCCTTGCGACATCTCCCGCATTCTCCAGGTGTCCAATGGCTGCGTCTCCAAGATCCTGGCCAGGTACGCCCGCTAGGGGTCCGTGCGAAGGCTTCTGATATTGCTGTTAGGGCATTTTTTCTCCCCCGAGACAGGAGTTTTGGTGACTTTACATGTTGAGTTATTATTTTTTCCCCTTTTTTTTGCATTCTTAGGAGAAGACACTGACGTTCGCTTATAACTTACCACGCAAAAGCCACTAAAGCACCGAGGAGAGAGGTTTGCCGTGTGGCGTCTGCCCCGCCCTAGGGGGAGTCCACACCCGTTAGTCCACTCCTCTGCGCCGTGGCCGAGCGAGGATTTTGTTTTTCGGTTCCCTTGCCCCGTTAGCGTAAAGTCACTGTCCGAAGGTCACTGCATTCCGGAACCAGTGGGTCGAATAGTAAACTAGAGATTAAGTCCAGTGGAAATCCAGCTTTTCGTCTCTTCACTTCGCATGCAAGGTTTCAATAGATCAGTCATATATCAGAGCCTTTTAGAAGCACCGAAGGCCTTGCGAGGACGCCCCTTTCTGACACGCCCCTTCTCCTTCTTCCTCTCCGGCAGATACTACGAGACAGGCTCCATCAAGCCCCGGGCCATCGGCGGGTCGAAGCCGCGAGTGGCGACGCCCCATGTGGTCACGAAGATCGCAGACTACAAGCGCGAGTGCCCCTCGATCTTCGCGTGGGAAATTCGCGACCGACTTCTCTCCGAGGGCGTCTGCACGAACGACAACATCCCCAGTGTAAGTACTCGGTCGCCTCCGCCTTTGTCGTTCGTTCCT
>NC_051414.1:3108117-3108235 GCF_015228065.2 Penaeus monodon
CACTCTCCCATCGCGAGCTATCTTCATTTTCACCCCACTATTCACCCTGTTCTCTGTCCACTTCAATTATCGTATTTTACATTTGCCTTTCTTTCCGAATCACCGAGTAATGTAGAAA
>NC_051414.1:3108425-3108584 GCF_015228065.2 Penaeus monodon
ATCGTTTTTAAAAACAACGAGACAAAAGAAAAAGAAATAAATAACACAGTTCTCCGCCCAATAACTTTGAAGAGTCGCAGTAGGTCGCTGTTAATTTTAATCTATGTTAACTAAGCGCTTTAGGGATGTCGCTATATGACTTCTTAGGTAGCTTCGAGC
>NC_051414.1:3109674-3110723 GCF_015228065.2 Penaeus monodon
CTATTTACACGCACACGCCCATGCAACCCCGAGCGCGTCCGGCCCGCACCGCCTCCGCATGTGCCGGCCAGCGCCCCCGGCGACGCGCATCAGCGACCAATCATCGCGCTCCGTGGGGGGGCCAAGCCTCGTGTTGCCCATAGGAGGGTGACTAATTTCTTTCAAGTGTCTACTGTGTGAAAATGGATAAACGGAACCCATTGCGTATTAGATTCGTAAACGAAAACTCCGAAAAAAACACATAATAAAACTGATTTTTCAGTTTATGAGATATGGAAATTAGCCTTAACGAAACAAAAACAGATCGGCAATATTCGTGAGCCGGCATCTGTCTCCCGCCAGCTGTTATAATAGTCCTTCCCCAAATTGAAACTGTATCAGTCCTTTTTAGCCCCGCCCTGAAGTAAATCCATCATGTTATGTCAATGGGCGGGAGGATTGGCCCTAAATAGCCCACGATTAGCGCATCAAATGGAGTAGCGACCGTCATTTGTTGAATTAGATCGAATCGGGTTACCAACACAGCGGTCGAATTTCAAGTCGGCGCCGACGGCACGCGCCCCCTCAACACACACACAATCCGTCTCTGCCTCATTTTGGAAGCCCCGAGAACCCCAGAAGTATAGAAACAAACTCAAAACGATACATGAATACGTAAATAAAAGAACAATAGGTAGAACGAATCAATAAAAATCCCGTAATAAGACGAAGAAGAGAGAGAGAGAAAGCCTGTTTTCTCCTCAGAGTATCGGCTGGTGTGTGGTACACGTGTGGGCGCGTGTCTGCAGCAGCCCTCATAAATGGATGAAACACTATACTTTGACGTACTCTGCGGGTGGTAATATTCTTGGACGGGCGGCTGGCTGCAGATTGTTAATAGGTGGTCTTTCTCTCTTTACGTGAGGATTTATATAACGGGAGAGGTTGTAAACTGAACTGCAAATGCTTTGATTGTCAGAAATGTACTTGAGAGGCATAAAGTTTCCGACATTTAAGGAAATAGTGATTTGTTTTGTTTATTTAATAATGCAGGTGTGCATGGGAGATTT
>NC_051414.1:3111076-3111311 GCF_015228065.2 Penaeus monodon
ATCACTCCCTGCAGCATCTAATGATGAGCGGCAGCGAGAGATACCGTCGTGATGGTGATGTAATGAGAGATATAGAGACCAGTAGAGACAGTACAGGTAGGAGGCCATGATCTGCTATAATTGCCGTCCCGCTGCGTCTGATGCTGGTGGTCTGTCGCTCCCGGTAATGGGGCTGCGGGCGCGCTGGTCGACGACGGTGGTTGTGGTAAAGGGACTGATTGTGGTGGTCTTCGTC
>NC_051414.1:3111337-3111739 GCF_015228065.2 Penaeus monodon
TCTTCGGTCTGGGGGGGAGGTCTTCGTCTGGGGGGGGGGGGGTTGTGGTGGTCTTCAGTGGTGGTTGCGGTAACTGTGGTGGATTTAGAGGTTGTGGTAAATAGGGTGATTGTGGTAGTCTTTGCTTGGTGAGTAATTGTGGAGGTAATTGTGGTTGGCTTTCATGGTTAGCTCTCTATAACTGGGGTAATTGTGGTGGATCTGTTGGTGCAGTTGTTGGGGTTATGGTTCCTATAGTGACTGTGATCATGGTTGTACTCATAACCACCCGAGTTATAGATGTGGTAGTGTTTGTGGTTAAGTGCCAGCAGCCAAAGTTTCGAGTTTAGTGTAAGAAAAAAATGGCAATTCACGTAGACACTGATATGCAAATATACAAAATGATTAAAATATTAGTTTCCA
>NC_051414.1:3112035-3112299 GCF_015228065.2 Penaeus monodon
TTATCTTAAGCAATGCCAGAGTCGGACAAACAAGAAACAGCTTTAAGTAAGCGTTAAGTGAAGTCAGCATGTAGATTCGGATCAAAGTGGATAAACACAAATCATAATGTAATAACGAAAGGTAGGACGGACTCTTAAAATCGATGACGAAGAATATTTGTTTAGTATATATATCGGTTCATTAATGGAGTTAAATACACGTATATAGGAAGATGTTTGTGTCAATCTTCTGAGTGAGTACAGTACACAGAGAAGCTACGAGAG
>NC_051414.1:3112433-3112502 GCF_015228065.2 Penaeus monodon
TGGAAGCTACAAGAGATACATATAGATACAGCTGGAATACAGCTGGGGGTAAGTGTAAGAACAGATGTA
>NC_051414.1:3112903-3113014 GCF_015228065.2 Penaeus monodon
CTCTGGGGCCACGTCACGGCAGCAACATCAGGGGGGCAGCCATGTGTGAAGACGGCCGAGTGCTCACTAACCCACCTTAAATCCCAGCCCTGCCACGCATCCTAGGTCCCT
>NC_051414.1:3113149-3113250 GCF_015228065.2 Penaeus monodon
ATATTCCTCTTCGGCGCTCCTGATTGGCGGGAAATACGAGCGCAAAAAAGGATTCCTCTTCTTCCTCCTTTCTCGCAGTTTTTCGAAATCGTACGTAATAT
>NC_051414.1:3113297-3113367 GCF_015228065.2 Penaeus monodon
TTTTTAAAAATGGCATAAATATCTTAAGACGATTGATCTTTTAACTTGCTCTCGTCTATTCTCTCTCTCT
>NC_051414.1:3113413-3113533 GCF_015228065.2 Penaeus monodon
AAGCTACGACAGGAAACTTTCCCAATCCATTTCTCGAAACTCGGTTGCGAAAACAAACCGGAATTTGAGCAAAAATAACAATAAGACAACAAACCGACGAATCGAACGAAAACGAACGCC
>NC_051414.1:3113627-3113881 GCF_015228065.2 Penaeus monodon
TCCGTTACGATATAGAAGAGAGGGAGAGCAAAACACGCAATAATAAATAAATAGGAAATAATTTAACCCCTGTACACGTCGAGGGTTTGGCTTAGAGCGGCTGCCTAATGGAACTTACCAGACTGCCTTGGTGGTCCGCAGTGTCACGCCGTCCGACCCCCTGCGCCCGGCTACGACTTCGACTTCCGGAAACCGTCGTTTCTCGAAAACGTCTTGGCCGATTCGAACTATGACCAGACTTTATTCTGATTTTT
>NC_051414.1:3114331-3114519 GCF_015228065.2 Penaeus monodon
TTTTTGAATTAAATAACGGTTAAGATATTTGAAAATTTGAAATAAATGATAAGGAAATTGTGATAACTATTTACAAGGTAATTTACTGTTGGATATCACAGTCTTTAAATATCAAAGTAAAAAGGAATTCATTGTCAGTGTGAGAAAGAGGTGATGAAAGGAAGAGAATAAATAGAAAGAGGTGAATA
>NC_051414.1:3114672-3114747 GCF_015228065.2 Penaeus monodon
TCACGGCCACGAGAGCTCCTGTGAGAGAAGGTGGTCGCAGCTTCCGAACACATGTCTCAGCAGCTCTCAAGACTT
>NC_051414.1:3114768-3115044 GCF_015228065.2 Penaeus monodon
TCCAAGTTGTGTTGCATTAATACGCCTGTTGCAACTACGGGAGTGTCGTATATATATAAAAAAAACGATCTTGCAACATAATCTTTATCGTGATCATATATTATCTTCTCTCTCCCTCTCTTCTTTTTTTTTAGCTTTTATTTCCGTTGCATTATTCCGCTATTCCTCTCTTCCGTTCGTTCGTTCGTTCGTGCATGTTGATTGCAAGGAAAACCGTTTAAGAAGGTGAAACTCTTCTAGATTGTTGGAACTCCTTTTGTACAAAATGTGACGTAC
>NC_051414.1:3115086-3115536 GCF_015228065.2 Penaeus monodon
GTAACTGAGCTGGTCTAATTTGACAAAGTTATATTTGCAACAAAACTGGAATCGCATACAATAATCCACGTGGTTTATTAAAGTGATATTTTATATCATTCCAGATACATATTTTTTTAAAGACTTCTAAAAAGCGTAACGTCTTTATCCTTATTAATAACAGAGGCAACATACATTTGTTAATATATCCTTTATATTTATGGCAAATACTAAAGCATTTTATATATTATATTCATCGCCGTCTATACGCCAAGCATTCTGCTGTTTATCTCTAAGTACACCTGTGTTGCTTTACCAATCTTCGTGCAAGCTGCGCAATGGGGAAAAATATAATTACATTTACCTCCATTTTTTAAAAATCACTGAAGACATGCTAGTAACACCCACTTGTATATCAACATTGGGATATCCACATGCAACAGCTACTCATACGCACAGGGAACTGCGTAA
>NC_051414.1:3115723-3115943 GCF_015228065.2 Penaeus monodon
TGCCCATGCGCTGTACAAGGCCTCAAAACAAGAGAAACAGCCTTTAATCGGATCGTAAACAACCACAACAATACAAGGGACTTTCATTCCCTACCGTGAGAGCCACCAGATGTCTCCTCAGTCGCCTCTGCACCGCGCTGGATACAAGGAGAGGGGGGGGGAGAGGGGGTGTCAATACAACGGCTTATGTAATGTAGTTTATGGCCTTCTGAATATCGTT
>NC_051414.1:3116001-3116076 GCF_015228065.2 Penaeus monodon
GATATACGCGGAGCTGAATAAGTGAAGGGGTTATAACGCAGCGTGCGACCTGCGACAGATGATGAGAGAAACGTC
>NC_051414.1:3116160-3116325 GCF_015228065.2 Penaeus monodon
CTAAGGTTTAAGTAGGGTAGGTTCTGGGCGGAAGCAGGAATACATAATAGCGAGGTTATGCGATTTGTCAATGGTGCTCAAAAAAGAAAACGCGATTTCGGAAAGAAGTGAATTAATATGGACTTTACGGGACGAAAATAGACCTGGATCTCTCGTTCTATTTAC
>NC_051414.1:3116366-3116718 GCF_015228065.2 Penaeus monodon
TTACAGGGGTATTTTACCATGAAACTTTCTACAAATATACTTCTTATCGAGAAAAAAAAAATATTACACTCTCTCCATCCACTTCGCTTATATACAAGGATAGCAGGTTTACACTATCGAAATCATCTAACACAATATATCCTTACATAGATTATAGATTACAATCAAGCAAGGTGTAAACTCGAAGGATTAAAAAAAAAGCAATTGATGATAATGCCATGAAATTATGCATCTATGTGTGACAACCAAAATTTTCAAACACGAGAAAGATAGGAAACAGGGGTGTTCTTACATACAACACATCTCTTGTCGGATAAGTCTCTTCAATGCCAGGTTAGGTAGGATAGGGGAT
>NC_051414.1:3117026-3117113 GCF_015228065.2 Penaeus monodon
ATTCCAGAGCAGGCCAAGGCGGCGTGGGGAAGGCAGCAGGTGACATGGATCTTTGGCACCACAATTCTGATCCATTCCGACCTGTTA
>NC_051414.1:3117599-3117818 GCF_015228065.2 Penaeus monodon
ACACACATACAATGGAAGCGCATTACACGAAAGTTAGAATTAACTCGCAAGTACAATAAAACAGAGGAATTACCCAATAAAAGGAAGAGGATCACACGAGATAAATAACTAGGGAGTCTGTCCATAATCGCCATATTATTATTATTTTTTTTTTAATAAAATGGCCAACTATTATTTAAGGTTTTGGCATCAACAGGCGTGCGGTTCGTTACAAGAGGG
>NC_051414.1:3118490-3118616 GCF_015228065.2 Penaeus monodon
TCGCTTAAAAAATCGCACTGAAAGATCATTTTAAAAGTTATTTAAAATATATTTTTCGCTTAACATCGCGTTTCGTATATCAACGGTCATTAGTGAAGACAAATTTAACTTGACTCGAGTGGTATT
>NC_051414.1:3119272-3119463 GCF_015228065.2 Penaeus monodon
CGTGACGCGTGCTTCATCATGGCCCCTATCTCTTTTACGGCCGCACGCACTTGTTTAGCAGTGCCAAGAGCTCCTACATGAATAATCACCACCAAACAACACGAAAGTAATGACAGCTGACACACCCAATCTATTAATACCCGATTTTGAACGCGCACGTGGCCCCGTTTCCCGCCATTTTTTTTTTTCTT
>NC_051414.1:3119809-3119985 GCF_015228065.2 Penaeus monodon
TTTACTAGACCACTTGACGGGCTCGGAAACCACGTGCATTTCTAACGACGCTCGTTGTCATCATTTACGAACACGTGTTTCCGGTGTCATGGCGGACCATCGATCAGCTATGAACAGTTTTATTTCTCTTTTTTTAAGCTTCATTCTCATCTTGATCCGCGGGCTATTAGGCACCA
>NC_051414.1:3120211-3120500 GCF_015228065.2 Penaeus monodon
TTGCGGTCTCACACCCTAGCCTAAGGGTGTTTATAGGGTGAAGTGGGGGGGGGGAGACTATTTTATGTTTCCCCTTGACGATTTAGCATCTATTCGGTCTGTTTCAAAGGGTGATGCTCGGCTTGCAACGCCTCTGTTAACGGGGATTAGGGTTTTCGCAGCTGATCGGTTTCCCTTGTTATGATGTATATTTTTATTGTTGTAACCAATTTAGTGCATTCCTCATGGGTGCTTCTTTCATGCTGCTTTCGAAGTGTCACTAACTACCTTCCCGTGAGCATATAAACAG
>NC_051414.1:3120995-3121266 GCF_015228065.2 Penaeus monodon
CGTAACGGAAGCCACAGGTATCACAGTCGCCGCCCTTGCTCCCGCCGCCTGTAATCCACTTGTGTATTCGTGTAGCTGTGGCTGTAATCGCCGGCCGGATTTCTCTCCCTCGACGCCCCTTGGAGGAATTTCACGCCCGTCATTTAGCCGCGAGAGGGATGGACTTTCCTCCGATGAGTGTGTCCTCCGATGTTCCTCCTTCGCTTAATGCAGGGAATCGGACGCGTCAATTTTTTTTTTGGCGGGAATCGTCTTTTTTTTTTTAGCGGGC
>NC_051414.1:3121297-3121547 GCF_015228065.2 Penaeus monodon
TATATATTTTTTTTTCTCTCTCTCTTTTTGGTATTGGGTTTTCGATTGCTTTATGTTTTTTTTTCGTTAGATTTTTTTTTATTTTTGTATTACTTATCGTACGAGGCGGGTTGGTCATACTTTCGTACCTGAACCAGAAAAAAAATATATATATATAATTTTATATCGAAAGAATCGCCAAAGTCACGGAGGGTCTTTGAGAGGAGGGCGGTCGGGGCCAGCAGCTGTTGCGGGAAAATATCGACAACTC
>NC_051414.1:3121934-3122059 GCF_015228065.2 Penaeus monodon
GAACTAACACTCATCTATACCTCGTTAATCTCTCTTCGCTAAACAATTCTATCAAGTTACAATCATTGCCTTTGAATTGAGATAAAAGGAGGGATGTGCCGAGCTCCATTTCCGAGAGGGTGCTG
>NC_051414.1:3122078-3122375 GCF_015228065.2 Penaeus monodon
CCGACCTGGGGATTCGCGAGGGGTTCGTGTAGGAGGAGATGTAGGAGGAGCTGCAGGGGGAAATGTAGATGTAAGAGAAGTAGGAGGTGCTGTAGGAAGAACCGTAGAAGCTGAAGAATTTTAAGAAGACCCGTAAGGGAAAAAAAAACTGCAGAAGTAGCTGTAGGAGGAAACGTGCGTGGGTCTGCATTGTGTCTCGTCCACGGGGGGGAGGGGGGTGGGGGCGAAAGAGGCTGAGGGTGAAAAAGGGTGAAGAATATTGTCTAAATGCCGTTTTTGTTTGGAAGTCGCGCGCGC
>NC_051414.1:3122493-3122735 GCF_015228065.2 Penaeus monodon
CTCACTTGTATATGTAAATGTGTACGTTTGTAAATACCTTTAACTACTTGGAAAATTCTGAAAACCACAATACATCAAGATATGTTTTTCATCAGTAACAATAAAATTTAGTTTTAGATAAATAGACATTAAATTAATGAAAAAAGAGAGAAAAAAAAACGTTATTCGTGACAGAAGAATAAATTTGATAAAAACAATTATAAACTGCTATAAACATGGCAGTTAAGCAGTTCAAAGGAAAC
>NC_051414.1:3123062-3123164 GCF_015228065.2 Penaeus monodon
TTCCAACTCGACATCCGCGTTCGTCCCAAACTTTTCAGCTTTTGTTGATGTTTAGCTCAAGGAAAGAATAAAAAAGTCGTAGCAAGTTTCATTTCTTTTTGT
>NC_051414.1:3123727-3123840 GCF_015228065.2 Penaeus monodon
CCAGTTGCCTTTGTTAAAGCGGCAGCGTGTCCCCCGGTTTATCTGCCCAGTATACAACGCTCGGAACAATGGCTCTCCAGATGCCGGATTTTGGCACTGGCACTCGCGGAGAT
>NC_051414.1:3124258-3124365 GCF_015228065.2 Penaeus monodon
GTCTATCTATAATGATTTTCTATATTCCAAGGACAATATAACATAAAATCTCAATATTTTCCTATGAAATTCATATTAATTTATTTTTTTTTACATAATTCATATAT
>NC_051414.1:3124401-3124652 GCF_015228065.2 Penaeus monodon
CACAGCATGAATTATCTTAAAAAAAAAAAATCGAAATATCAAACTTTTTTTTCTTTTCTTTTTCAAAAATATATAATTCGATAAAATTCTAATAAAATAAATTAGAGACAAATCACACATGACTATCTTTTCGTAAACAAAAGGGAGACGTTTTTTTTATCAGTTCATTTGTTGATAAATAAATAATTTAAATGAGTGATTTGATTAAAATCTTAATTGGGAATAATGATGGCGTGTGATTGCGTGTGTGT
>NC_051414.1:3124973-3125109 GCF_015228065.2 Penaeus monodon
GGGAAGGAGGGGGTTTAGAGTACAGCCGTTTCCACTCTGTTGATCGTATGTTGCACGGCTCAAGAAGGCATCGTTGCAGAAGTAACTGGAGAAGCGGAAGTGGCCTTGCTGTATGTTGAGGTTTTCCCTGTCGTGT
>NC_051414.1:3125432-3125675 GCF_015228065.2 Penaeus monodon
CCTGGGAGTTGGGGTGGAGGGGTAGGGGGAGGGGGGGCGAGGTCCTGAAGGTAAGTGTGGTTACCTCAATAAATTCCTTTTATTCGTCATTTCTCTTTCTCTCTTTCTCTATTCACTTCGGAAACTATTTATAGTGAAGGGTCCTTGAGGGATTAACAAGCTATAAATGGTGGCGAACTTTTCTTGCAAAATCTTCACAGTATTTCGCAAACGTTTTGGAAACACTCGCTCTTTCATTTCGCG
>NC_051414.1:3125813-3126028 GCF_015228065.2 Penaeus monodon
CAATCGGTTTATATAGTATACCTTTCGTAGATCTGAATCTTAATCATTTTCGATATTTTGCCATTTTTTTCCTTACAAGGAATATGAAATTAGGTTTAAGCACTGATCAGATTTAATTAACACACGCACAAGAATCCACAAGAAACAATAGTAACACTCGTTGTTACGTGGGAAAAAAAATTCCTTTGAGAATCCCAATAGCAGAAACATCGTTG
>NC_051414.1:3126473-3127001 GCF_015228065.2 Penaeus monodon
GGAGAAAACTCGCGAGAAACGGAATAATTCTCCATTCTCTCTTTGATTGGTCGTTAGAAAGGCTTTTGTTTTCGTCCCGCGCCTCCTCCTTCCCCACCCCCTTCCCCAGCCCCTTCCCCCCCGCCCACCCGCCCACCCTCCCCATCCACCCACCCTCTCTCCTGCAACAGCTTTTGTCCAATGCCTCGGTTGTTGCGACCATTATAAACCGTTTACTTTTTCCCTGTTGCAACCATTATCAGGTATCGTTATCACCCCATTACTTCGGCCATTGCAAAGCACAATCACCCATTGCTGATGTTAATACCGGCCATTTATTTTTTTTTTCCTACTACGCTCGCGCTCAACAAAACCTACAACCATTGGAACCATTGTCATTAATTACTAATAACTGCTACCATTAGTGCTATAATTAGCTACCACTTTCAACGGGATAAGGAGATAAATAAGATAAGTGATGATGGAAAGATTATCCGTCAAAGAGAGAAAATGTAGATAGATAACTAGCGATGATTTAAAATTTTGCTT
>NC_051414.1:3127213-3127443 GCF_015228065.2 Penaeus monodon
ACAAAAAAAAGCAAGAAAACGACAAGAAACCGAAAAAGTTGCACCTCCAACGCGAGGCCACTGAAACCCACGCCTTACCATCGCGCTCTCTAAGATACCCTGCAACTGAGACACGGAGAAAACCAACCTTCTCTTACATCGTTCTTGTGATTGGATGAAAAGAGCGGCCGAGAAGTTCGGATAAGGGAGCAGAAGTTCGAGTCTGTGGTTTTGTTTCTGGAGGGAGGGAG
>NC_051414.1:3127931-3128079 GCF_015228065.2 Penaeus monodon
CGTTAGCCCTACATACAATGCTTGAGAATCTATGAAGAAGGAATGTTGAGAAGCTCGTAAAGAACACAAAACATTTTGAATTCTTAACAGCCTCTCTGGGTCTTCTTTAACTTCTAACTGCCAATAGACTGCAAACCCTCCCCTTCCT
>NC_051414.1:3128218-3128396 GCF_015228065.2 Penaeus monodon
CACCCAACTCTTTACCGGAGAAGAGAAGGAGAGAGAGAAGAAAAAAAGAAAAAAAAAATCCAAAACTATTATTATTATTCGCATTCTCACCTTACCACTCATCCGGCTTTCCCACTTATCCGGATATCGCTCACCGGCCGTATCTTAACACAGGCCTCATCACCCCGAAACAATACAG
>NC_051414.1:3129246-3129410 GCF_015228065.2 Penaeus monodon
CCTTTTTTGTGGGGATTTTTTTTTATTTTTTCGTTTTTTTCTTGTTTTGTTTGTTTGTTTTCTGTTTTTTTTTCTTCCTTTTTCATCTTCTTTTGAATCTTCCTCGTTTTTTTCTTGCTTCTGCTTATTCTTCTTTTCTTTCTGTTATTGTATACATCATCATT
>NC_051414.1:3129867-3129993 GCF_015228065.2 Penaeus monodon
AACTCCATTCTCTTTTCATCCAGTTAAAAGACCCTCTTGGCTTGTCATTCAGAGTTCAAGAGATAACTGATTTACCGGTGAACAGTTTTATGACGTCTGTCCTTTCTTAATGTTCAGAGAGATGGA
>NC_051414.1:3130108-3130191 GCF_015228065.2 Penaeus monodon
ACGCGAGGAATAAACAAAATAAATAAAGTATTCATAGCGATTAAAAAAAGGAAGTAAAATCAGTGTTTACTTACTTATTTAAA
>NC_051414.1:3130422-3130672 GCF_015228065.2 Penaeus monodon
ATACCTAAGACATATCGAATACATATATCTATATAAGTACGTTTTTAAGCACACGTGGATGAGCGTATTTACAACCATAGGAAGTGATTTATCTGCAACAACAAGGGGTAAAAGCCACAGTATGATCAGATCGGCCAGAGTAAGCTCTTCTTCTATCTACGCAGGGATTTTCGGTGAGTGAGCGGCGATCAGAGCGGCGGCTGAAAGGTGATACAAAATCCTGAGGTGGACGTTCTTTGTCTGCGGTTGC
>NC_051414.1:3131019-3131235 GCF_015228065.2 Penaeus monodon
TTCCCTCCCCTTCCCTTTCCATTTCTCCCTTCCCTCTCCCTTTCTCCCTTCACTCTCCCTTTCTCCCTTCCCCCTCACTCGCTCACAAAACGCGCCATGTGGCCAGGTTGAAGGGGAAGGGGGGGGGGGTCACAGGGAGGGGGGGGGGGAATTTCCCGGATGACGTCACAAACACAATGGCCAGAGAACCAAGTCATGGAGCCCGCACACATGACG
>NC_051414.1:3131378-3131455 GCF_015228065.2 Penaeus monodon
TTCATTCCGTCGTTTTGTTTATTTCTCAGGCTGTAGGGTTATATTTCGCTCTTGTTTATTGTTGTTGTTGTTTGCAT
>NC_051414.1:3132001-3132332 GCF_015228065.2 Penaeus monodon
ACGGTATAGGCATCTCGGAGTCCCCCCCCCCTGCGACCACAAAGCCCTGTGGTGATAAGATCAGCAATCTGTCTAATAAATACTATTTCCTCAAACGACCGCAAGAGGCGTGACCGTCGCCTGTCAGTCAAAATGCATACAGTCATTATATAGCGCAACGATTATTAAAAAAAAAATCAAAGAGCATTACAACTATATGGATAGTTATGCAATAAAGTCAAAACAGTTGATGTATATACATTAAAAAAAAATGAAATATTACAATTGTTTGTCCAAAGAGAGGATATGTTTGTCCGCGATCAACAAGCTTACGAGATGAAACTGATTCAAA
>NC_051414.1:3132514-3132850 GCF_015228065.2 Penaeus monodon
TTAGACTTAGTTAATACTATATATTATTAATATATACATATAGACTAATGCCCTATGTACCAAAAACAAAAATACAAACACAGAAATACACATCAGTATCGAAATCTTTTGTTTACCGATAAAAACAAGCGAACAACTACAAGCGACCGTCAGCTACATCTGTCATCAGCTAACATACACAGTATTAATATGATTATCGTAATGGTCGGACGAAATATTGTTATATCTTGGTATCATAATCATATAAATTACCCGCGATCACTGATACGAGAGCGGCGGTGCTAATAGCAGCCTCTCGATAAAGATGGAATATCAACATTCGAATTAAAGATAAGG
>NC_051414.1:3133299-3133450 GCF_015228065.2 Penaeus monodon
TCTCCAAGGTTTATAAACATTTGTCAGGGCTCGCATCCCACTAATAAACTCATATGTATTATAAGATTAAGATTAACTTCCCCTACCCTCGCCACCGCCCGCTCCCCTCGCTCCCGGCGACTTGGGAGGGGCGAGTGAGGGGAGCTAAGCC
>NC_051414.1:3133555-3133742 GCF_015228065.2 Penaeus monodon
GGGAAATGGGGAAATAAAGCTCTTGTGTCCGAGGGCAGTAAGACACCACTTGCTTTGCCATCCTTTATTTTCCCCTCGCGACGGACGGGGGGGGGGGGGCGGGCAGCCTAAAATCGACCTTAATTACCCGTGGTCGAAAGGTCACTCGGGATTACCCTCGGTTTCGGGGCGGCGCTGAAAGCCAAGA
>NC_051414.1:3133809-3133900 GCF_015228065.2 Penaeus monodon
CCCTTCTGACTCCCCTCGGACCTCAACTTTGCCCCGAGGCCGCCACCAAAACACGGGTGAGTTGTGGTAAAACACGGGGAGAAGGTGCTTG
>NC_051414.1:3134245-3135120 GCF_015228065.2 Penaeus monodon
GGCAGAGACCACTCGAAACCCCATAATACTTTTTTCTATTGAAACCAATACATTTTCAACATCGAAAAAAAATGATAATAATAATGCAAAATAATTGAGAAAATTCACATCATCGATGCCGCTACCTCGAATTATTTAAATCACTGATAACAGCACAGTTCATTACAAGCAAATTCATTACAAGCAGATTCATCAAAGACCTCGCTAGTCTTGAACATCAAAAAAAAAGCGTCGTTTTGACATTATAAATCCTTTTGAATATTTTCGGCTGATTATTTTACCTCTTTCTCTGCCACATAATCACCGCCACAGAATCATGGTAAGGGAGGGCAGGAAAGGGCAGGAATGAGAGATGAAAGAGGGAAGAGGGGAATAGAGGCGAAAATAGGAGAAGAGGGAGAGGGGAAGAGAGGCGAAAAGAGGAGGAGAGGAAGAGGGGAAGAGAGGCGAAAAGAGGAGGAGAGGAAGAGGGGAAGAGAGACGAAAGGAGGAGGAGAGGAAGAGGGGAAGAAAGACGAAAAGAAAGGGAGAAGGAGAAGGAGAGGGAAGAGAGACGAAAGGAGGAGGAGAGGAAGAGGGGAAGACAGACGAAACGAGGAAGAGGGGAAGAGAGGGAGAAGGAGAAGGAAAGAGAGGGAAGAGATGGAGGAGGGAGAGACGACGGGGAAAAGAAGGAGAGAATGAAGAGAGAGAAAGAGAAAGGGAGAGAGAATTGAGGAAAAGAAGGGAGAATGGGAGACAGGACGGAGGAGAAGAGAGAGAGCAGGAAGAAGGGGTGAGGGAGAAGGAGGAAGAAGAGGGGAAAACAGGAGGAGGGGAAGAGAGGGAGGATCAGGAAATATCGAAATAAAAAGGAAAATTATGTGAGTAGATGT
>NC_051414.1:3135147-3135246 GCF_015228065.2 Penaeus monodon
CCCATGATAGATGATTAGTGAAAGAAAAACAGGAAGCAAGAAGGTAAAGAGATATAAGATAAATTGATATTGTTATATAAAAAGGAAAGAAAGGATTGG
>NC_051414.1:3135811-3135895 GCF_015228065.2 Penaeus monodon
TCGTCCCTTTCACCTCCCCATTTAGAAAAAACAAGCAAAATACAGAGAGAAGGGAAGGGTCGGCGTCAGGTCTACGGTGGGCAT
>NC_051414.1:3136015-3136107 GCF_015228065.2 Penaeus monodon
ATTGAAAGAACAGAGGGAATAGAAAGGAGGAGGGAAAGATAGATGGGGTGGGGGGCGTAGGAGGGATAAGGATTAGGGTCGGGGGAAGAGAA
>NC_051414.1:3136163-3136244 GCF_015228065.2 Penaeus monodon
ACGAGGTAGTCCACAGGGATGCACAGAAACCTCCAACAAGATTCGATTATTTGATAACTTTGATGTTCCGGTGGTGAATCT
>NC_051414.1:3136330-3136501 GCF_015228065.2 Penaeus monodon
AACAAGATCGGGGGAAGATATGAGGTAGAGGAAAATGAGGGGGGGGGTTGGGTTTCCTTTTTTTTTAAATAGGGTGTGTGGGGGGGGAGGTGTGGAAAGGGTAGGGGGTGGGGGGTTGAGGGGGTGTGGGGAGGGGAATACCACCTATCATCACGATCCCCTCCTACTGAT
>NC_051414.1:3136544-3136925 GCF_015228065.2 Penaeus monodon
TTACCCTCCTTCCCTATCCACCTTATTCCCTCCACTCCTCCTCCTCCTTCCCATCCTTCCTTATTCCCTCCACTCCTCTTCCTCCTCCTTCCCATCCTTCCTTATTCCCCCCAATCCTCCTCCTCCCTTCCCTATCCACCTTATCCTCCTCTTCCTCCCTTACTCACCAATCATCACCACCTCCCTTTCTATTCCCTTCTTTCGCCGAATAAGACAAACTCAAGACGAGGAAACAACTCATTCCCGACGCCGATAATCACCAATTTGTCAGTCACCAATTTCCTAACAACGGTCTCATCCAATTACGGGGAGAATTGATCAATTTGCCCGATTCTGAGTAGGAGAGGTGGTCCTGACTCGACATGCGAGGAAAAAAGAGGA
>NC_051414.1:3137348-3137550 GCF_015228065.2 Penaeus monodon
AAGAACTTTTATAAAAAAATCGTTAGCCTTGAGGACAATGGACGGTGTACAAATCTCCTTTTTTGTACTGGTTTAGTTATTATATCGTATCGGTCCATCAGCCAGCGAAGGGAGAGAGAGTGCAGGGTACAGAATTATTCACGTCACTTAGCCATGTACGTGATAACAGATATGGTCTAAATATCGTTGGAATTAACAAAAC
>NC_051414.1:3137723-3138053 GCF_015228065.2 Penaeus monodon
CCGTTAGTCATTATAAACAATCTGAACTTTTCCCATTGCGAAAGCGAATGAGTTTATAAGCGCCCTCTGACGGCAGCGGCCATTGAACACCCACCATGGCGACCGCTGGCGCACCGACCCGACGTAAACTTGTCAAGCTCTGCAACATTAGGACGGCTATGCTAATTAATGCTAATCAATTGTCTTTGTCAGCTGAGCGGCCCGATTCGGCAAGGTGAAAATTCCCATTTTATGCGGAGTGATAAATCAGTCTGTAAGCAGGAGGTCGATAGATATGGAAATTCGCGGGAATAGATAGTGATGCCCTTGTCCCGCCAACGATTTTCACAT
>NC_051414.1:3138109-3138260 GCF_015228065.2 Penaeus monodon
TACAATCACGTGCGAACTCTTACCCCGCTTAGATACACACCGACACTCAGCCAATTTATCTAACAATAATTACACGCCAACACGACGTAAAATATACCGGGTGCAACTACGGACGATTAGATACGCGAATGACGGAAACAAAGCACAGAAA
>NC_051414.1:3138548-3138715 GCF_015228065.2 Penaeus monodon
ACGCCCCAAAAACCACGGTGTCCAACGCAAACAGTAACCTGATCACGAATTCCCCAAATTGGATCATCTGGCACGAATACAAGGCTAAACCCCGCCGTTCCGTAAGGTCCAGAGTCACAGGCGCAAGTAACCGCAAACTCGACCTTATCGTCACCTCTTCGACCTCG
>NC_051414.1:3138754-3139277 GCF_015228065.2 Penaeus monodon
TCGATTATCATGCTGCTACGAATGGCGGTGTTGATATCAATAATTCGACTCATTGATTGGTGTAATCCATTTAGCTGAGGCTTGTGATGTGATCATTGTTAGTTGGCTATTGTTCTCAACCCCCTTTCCTCCTCCACTCCCCTTCTCCCCTACTCCTACTCCCTCCTACCCACCTCCCGTCCTACCCTTCCCCTCCCTCTCTCATCCTCGTCCCCCTTCCCCTCTTCCTCTCCTCCTCTCCTCGTCATCCCTTCTTCTCCTCCTCCCCTCCTCCCTTCCTCCCCTCCTCCACTTCCTCCTCCCCCTCTTCTTCCTCATCCCCTCCACTCCCCCCGCTCCTCGCCACCTCCCCCTCGACGCATAGGTATGTCGACGCATATTTGGGGGAAATGCGTCCTTTGTTGATATCGCGAGCCTGTGGTTATAATATTGGCGAAATGATTTAGGAAATAACACCGCACAAAATAGGTAAAATAAACGAGATTAATGGGATATAAACTGTTTTTTTTTTCTTTTATTTATT
>NC_051414.1:3139354-3139508 GCF_015228065.2 Penaeus monodon
GTAATGATTTTTTTTCCAAAGAGGACAAACTTAATCGCTCTGTTTCTTTATCTTGTTGTTTCGTCTTCTGTCCCTCTCTCTCTCTTTTATCTCCTCTTTAACTGTCATATCTTATTCTTTATTCTTGCCTCGTGTTCTTCTTTCTTTATCTATT
>NC_051414.1:3139725-3139924 GCF_015228065.2 Penaeus monodon
CGTGACGTCACCCGCCATCTTTTCTTATCGCCCTCCCAAGTTTTTCCTGTCCTCCCAGCCGTGTGTTCAGCGGCCCTTATCTCTCGAGGCGATCGCGATGGCAGCCCTTGAGTCGTAGTTGGCGTCATTAGCGGTTATGAGATCTTTTTCCCCTCGCCGATATCCGATATCGCTTATCTCTCCGTCATCTGTATCGCTG
>NC_051414.1:3140018-3140345 GCF_015228065.2 Penaeus monodon
GCATCATAATCATCTCCCCCTTCCCGATTCTCTTTCTCCCTCATTCTCTCTCTCCTCTCTCTGCCATCATCTTCTCCTCGATTCTCTCTCCTTCATTCCCTCTCTTTCATTCTCTCCATCATTGTGCCCTCATTCTCCTCCCTCCTCTCTCCTTCTTTCTCCTCCCTCCTCTCTCCTTCTTTCTCCTCCCTCCTCTCTCCTTCTTTCTCCTCCCTCCTCTCTCCTTCTTTCTCCTCCCTGCCACCTCTCTCATCTGCCATTCTCCCCTCCTTTATCATCTCTCGATCCTCTCTCCGTCCACATCACCTGTTCTGGGGAGGGACTCCG
>NC_051414.1:3140398-3140511 GCF_015228065.2 Penaeus monodon
TGGGGGGGGGGGGCATAAATAGTTTTATGGATGTTATTTTCATATAAGTACTATTTTTTCCTTTTTCTTTCTTTCTTTCCTTCTCCTTCTTTCCTTTTTGTCTATTTCTTCCG
>NC_051414.1:3140676-3141314 GCF_015228065.2 Penaeus monodon
TTCTGCTACCACAGCATCGAAATCTTAATAATCCACAAAAAGTGCGCGTACACAAAGCTACAACACACTACGCATAAGGGCGACACTCCTACTCTAACGAATGCGATTATCACCCGAAGCAGCCCGGCGTCGGACCGCCTTACAACCCCGATATGGTAATGAGGTGCATAGCCTGTCACTGCAAATATTCATGTCATGTTTGGCACCAGAACACCGAACCTCTTTAAATCGAACGGTCTCTTTTCCGGACCAAAGGGCTTGAGGTGAGCGGCGTGTGTTAGCAGGTACGGGCGCTGTTTCCCCCCCTATATGGAAGCGCCGTTGCATGTCCGTTGCCAGGAGTCCGTTCTGCGTTTGAGGCCGCGGTCCGTAGCATCGGGGTCCGGCGGTGACGACTGATGACCGGCGAACAATGTCGGAAATATGTACCAGCTGTTTCGCGCGAGAGGGACTCTTTTCCCCCCGAATTTCCTTCTCTCGCTTAATTCTTCATCGCCTGGGAATAAATTGCGAATTTAGGGGGCTTCTTTTTTTGGGGGGAGGGGGTAGGAGGCGAAGAAAGGGTGAGAGGATTTTTTTTTTTACTTTTTTTAGCCCAGCCTCTTCTCACACGGAGTTTGAAATCCTCTGAATCGCGG
>NC_051414.1:3141351-3141416 GCF_015228065.2 Penaeus monodon
AATGTCACTACTTGAACAATATTAATGGGAAAGGAAATTGGCGAAGATTTGAGAATTTTCTTCCT
>NC_051414.1:3141512-3141924 GCF_015228065.2 Penaeus monodon
CGGGTCTTCATGTATGCCTCTCAGCCTCGCTGTCGCCGCGTCCGGACGCTCCCTTCCACCCAAGACGCCGCTCTGAAGTGACCAATCAAAACAAGGCATCGTCTTATCTGTAAGCGTGATTGGCTGAGACATTACACGGCGGTGGCTGCGTCTTTTAAGGGTTGCCACTTCGAAAATCTAATGATGATTTATGGAGGAATAGGATTATGGATAATATTTTATTGCCGGAATTGAGGGGGAAGGTTCGTAGCGCCGCTTCTGCCGGGATGAAGCAGGTTTCCCGACGCCGTTCCTCTCCCTCGTTTTTTCGCGTCGCAAAAGGGGGAGTTATCGCGCATTTTGCTTCGTCTTAATATATTCCGCGGATTAACTGCTTCGCGACTGGGAAAAGGAGAGGAACTTCGCAGAAAAC
>NC_051414.1:3142508-3144300 GCF_015228065.2 Penaeus monodon
TTCGAGAAGAGAGAGACCGAACCTAAGAAAAAAAAAATCTCTGTTCCCACCGACCGGCAACCGGCGTATAGACCCACACCACCTTATCATAGAGGATTAGCGACCCTCCTTTGTTACAGGTACACACCCCTTATCTAACCGAGAAAGTTGGGAAAGGGAATCCAATCCGCTCGGGAATGTCTTTAGCGTTTGCGATCCTTTTTCCGTGGGACAAAAGCGAGTGCTGGAGTGTAGTATTTCGTTATAGTGCGCGGTGATAGACTGATACGAACAAGTTGGAGTCGAAGCATAGGATAAATAATAATATATAGGAGTGCTTCGTGGAGTTTGAGGGTTCGTGGTGGGAGATTGGGTTTTAGGTAGGTGGGGTATAGGACTGATTGATGGATATGCGTGTAGATTGGGTATTCGGGGGGTTAATTCGTGTTTTGTGGTATTGGGCTTACGCACACACTAACGACACAGCACACAATGAACCGGTAGGAGTTTGGATTCAGATGGGTATTGGGGTTATATACGATTAGGTTAGGATGGTTGGTATGTGTATCGGTGGTGGTTTGGGTTGTTGTTCGTGGGGTATGGGGTTTGGGGGGGTTTGGGTCGTGAGTTGGTGGGGTTGGGTTGTTGGTTGGGCATTAGGTTCAATGTTCAAAGCTAGGCTAGGAGTGGTGGATGAGGAATAGGAGTCGGACGTGGGTGGGCCGATAGTACGATGAGTCTGTTTGTGGTTCCGCTGGCGTTGGGATAGACCACACTTCTTTTGGGATTAGCGACTCCTTTGTTAGGTTAGCACCGTTCTTTTGGGTAGTG
Organism: Penaeus monodon; assembly: GCF_015228065.2. Classification (NCBI taxonomy): domain Eukaryota; kingdom Metazoa; phylum Arthropoda; class Malacostraca; order Decapoda; family Penaeidae; genus Penaeus; species Penaeus monodon. The sequence goes on from NC_051414.1 coordinate 3,143,319, forward strand.
AAAGATCCGTGGGGTTGGGGTTCTTTCGGTGTGTTTGGGCTTCGTGTTCGGTGGTTTCGGGGTTCGAAAGCGGTGTGGGTTGGGGTTCGTGGTTCGTGTGGTTGGGCGGGTTCGATGGGGGCGGTGGGGTGGTCGGGGAGGTTATAGGTTTCGTGGTTCGGTGGGGTTTGGGGTTCGTGGTTCGGTGGGGTTTGGGGTTCGTGGTTCGGTGGGGTTTGATGATAACGTGGGCTCGCGGTTCGTTATTTGTGGCTCGCGGTTTAAGGTACGTGGTCTTATGACGTCGTCGGTTTAAGGTCATGGTTTGATTTCGTGGTTCGCGCTCATGGTTTGTGGTTCGTGGTTCATGACTCGTGGTTCGCGGCTCATGGTTTGTGGTTCGTGGTTTATAACTCACGGTTCATTATCCACGGCGGAAAGGCAGTGATGAGGAAGAAAATGGATGCTGAGTGATTCTATATTAAAAAAAAGGGTTAATGAGTGTGGGAATGTTGTTCCGGGAAATACCTATGGATTTAGTGAAGCATACTTGGGGGGGGGGGGGTCTGGTATTTCGAATGGGCGGTCCCTTTGAGTTTCGCAAGACAAACTGTAAACTGAAGAGTTGTTTTTAATAATCTCTTTCGTTTTTTGTTTTTTTTTACCTTCTTGGTTTTTGTTTTTAATTTTTTTTTTCGTTTTTTTTCTCTTGGTTTTGTTTTTAATCAATTCTTTCTTTCTTTCTTTTTACCTTATTGTCTTTAATAATTTCTTTCCATCTTTCTCTTGGTTTTCTTTTTAATAATTTCTTTTTCGTTTTCTTCCTCGACTTTAATGTCTTGGATCAGCAGCGTTTATGAAGTTAATCAAAAAAAAAGTAAAAACTATATAGTGCATTGTGTCAGTATTAAAATAAAATATATAAAATGCGCCGGGATATTGTTGATAATACTGATAAAAGAAATGAAAAAGAAAAACACTTAAGAAAGACAAGATGGCTACT
>NC_051414.1:3144328-3144570 GCF_015228065.2 Penaeus monodon
TCGCGGTTCCAGACACACGGGAGACATCGTTTCCTTTCTCCCTTACTTTCTCTCCTCTCCCTCTCCTCTTCCCCTTCCTTCCCTCGCGTTCTCCTCTGCTCTTCTCTCCTCTAACTCCTTACCCTTTTCTTGATTCTTTCTACCTCCCTCTCCTCTCACTCTTTCTCTCTCCTCCTTCCCCCTTCTCTCCCAATCTACCCCTCCTCTCCCTTTCCCCATACTCTCTATCCAATTTTTTTTCT
>NC_051414.1:3144754-3144829 GCF_015228065.2 Penaeus monodon
GAGAACGCTCTATTACCAATCAGCCAATCAGGCGAGGCGAGGACCACACTGATTGTCGTTATATCAAGACGGAGA
>NC_051414.1:3145021-3145198 GCF_015228065.2 Penaeus monodon
TGGCTCGAGTTTCGTCCAACGTGTTACCTTGTTCGAGAGGTTTGGAAAGAGGCGGTGCGTTTGGGGTGGAGAGGGGGTAGACAAGGGTGGGGGGGAGGGGTATGGGAGTGGGGGGAGTGGGAGGGGAGTGATCATGATAGGTATACAGAAATGGGTATGTACGGGGATCATGGCTCA
>NC_051414.1:3145607-3146582 GCF_015228065.2 Penaeus monodon
GCGTTTATAGGTGTTTTGTTATACCAAGTGTGGCAAACAGCAAATGTATTAATATCCATACACATATATACACATCTAAACATACTTATCTGTGATATATCGACGAAATACAAGATAAAAGGCCCGGCATTATATAACTTCCATACCAATATGTGAAGTGATATATCTTGAATAATAGGCATATGGGGTCAGGCCCTGCCATCTTCCCTGGGATCGAAGTCACAGTCACTCATCCGATTCCGTGGGCGGCGCTGCAGCTGAAACGGCATTATATCAGATCAGCGTTCCGGCTTTGCTTCCTGTCGCTCAGAAGAAGTCGAATAAACATTTCCGGCTGTCGAGAATCGCGGAGAATCGACAGCCATCTAGCATATCAACAGGAGATTACAAGAAGGAGACCCAAGTCGACGTCGCGAGCGGAGATCTGTAGAAGGACGCCCGTTTTCCGTCTGGGTGGGTGTGAATGGCGCTCAGTAACTCAGAGGGGCGAGTGGCGGGGAGTTGAGGGGGAGGAAGGGGGGAGGGGGAAGGAAGGAGGGGAGGGATCTGGGAGGGAAGTTGTCGGGGGAGGAGGTAGGGGGAAGGGAGGGGGGTGGAGGTAGGGGGAAGGGAGGGGGGAGGAGGTAGGGGCAAATGGAGGGAGAGGAGGTAGGGGGAAGGGAGAGGGAGGGAGCGGGGGGGAGGGGGCATGGGGGTATCAGGAGGAAAGGAAGGGGGGGGGGAGTGGAGGCAATTGGAGGGGTTTAAGGGAGAAGGGACAGTATGGGAGGGAGGGAGGGGGGGAGGGGGAAGAAGGGGGGGGAACCGAGTGTTAGGACCTCCTCGATCTTATCTCGTCTCGTCTCTGCGTCTCTACTTCATTCCATCTACTTTTCTTCGTCATCGTCATCATCTACTTTGTCCGAAGGTAGATAGAGCTCATTAAAACAACTTTCGAGTGATCGCATTTTTTTCTACTTTTTGGTCTCAGAATAC
>NC_051414.1:3147202-3147343 GCF_015228065.2 Penaeus monodon
CGGCGATTTTAATCCCCGGCCCCACAGAACAAGGCCTCTTCACCGGCGCAAACAAGACAAGATTCCCTCAGAAACAGACCCAAAAATCGCTTTACTCGATCCGCAGATTGGCCGTGAGGGAACACTGATGATAATGAGTAA
>NC_051414.1:3147982-3148081 GCF_015228065.2 Penaeus monodon
CTCGTTTTCCTTCTTCTGCTTCTCCATTATATTAACACAATTTCTCATTCCCTCTCCTGTTTATCAGAATAATCATTATCATCACAATTTTATCAAAGT
>NC_051414.1:3148145-3148536 GCF_015228065.2 Penaeus monodon
CTTTCGTATTGTGCTTTGCATTCCTGTGAATATGTGTACTTAACGTGAACGAATACCAAGAAGAAAACATGATTAATTCCTATTAATCGCTCTTCCTTTTACGAACTGGTTTATCAAATTTCCTTTCTCTTCGCGTTATTCTCCTTCTCTCTCTTTCTTTATCGTCTTAACTACTTAAGTGATTGTCTAAATAAACTTCCTCGGCTTCTCGTCTTTACAACCCGGATCTTGGCCGTCATCCAAATGCACTTCCGTGTTGTGTTCTCGAGGAGATCCTACGCTCTCGTCGCGAGGATGGCAGCCTCCCGCCGGAACTCTCGTGGCACTCTGTCTGGTTGTCTGTCGTCTTTTCTTTTTTTTTATCACTGTCTTCTCTTCTTTCCTTTTTTAT
>NC_051414.1:3148686-3148954 GCF_015228065.2 Penaeus monodon
AAAAACCGCGTCCCCCCCGAAAAACCCGGCCCAAGGAAACACGGGGGGTGGGTGCAGCGGGGGGGGGGAGGTGTAGAAAGTGGATTTCACGGGGGTCGTGGGTGGGTGGGGTGTCCCGGGGAGGGGGGAATGGGCCCCCCCCTTCAAAACAGGCCCCCCCCCGGGGGGAGAAGACCCGGGGGTGAGTAAAAGGGGGTAAGGGATGGTTAAAGTGAGTACAGTCAGTGATGGGGGGGGTTTGTGAGGTGGAGTGGGATGGGGGAACAGT
>NC_051414.1:3149035-3149429 GCF_015228065.2 Penaeus monodon
TCATAAGAACCACTTGATGTGAGGACTCGTGTTAATGAGTACAGTGAATGAGTAAGTTGCCGAGAACGAGTGTCAGTGGGCAGAGTATCAGTACCGTGAAAGAGTGAGATTTTTTAGAGCACATAAGAAATTTTAAAAACAAAGTCGAAACAATGAGTAAGCGAGTAAAAGACTTAGTGTGCGTGAGTGAATGCGTACAGTAGCAAGGAACTACCGTAATGGTCGAGACTATCCTGCATGGTCGGTTACTGTTGTAGAAACTGATAAATTGGGCCATTCAGTGTTGTCATTACGCCGATTTTTTTGGGGACGAAAAAGGGAAACGGTTTTTGATTCGGTTTTTATTTGTACTTTTTTTTCCTTCCTTTTTTCCCTTTTCTTTTTTTTTTTTTTA
>NC_051414.1:3149489-3149606 GCF_015228065.2 Penaeus monodon
CCCCCCCTTTCCCCTTTCCTCTTTCCCCCCCTTTTGGGTTTTGGGGCTTTTTGGGCCCCAAAGGGGGGGTTTGGGGGAGAAGGCCTTTTTTTTAAAAACGGAGAATTCCCCTTTTAT
>NC_051414.1:3149916-3150119 GCF_015228065.2 Penaeus monodon
TTTTTTTTCCCCCTTTTTTTCCCCCCTTTCCCCTTTTTTCCCCTTTTCCCTTTTTTTTCCTCTCTTTTTTTCCTCCCTTTTTTTTTTAAAAATTTTTTCCTAACCCCTGCCCTTTTCCCCCCCCCCATTAAATTTTAAACCCTTGAAAATCCTGGGGAAAAAAAAATCCCTTCGGGGGTTTTTCCCCCCCTTTTCTAAAAATC
>NC_051414.1:3150144-3150230 GCF_015228065.2 Penaeus monodon
AAAAGGGGAAAAAAGGGGGGGGGGAAAAAAGGGAAAAAAAGGGGGGGGGAAAAAAAAAAGCCTGATAAGGTAAAATTAAAGATAAG
>NC_051414.1:3150772-3150890 GCF_015228065.2 Penaeus monodon
CTGCCCGTTCCCCTCAGCAGTTATAAAGCCTTCAGCAACAGGACTAATGAAAGTCCATAAAAGGAGAAGAAAAAAAAGAAAAGGAAGGGTCAGTGGAGAGAGTCAAAGGGGTGGATAG
>NC_051414.1:3151345-3151769 GCF_015228065.2 Penaeus monodon
GCCACGAGGAGGGACCAGGAGGCCGCTTTGATGTCGAGCGAGTCCAGCCCTCGTCGCCGCCGACCTAATGGCTTCCTGGACGAGCCTGTGTCCAGTTGAAGGGCGAGTGGGGGGGCGGGGGGGAGGGGAGGGGGGGAGAGAAGACGGGAAGGAAGGGGAGAGGGTAAAGGAGGGGAAAGAGAGAGAGGGACGAAGGGGGGGGGAAGGGGAGGAGAACGGAGGCTAGAGAGATGGGAGGGAGGGGAGGGGAGGGGAGGGGGGTAGCGAGGGGGTTGGGGAAGGGTGGGGGGGAAGAGGTTAGAGGGGCGGAGGAAGGGGCCTTTGATGCTGGCCAAGTGGTCCTCGATGGACCTCCTGGCCAAGAGGAAATTGGACTGGTTCGGGAAAAGGACGAGGAGCGGGAGGCGGTGCTGGGCTTATTCGG
>NC_051414.1:3152228-3152460 GCF_015228065.2 Penaeus monodon
CTTTGAAGTCTTCTAGATCAACTTCTTTTGAGATCATGTCATCGATCACTTGAGTCGCAAGTAAGAATTCGTTTCTGACTTCCTTTCTGTGGCAAACGACTGGCTTTTCTTGCGAGGAAAACATTTCTTTCTCTCTCTCTCTTTCTCTCTCTCCGTTTTGCTCTCGCGCTCGCGTTTTTCTTTTTTTTCGTCACACCACTTATTCGCTCACTCTCTAGTCTCTTGTCTTCAC
>NC_051414.1:3152612-3152790 GCF_015228065.2 Penaeus monodon
GCTTCCTCTTCTCCCCATCTTTCCTTCCCCTCCCTTCCCACATCTCCTTCCTCCCTCCTCCTCCCTTCTCCTTCCTCTTTTCTTCCTCTCTCCTATTCACTCTTCCTTCGCCATTCTCTTTCTATCCTCCCGTTTCTCCCTTCTCCTCTTCGCTATCTTACTGTATAAATAATGCGAC
>NC_051414.1:3152854-3152971 GCF_015228065.2 Penaeus monodon
ATGTGATAATAAATGAAGACACAGAGCAGAGGCGATGAGAGGGAAGGCAAGCATAAGCGAAAGAGGAAAACACGACACCGCCCCCCACCATGTGGCAATAAGATATGTGGAGGAGGC
>NC_051414.1:3154671-3155212 GCF_015228065.2 Penaeus monodon
GCCACACGAGGCGCACGACCGCAACGAAGAGCGAAAGCGATTTGTCATTAAAACCCCCCCGCACCGAAGCGCCGAAGCCGCAAAAACGAAGCGGACGAGAAGCGAAAAGCGGACAACGAAAGCGAGGCCGCGCGCACCGCACACCGCGCCACGCGAACCGAATACGACGAAAGCGATAACCACGAAGCGAAGCGAGATAAGCTGATTAACCGAAACGAAAGCGATCGAAAAGCGAGGCGAAAGGAAAGAGATTCATTAAATGTCCGAAGCAAGCGGGGACGAAGGATTCATTTCGAAAGCGAGATGAAACGACCAGCCACCCGCACCCCAGAAACCCACAACGCGAGATTCATTTCTACAGAAAGGCGAAGGCTGATAATTTTCATTTTTTTTAATAAAGTTTCATATGGTTTCTATGGCAACCACACTCTGTTTTGCTTGACGAGGTTTCCGACGCCGAATGTGAAGACCTCCTGATAGATTAATGGGTTTCACTCGCTTTTCTTCCTTGTCTCAGTTATTCGCTTCTGTCTTTAAGTCG
>NC_051414.1:3155296-3155388 GCF_015228065.2 Penaeus monodon
ATCGGTTTATATCTGTTCTATTAGGAAGATTTTTTTGGAATGTTTTTGTGTGTTTAATAATATATTGTATATGGTTGGTTGTAGGATAGATG
>NC_051414.1:3155794-3155939 GCF_015228065.2 Penaeus monodon
TGGTTTTTGGGGGGGTGTTTTGATTATATAAAGCCACTTCACGGCCTTTTTAAACTGCAAAACCCAGAGGAAAAACCCGTGTTTTCCCCGTTTTTAAAACCTTATCTATAGAAGAGGGAAATAAGAAGGATTTGAAAGCTCCCAT
>NC_051414.1:3156233-3156377 GCF_015228065.2 Penaeus monodon
CAGCAATAGATTTTATCCATCCCCCCCCCCCCAATCCTGCACGTGTGAGGAGGCTCAGCAAACACAGACCTCAATAGCCACGAGTAAGAGACACACAACACAGATAATAAAATACACAAAAGGACGAAGAAGAATAGGCCCCAC
>NC_051414.1:3157102-3157293 GCF_015228065.2 Penaeus monodon
GAGGAACGTGTTAGGAACCCAAAAAAAAAAAAACAGGCGTGAGGACCAAGAATAATAATTCGAAACGAGACAAAAGAACATAAAAAAAATAAAAAATAAAAACTTAAAAGATAAAGAATTAGAAAAGAAAACTAATCATAATATAAAGAAAAATAATCAATCAAAAGGTAAATGAAAATAAAACGCGCGCG
>NC_051414.1:3157401-3157665 GCF_015228065.2 Penaeus monodon
AAAAAAAAGATCTTGGTAGCCGTCGTACCTTTTTAATCTCTGAGCAAATATCATAGCCTGATGAAGGGCACTGGTCGTCGGGTTAGGAGGCAATTATTAAATGGTTTCAAATAATGATGAATGCAATAATAATAAACGGACCTCGCTCTTGTGCCGCGATATAAAAGGTCTTGTTTAAGGATTTAAGGCGCAGGAGAAGAGGACGAGAGGATCCTTCGGCGAATCAAAGACGCGATTTTCTGGGGGGTTGGGGGGGGGTTTTTG
>NC_051414.1:3159857-3160552 GCF_015228065.2 Penaeus monodon
TAAATCCTTCATAGGACTCACACCACAGATTTTGAGAGCGAATCCTTCTGCGCCCAACCACGCCCATTGACCTTTGCACACGCACGGGGGGGGCCCCCCCTCCCCTCCCCCACCCACACAACCCTTACCAACCTTCGCAATCCCCTCACTCCCCCTTCTCGCTCTTCCCCCTTTCTCACTCTTCGCCCTTCCCCTGGCCACCCAGTGCTCTCCCTCCTTTCCCGTCTTCTCCTCCTTATTCTCCTATTCCTCCTCTGCCCTCCCTTTCCTATCCACTCTCTCCCTCCCTCTCCCTTCCCTTCCTCTGCCCTCATCCTCCAATACTCCTCCAGCTCCTCCACCCACCGCCTCCGTCTCCCCCACCTATTCCTCCCTCCCTATCTCTCCTCTCTCCCTTCCACCCCCTCCTTTCCCCTCCCCTCCCCACCCCACCCCTCAATCCTTCCATTCTAGCAATTCCCTCAGTTTCTTTCCTCCAACAATCGAGATCTCCAAACACCGACGCCATTCTCGCCATGGCACAATCCTTTCGTTTCTCCCCGTACACTCCTCTTAAGATTCCTTACGAAAAAGGAAATAAAAGAAATAAATGCGTTAAGAAATCGGGGGAGACGCAGGGAAATGCCACCCCCGGCCCCGCCCACTTAATACCCCCCCTTTCCCTCTTTGGCCCCTCTTAGTTCCTTCTGCCCCCT
>NC_051414.1:3160647-3160712 GCF_015228065.2 Penaeus monodon
CCTCCTCCTTCTTTTTCTCTCGTTCTCCTCCTCTTTTTTCTCTCCCTTCTCATCCTCCTTCCCGT
>NC_051414.1:3160739-3160824 GCF_015228065.2 Penaeus monodon
AATCCTGCACGTGTGAGGAGGCTCGGCAACCACAGACCTCAATAGCCACGAGTAAGAGACACACAACACAGATAATAAAATACAC
>NC_051414.1:3161452-3161619 GCF_015228065.2 Penaeus monodon
AAAAAAAAAAAAAGATCTTGGTAGCCGTCGTACCTTTTTAATCTCTGAGCAAATATCATAGCCTGAAGGCAGGTGGGCCCTCCTCGCTTTGTCCGCAAAAAAGGCAATTAACCAGGGGGAGAATCCTCGCAATCAAACGACCTTTCCTTTGGGGGGAAAAAAGGTTG
>NC_051414.1:3162225-3162291 GCF_015228065.2 Penaeus monodon
ACCACAGATTTGAGAGCGAAGCCTTCTCGCGCCCAACCACGCCCATTGACCCTTTGCACACGCACG
>NC_051414.1:3162638-3162855 GCF_015228065.2 Penaeus monodon
ATTCTAGCAATTCCCCTCAGTTTTCTTTCCTCCAACAATCGAGATCTCCAACACCCGACGCCATTAATCGCCATGGCACAATCCTTTCGTTTTCTCCCTTAACTCCTCTTTAAGATCTTACGAATAAAGGAATAAAGAAATAAATGCGTTTAAGAAATCGGGGGAGACGCGAGGAATGCCCCCCCCCGTCCCCTCCCCCCTTAATACCCCCCCTTCC
>NC_051414.1:3163220-3163385 GCF_015228065.2 Penaeus monodon
CAAATTGCAAGCAAGTAGTTTTGCAATGGCTTCTCTGCTAAGTCGCAGTTTATCTGCATGATATGGTGGTTGAGCTTACGACCTCCCCCCCTCCCCCCCTGGCTACATGAGCTAGGGCTTCGTGTAAGAGAAAATTTCGAGAGAAAATTGGCGTTTAAATGTTGA
>NC_051414.1:3163416-3164009 GCF_015228065.2 Penaeus monodon
CTCCTTTCACAATTTCTTCACCTTCACCTTCTCTTTGTTTATCATTCCTATCTCCCCTTCATTCCTTTGTTCTTTTCCTCCTCTCAATCTCCTTTCCTAATCACCTCCAGTCTTTCTTCCCCATTTCCCCAATTCTCAGACCTTTCTTCCTCATTTCCCCATTTCTCCTATTCTTCTTCCCCATTTTCCCAACCCTTCAATCGTCCTCCACCATTTCCCGATCTCTTAATCCTCCCTCCCCATCCTCAAATATGTCTTCCCCTTCCCTCCTCCCACTCTTCCTTCCCCATCCCCCCTCTTCCTTCCCCATCTCCCACTCTTCCTTCCCCACCCCCCCTCTTCCTTCCCCATCCCTCATAATCACTCCTCTCCATTCCCCCAACTTTCCTCCCTCAACCCCCCCACTCATCCCCACCCCACCCCCTCCTCTTTAGCAAGGGCGTCTCTCGGCCAATCTTCGTCAGTGCCCCCCCCCCCCCCAGGCCGTTGATCCTCGTCCTCGGAATTAGTAAAGAGGGTTTGGCGGTCGCTCCTTGGGGGTCGCTCCTTGGGGGTCGCTCCTTGGGGGTCGCTCCTTGGGGGTCGCTGTGGCG
>NC_051414.1:3164348-3165554 GCF_015228065.2 Penaeus monodon
TCACGTTATAACAACACATTTTCTCTCTAACAATAATCTTTCTTTATTTCCAACGCGATAATAACTCTTTTACTCATATATACTCCCAACCTTGTATATTCTAAAACCCCGTCGTGAAGGACATTGCGATAATAAAGACATAAAAACGGGAGCTCGTGAGTATAATATTACTGATATGACAGCGCACTGCCTCCGCGCTGACGTAATGAAAACAAATGCTGGTTAGGGGGACTACGAGCCTACGACACGTGGGTAATATATCTACAATACATCTTTTTAATCTAATTCCTTTCATGTTAACGTCGAGCTTGTGTATAGACTGAGGGCGCGGAGGCCTTGATGTAGGTTTATATATATCACTGTAGATATTGTTTAATCGCTTGTTAATAACTCGTCTGCTGATAATGATGAAAGCAATTGTCTAGGGGATACGAGGGTCGTAAACTCCGGCCGTTCTCGTTTTATTGTTGCCAGTGGATACATTTTCGTCCGCGTTGCCATGATGGCGAGGCAAATTATCTGATATAACTATTCACAAGCTATTTCTGTTTATAAAGATGTTATTCATCTTTTATTTGTTTATTCATCTGAATCGTTTTATAAATAAGAGAAGAGAGAATATTGTTAAAGACGAAGGAAATAGACATAGGAATGAAATGATATGAATAGAATTAATGACACAAATTAGATAATAATGTAAACAGAATTAATGATACAAATAGAAGATGACGAAAAGATAATTAACGATAGAAATAAATAATCAAATAATAATCCAAACAGATTTCACGAGATAGACGAATACTACAACGATATGAAGAAAATTCAAGAGAGGGAATTATCGACGCAAATTAAAATGGCCAGACTCTCACATTTGTTGCTATTTATCTGTTTGTTTACATTTCAAATTTTTTTTTGGCCGAGGTCGCTGGCGAAAAAATCTCCCACTTCAAAGATGACCGAAAGCTATATTTAATGTTCATTTTCGGAGGTCTCGTGTGTTTGCCGAAGTCACTGGGTAAATACGTGAAGATACTGCGCGGTAAACTTATATTTAAACCGAAGATAATTTTTTTTTTTTATAAAGCAGATATTCTGCCTTAGAGGATGTCACGCAGGCTGGGATGTCACGCATGAATGAGGTTATGTACATTGAGATATTTGGATCCGATTTACGCTACATGCTTTGCTTCACTCGCTTTGCTTACA
>NC_051414.1:3165808-3165891 GCF_015228065.2 Penaeus monodon
CTTACGGGTATCATTGAGGGCGTAATCGAGTTAGCGAGAACTGCTCTTTTTTACCGCTGAGGGGAAGACCCGTAATGAGGGGT
>NC_051414.1:3165940-3166463 GCF_015228065.2 Penaeus monodon
TTTTATCCATCCCCTCTTCCATTCCTTTCATCAACCTCTGTCTCTCTATCCACGGCGCTTCCTTACTTTCTTTTATCATGTCTCCTTCCCTTTCGCAACCTTTCTCCCTTTCTCCTGTTTCCTTTCTCAACCTCTCCTCGTTTCTCTTCCCTTTCCCCTCAACCTCTGCCTCCCTTTTCCCCTTATCTCCTTCTCACCTCTTCCCTTTCTCCCTTTGCTTCTCTCCCTTCTATCCTCTCCCTTTCATCCTCTCCCTTACCCCCTATTTTTATCCCCTCTTCTTTCCCCTCATCCCCCCCTCCCCCTTCCCCACCTCCGATGAATGTGGATGTGAGCCCAAGAAAAGAGAGAGGGGGGGAGGGGGGGAGACCTGGGAAAGAGAGAGAGGGGGGTGAGGGGGTACATTATTCAATATATTATCATTAACTAATGTATTCTAATATATTCCTTGTTGGAATGTGATGATAGGGGTAGGCTGTCTGCGCACGGATGATAAAGTATGCACAGCCAAGAGCCAGAGTAA
>NC_051414.1:3166651-3166859 GCF_015228065.2 Penaeus monodon
AACATTATTTCAAATTTATATACACTGAAGTAAATCTGCAATTTCATGCATTTGAAAATTATTTAGTGAACGTTTGCTTGGAAACTGAAATGCGTAATAAGTATATTATGCCCCGGTCATTATAAGCGGAGACACAATATACATATATATTCCCATTATTTTAGGCTCGAGTTATAATAGCTATTTCGTTAATAAGCGGCGTTTCTGC
>NC_051414.1:3167624-3167766 GCF_015228065.2 Penaeus monodon
TCATTCACGCAACTTCAGCGCCTTCGTCAGAGGAAGATTCACGCGTTGTTGCCAAATCTCACACTCGGTTCCCCTCAAATTTGTGCCACATCTCACTATTTTTTTTTTTAATCTTATCTTTCTTCTTCGTCAAGTTGGAATT
>NC_051414.1:3167877-3167952 GCF_015228065.2 Penaeus monodon
TATCAAGACAACGGATACGAAAAAGTGGTGACGTCATCATTATCACTTTATCCCACCAGGAGCTACTTGGAAAGA
>NC_051414.1:3168072-3168227 GCF_015228065.2 Penaeus monodon
CTTGGCAACGGCGCCCTAACGGGATCCGGACGAGGGATACCCATCAAGAATTTGTGAGTGGCGGTGAAAACAGTAATTAGTTGTCGAGAAATAAACTGGCAAGTAATCGAATTAAGGCGACAGTGTGATTGGGCGGTGATTGCTCGTGTCTCGTT
>NC_051414.1:3168491-3168879 GCF_015228065.2 Penaeus monodon
CACACAAATTAAACTTTGTTCCACCCTCCATTCCGATCCAGAATATTACACTTCCTCTTTTTTCGTAATTATAGCTCGGGATAATCATATAACCGAAAGTTACGAGCGCTTTAATGGCAGCTAATGACCTATTTCTCAGAATATATCGTTTCATTCGAATGATTTTTTAATAACAGTCACCCATATCTTTAAGTGCATTGAATGGATATGATATCGCATTGTACTGAACTTGTCCGCTAAAACTCTAGTGATCACCGTTAAGTAGTTTAGGGTAATTTTAGGAGCGAGGGGCATCGGTAGCGAACTGTACTTGTTAAGGAGGGTCATTTTTCATCCGTTTCCCTTCTCAGTGTGGTGCAAATGGATTTTTCTTTTCTTTTTTTGAAGC
>NC_051414.1:3169060-3169167 GCF_015228065.2 Penaeus monodon
TACGGGTGGAAGAAAAGGACAAATCACGGGCCTTGTGGCTGTGTTAGCTTTAAGGACAAACCAAATAATATAATCCTTCAAAGGAAAACACTTCTTACATGAAAAGA
>NC_051414.1:3169291-3169359 GCF_015228065.2 Penaeus monodon
TCTAGATATCTGCTACACTGTCTTTAGCGCTAACTCTCTGCAGCTCTACGATGTCTCGAGCGAAGAAT
>NC_051414.1:3169405-3169949 GCF_015228065.2 Penaeus monodon
ATGGAAACCCTTCACGCATTACTATCCACATAATAGCGGTGCTGCTTTCTCGATGCAGTCAGTTTTTTACGCCTTTGTCTTGGTGACTCTTGGCTTAGATTGATGAGCGGGGATTGTAGACAACTTTCGGGACATTAGATGCGCCCCTCACCATCACCGCGGGGGTTGCTGGTTAGTCTATTTCTTCCCGTTGTTTATTTGCATTTTGGTTTATCTCTCTCTCTCCTCGCCGATAGACAGTCTCACCTCCCCGTCCGCAAACCAAAACGGGAGTCAAATAAATCGTCCCAAATACACATCCACCCATCAAAAGGCGAAGACCAAACTCAAGAGGATGAAGCTGGATTAGAGAGAGCGTGTACATAGTAACTATTTATCCCCGCGCGGACCCCCATTGGCCGGAGCGGCAAGGAATCCATCATTTTGTCTTCGGCGCGGTGCCTCCAGTCAGTCCGCGCTCGCCCGCCCTGACGGATGGCCGCACCGCGCGCACCCTACCAGAAACACTTTTGTCGACTCTTGTATCACAATATTATCTCCCCCC
>NC_051414.1:3169990-3170120 GCF_015228065.2 Penaeus monodon
ACGTCTTTGGGGAGGTTTGTTTGTTTGTTGATGTAGAGGGAAAGGAATGTATGTATGTTTTTCCCTTTTCAAGAAAAGGAGATGTATTGATATTCTGGCAGGCAGAGGGGTGAGTGGAGGGACTGTTTGA
>NC_051414.1:3170831-3171254 GCF_015228065.2 Penaeus monodon
CTGCGGGCAAGCTATTCGAAAGAGCCAGGCTGAAATAAGTCTACGGACACCGCGCGCCAGAGTTCAGTTACATGTAAAGATAAAAGGCCAATCTGGCATCAGCACGAATAGCTTAGTTCGAAGGTCATTTATTCAGATGATTGTGCTATTACTTACGTGATCAAACCCTTCATGCACGATACGAGAATATTAAGGACTGTTTTATTGAAAGTGATATCTTTGAAGCTCACGCGGTCTGTCCATTAGTATAAAATATGACATTTCTTTCATTTGAGAAATTTTTGCAAATGCCTAAGGCAGCACTGTGTGTCTGTCAGTATTTAACCGTAAATAAATGCTTTTTTAAAGATATTCAGAATGTTAACTTTGCGCTAAGTATTATTCACAGGCCTCATTCCACTTAGTATGCTGGTCAAACTGAAC
>NC_051414.1:3171416-3171756 GCF_015228065.2 Penaeus monodon
AGACAGTTACAGATACAGAGGAGGTGAGCGGGGAGGAGAGGGAGGGGATGATGGAGGAACAGAAGAGAAAGTGTGATGAAGGAAGGGAATGGAGGGAGCGGTAGATGGAAGAAGGGAAGAGAGGGGGTGAGGGAGATTAGAGAGCCAGGGAGCAGCGTGGTGGAGATAGCTGAGGAGAGTGAAGGAAAGGGGGGAGGGAGGGGGGTTGGAGAACCTAGAGGTGGTTAGTCGCTAATGATGGTCGTCTAGGCTTCGTCATCCCGGTCTTTATGCCCTGTAATGATGACTTTATGCCGAGTCCTTATGGTAATTAAGGCGAGATGGGTATTACATGCACAAT
>NC_051414.1:3171793-3172045 GCF_015228065.2 Penaeus monodon
TAGATTTTACGCACTCGGATATGTAAATACAAACACATTAGCGCACGCACATAGGATGTCATGCAGCCATACACGCTTAATGTGCGTACACGTTTTAGATTTACATAGACTTACATATATGTAGTGTTCATGACATGGTTTCATGTCGGGACATATAATGACACCGGTATTTGAATATGTATTAGCATAAGTAAGGTATAACTAGATTGACATGTAGGAAATTAAATTAAAAAAACACTTCCTTTGATAATA
>NC_051414.1:3172149-3172339 GCF_015228065.2 Penaeus monodon
GCACATATAAAAAGGATACCGTTTCTCATAATTTCATTAACAAATATTCACATCTCGTCCCCCTAAGCATCGAATAAAAATCCTACCTTTACATATATATATATGTGAATGGAAAAAAGGTAAAAAAAAGGTAAAAAAAAAGGGAAAAAAGTACATCAAAGCTCTGGCCAGCGACAAACATCACCTACTT
>NC_051414.1:3172363-3172467 GCF_015228065.2 Penaeus monodon
AAAAAACCTATTTATTCGCCACATAAAATAAAACGCCAGCATTTGAAAATTGAGTTACGTATAACCATTTCATATATAAAAGAGGAACCTGGTAGCAAATCGAG
>NC_051414.1:3172813-3173005 GCF_015228065.2 Penaeus monodon
CACTTGCGCCATCAAAGAGGGGGTGGAGGGGGAGGGAGTGGGAGAAGAGGGTGGGCGGCCTAGGAGGGGTGGCATGGGCGTGTTGCGGGCGGGTGGGCGGTCTTGCGGGTGCGTGTATACTAACAATCATAGCTTATACAGACGTGCGCCTCGCCGCCCCCCCCCTTCCCCCCATGGCTAATTTGACTACGA
>NC_051414.1:3173060-3173238 GCF_015228065.2 Penaeus monodon
CGTCATTCCCTTTATTTCGCATCGCAAGCAAAATGGCGGATATTCCAAGATCATAGATGGAAGTGTCTCGTTATCATTTTTTTTCTTTTCACGTGATGGAAGTGTAGATGTATGACTAGCATGACGAAACACTAATTCTGCTGACTATCGCGTTAGTAACATCTAGGCTTAATTGTTT
>NC_051414.1:3173438-3173725 GCF_015228065.2 Penaeus monodon
CTCATATACAAACACACATGTATATACAGCCACACACCCTGTGTATGTAGACGCTGGTCACTATCAGTCTCAATAGAAAGGCGTCAGAGGTATCTTTGTGAGCGTGAGAGTCCTCGTGGCTGTGGCACTCCAAGGCCCTCGACTCCGCTGGCACTGCGCTCGGCACTCTTCCCAAATGCCAGCTCGTCCAAATATTTTCCTCTCCTTTTTACGCGTTACACCGTACGGGAATATGTTATTCATCGTAGCCTGGTTCAATACGCTTCATATCTACACACACATATAAC
>NC_051414.1:3173965-3174091 GCF_015228065.2 Penaeus monodon
ATGTATGTAAGCATGTGTATGAAGAAAGAAATAGTAATGCAGTCAGATTATGAACAAACAGTCAATTGAACTAAACTCTTAGAAAAAGGGGAAGAACTAACACTTCCATCTCCATCTCCACCACCA
>NC_051414.1:3174192-3174450 GCF_015228065.2 Penaeus monodon
ATCTCACGGGGAATGGAAGCTGCGGCTCGACAGATCAGATGCCTCTCGCCCCGTCCGAAGCAGTATTCAGCACTCGCGAAATCTTCTTTGCTAAAACACTTCACATTATCTCGTTTGCTTGATCCTTTCGGCTGGTGAAACATTCTGACGTCACGAGAGACGGTTCGAGCTACGTTCGAGCACTGATTTAGTTGTCTGTTTGTATTCTCTTTAAGCTTTGCTTTTATCATTCTTTAAGTCGTTGTGTTTTTTTCTGAG
>NC_051414.1:3174618-3174897 GCF_015228065.2 Penaeus monodon
CTTTCTTTTTGCAATGAGAAGTGTGTTTATTCTGCTTTCCTGGGCCGCTTGTTTCTCACAAAAAAACAAGACGAATAATCTCCTGTTACGGAAAAGCATTTATAGTACGAAGCTTTTTGGAAAATAATTATGTTGATTTTGGCACTCGGGATGGGCACTGCCTCAAAAGACAGGCGTTCTTGTCGAGATCAGATCTGATATTCTAATTACTTGCTGCGTGCAAAAAGTCAACACGCTTCCACTCGCAATACAAACCCGACAGCGTTAGCGTTAGCGAGG
>NC_051414.1:3175004-3175282 GCF_015228065.2 Penaeus monodon
ATGACACTACAAGGAAGTCTTTCAGTTGAAGTTTGGCCTGCATCAACCTACTTAAAGAGGTTCTTCTTGCGAGTGAAAGAGAGAAGAAAATGCAATTGTTAGTTCGTGTTGTAGCCGAAACGCGCGACAAGGAGCCTGCGAGTCAAGGCAAATAAGTAAATAAAAAGCCAGGGAAAACATCAGGAACATATCAAAAGCTCGTCTCATAACTAAGCCATTTTACTCAATTACTCTGCGTGGGCAAAGTGTTAGTGCTTAGACTTTTCTTCTTTTTTTTT
>NC_051414.1:3175365-3175610 GCF_015228065.2 Penaeus monodon
AAAACACAAAATTCGGACAAAGGAAGCGCCAAAACAAACCTCGACGTTCCAGGCAGCGCGCACAACGATCTATGTGCTCCGTGTTGGTGCAGCTTTTCTCCTTTTTCACCTCCAGGCATAGAGGTCCCTCCAGGCGTGCTCACTCCGCCGCCTCCTGCACTCAGGGGTCGCGGGGCTAGAACAAAAAGAAGGTGCTATATACTTTTACAAATATTTGTCTCCTTTTTTATGCGTTTAATTCCCTG
>NC_051414.1:3175644-3175869 GCF_015228065.2 Penaeus monodon
GGGGGACGGGGTAATGTAGCATTCGCTTCTGCATTCATCAGTTATTCCTCTAAACTTTCAAAAGCGGCGTAACAGCGGGTGTTTGGGGCATGGAGGACCCCGGATACAAAGACATTCCATTGGTAACCCGGCGCTCTCTTGGGATAAATACATTTAGAGATCTGAAAAAAAAGACGAGCATATTTCTCGAACTCGTATTCCTACCCTCTCGACCTCGCCAGACGC
>NC_051414.1:3176475-3176626 GCF_015228065.2 Penaeus monodon
GGGGAAAGAGAGTAGGGGGAGAGGAGGGGGGGCGGGCAAGGGGAGGAGGAAGAGGGCTGTGTTGGGCTCCCCTGTTTTCATCAACTGGTCCGGTAACACAATTATGGCGTAATGAACCGGCCTGCTTCCTCCCGATACTCAACCATTTCCA
>NC_051414.1:3176827-3176928 GCF_015228065.2 Penaeus monodon
GGATGCAGGAAAAGAGGGAAGGGAAGGGTTGTCAAATTATCGACACGAGAGGGAACGGTACTTTCTCTCCTCAAGTAATCACGAAATGCTATCCACCGAGC
>NC_051414.1:3176998-3177095 GCF_015228065.2 Penaeus monodon
CCCGACAGAGAGCATAAACAGCGCTTCACTTCTCCCTCCCCCCGAAGAGATTAAGCATCTGATAACTCGCCCTCGCAACAATATAGCGGAAGAGAGG
>NC_051414.1:3177134-3177526 GCF_015228065.2 Penaeus monodon
TCGAACGTCCTGTCATCACCACTCGCCACGCTGGAGTGCGGAGTTATATCAGCGACAATAACGTGTGGTGGAGTGTGCCGGACCGCACGACACCTCCCCCATCAAGTGCCCTCCGCCAGGCGCTCTAGTGCCCCTGTCCCCCTGGCCATAACACTATCAATATTTCGTCGCATTGTTTCACTGTGGGAAGATTTGTTCTCTGTGGGCTGCGTGGCTGGCAAGTGTCGGCAGAATGTTACTTTGGGAAAGGGAGAGAGGGAGATTAACGGCCATTTTCTTGTGTGATGGAAGGTTTTCGATATTTAGTGTTACGCTGTTTGTTCTGTCTTTTAGTGTCTCTTGATTTTGAAACATGGTCCACCTTCTCTCCATAATTTTGGTGTTTCCTTTTT
>NC_051414.1:3178273-3178586 GCF_015228065.2 Penaeus monodon
ACACAAATCAGGTTTTAATTAAGTATGAACGCAAAACACCTTTGTTTACTCGTATTCTGACCTTGCCATTTGCAATAGTTGCACACAGAATACCGGTGTTTTTTTTCTGAAAATGTTTCGGCTTTAAACGGGATGATCTGCACTCTTCAAATACAGACCATTAGTCGTGGGTTCTAAGCATACTTCTTTGATTGCACAAGCGAGGGAACTCAATCAGCCGCTCACTCACATACTGGACGTCAATAAAAGTAGGGATGGGAGCAAAGACAAACATGCACCATTGCACATACTGTAGCAATGACAAAAAAAAAAC
>NC_051414.1:3178947-3179175 GCF_015228065.2 Penaeus monodon
AGGAGTCTCCCAGCCTCCTCCGGAAGTATGAGGGTTTCTTAGAGCGAATCACGGGTTTCCGAGAACTTATCACTGTATCAGATGAAACCAGTGCCAGCTGCTCTGTGACATGACACGAGCCCTGATAACACACGGGTATCTTCGTCTCTCCTCTCTTCGTCCCTCCTTTTCTCTCCCCCTTCTCTTCCTTTTATTCGTCTTTCCTTAAACTTCCTCATATCCCCTCAC
>NC_051414.1:3179235-3179917 GCF_015228065.2 Penaeus monodon
TCCTCCGACAACTTTATCTTCTACTTTGTATTCATGGTCCCTTGAATTGCATTTTAATGGCGCCCGTTTGCTTCTGTTACGAGTGGCGTGGAATGACCCTAGAATACAGAGTGGAGAGAAACCGGAAATATGGAGGGCGCCCTCAGCCTCTCCCTCTTTGTCATTCAGCTGTCACGTCTGTTATTTACTTTTAGAGAGCGCGGGGGTCGTAATGAATGGTGCTCCGAAGTAACTACTTGGCTTCTCCCGCTGCGAGTTATTTTGCAGGTGAATTGATCAAATGAGAGTGGAAATGGGTTTTAAAAGATGATGGACTGGTTTTTATATTTCGTATTTTGTTGGTATCTATATTAGAAAAGAGAGAGAGAGAGACAACAACAGCGTGTCGATTCGTAAATGTAAAAGAAAGGGTTTTGATCTCGACACTCCATACCGCGGGGTTATAATATTTCAAAGTCGTGTCTAAAGCGCTTTCATTACCGACGCATAACCATGAACAGCGAGTCGGCGAATCCCTGCATAATCTCCCAGACCATCCCCGCAGTCATGAGGTGGATCCGAAAATGGCAACAATTCATTACCATCAAAATCTGAATCTTAAAATGAAATATTCCCGCGCCCGCACCAGAGCTTGCCGCCATTGTGAGTCGCGCGCCAGAGATTCGGAATGTAAACGACCTCA
>NC_051414.1:3180029-3180185 GCF_015228065.2 Penaeus monodon
GCTTAGGCTGTTTCGAAAACCTATTGTCAGGAGGGATGAAGTGAATATAAACATTGGAATCATTATTCATTTGCTCATTAGGTCAGCATTTGAACTACACAATAACAATCTGATATTTCAAAAAGAAAAAAATATGTATCATAACCATATATATTT
>NC_051414.1:3180358-3180437 GCF_015228065.2 Penaeus monodon
AAAAAACTGAACGAGAACACAAACACCCACACAAAAAAAGTAAACAACTAAACAGATAAACAGAGGAAAAAACAAAACT
>NC_051414.1:3180464-3180726 GCF_015228065.2 Penaeus monodon
CCAGAAAAAAAAGATAGCGCGCGCACAAAGCTAACTCCTTCTCCCCAACACACAATCTGATGGCCTAATAGATGGTTAAGGACTCAAAATACCCATCAAGCCAAGTTGCTACAAGTGGCCCTCGATGCCTCTCCAGCTTAATAAACGAAGGGCCTCTCGACCATCGGGAAGTGTGTCTGCTCTCTGGCGGGAAGCTTAAGCTGTTGTCTCGCGGCATAATGGCCCGCGTTATCGGCCGGTTGTTTGCTTGGTGGCAGCGGGG
>NC_051414.1:3181205-3181385 GCF_015228065.2 Penaeus monodon
TTATTTTTATTTCTGTTGTGATTAGCTTTGTGTTCAATGTTCAACGGTTTTATGGTAATGTTCCAGGTCCTCCTATTAGTTATTACGTCCCCCAGCGTACAGCCGCCGCTGCGATATTTGTCTAACAGTTCCATCAACATTCAGAATCCGATTCACGATCTGAAAATCCATAGAACCCGT
>NC_051414.1:3181706-3182273 GCF_015228065.2 Penaeus monodon
AAAAAAAAAAAAAAACATTTAAAACTCTTCCAGATATAGAAAAAAAAGGAGTCACAACTGGAAACTCCATCAGCACAACTTTGGAGCGCGATCCCGGGGTCCAATTTTCTCTTGTAAACAATGGACTGTGTAGCGCCCGCCAGTCCGCGGAATGGGGAGGGAAATTGTGCTCGCGAGGCATCATGAGGGGGAGGGTAATACGCCAACGATAATGAGGCTGTTAATGACGGCAATGGCGATTGGGAAATGATAGTGAAAGTATCGTTGGGTTTCAATAAAAATCGCTTCGATACTGGGGATAAAACGAGTGAAAATAGATGGTTATGGACAGAAAAAGAGACAAGCCATAATGACAAACGGGGAATTTCCTCGTCATCAGCATTCGTGTATCTAAGGCTGGCTTCGCACAACTCCAGCTCCGCCCCGAGTGATCGACTGTCGCGCACTGACTGTTGAGACGCGGAGGGGGAAGGGGTGAACATTAAAGTCGAATATTGACATTTTCCAACTTGATCAAAAAGTTTTATGGACTCTGCTGTCTCGTTGCTCATCAACAAACTCATCACC
>NC_051414.1:3182451-3183576 GCF_015228065.2 Penaeus monodon
TATGTAGTCTTGTGTTCTCATTTAAAGTTGGCTGGAAGTCTGAGATTCCCACATACTGTCGCTTGTACTCTTTGTTTTACTAAGTGGACAAAGTTAACTTCATCCTTTTGTATAATCATCTTGTCTCTTTTGTTTACCTTGTCCCCCCACCCCCTTTTTTTTTAACAACCTGCGTTGTTTGTCTCATTCGCTTCTCTTTTTATTTCTATCTTCTGAACACACGTTTTCATATTCCAGACGAGAGATTCAGTAGACTTCGGATTAACATTCTTACTTTGATTTACCCGTTATTTAAGTCTTACGCAAAGGGAAATCTAACCCCGCCGTTCCCCTCCTCAAAAAAAGCTTTTCTAACGCCCCCCCTCTGTCCCCTTCCTCCTCCCGCAGGACTCTTCTCGCCTTCAGACAACAACAACGAGGTCACGAGCGACGGCAACAGCGAACACAACTCTAGTACCGACGAGGACTCCCAGCTGCGCCTCCGCCTCAAGAGGAAATTGCAGAGAAACAGGACTTCCTTCACCAACGAACAGATCGACGCCCTCGAGAAAGGTAAGGCGAGGATACAGGTGCCACGTCCCTCTCGAGAGAGGGGGACGCGTGAGGAACAGCATCCACCCGTAGGAGGAGATGTGGGAGGCATCCCTCGGGGGTAACGCCGTGGACGGAGTTGTTCGAGCGGCCATGTTCGCGTTCCTCTGGCGACACCTGGCGACCAGTTTGCAAATATCAATACAATCAAAATAAAATCTTAATGATAATAAAAACGATAATGTTCATAACAAATACTTCGTCTTGCTTAATTTTTCTTCTTCTTTTTTTTTTCATTTCAATTACTACCTAACCCATAACACAGTGCCATAAACTGATTTCTCAAAAGACCTAGGAGTTTATGTTAGACACTCTCGGGCTAACTTTGCCTAATTTTTTGGTACTGGCGCCGCAGAGTTCGAGCGCACACACTATCCTGATGTCTTCGCCCGGGAGCGGCTGGCGGAGAAAATCGGACTTCCGGAGGCACGGATACAGGTAGGGGCGAGGGGAAGAGTGGGGGAGGGAGGGGAAGTAGCCGGGAGGGGTTGGGGGAAGTCTTAGGAGTAAGGTTAAAGGGAGGATTGAAGGTTG
>NC_051414.1:3183790-3184162 GCF_015228065.2 Penaeus monodon
CAAATATGCACATCATATAAAGAGCAAGCTAATTAAATAGATTGATAGATAGTATCATCAAGATGGGTACAGCAGCATAGCCTTGAATGAAAATATAGCGCAGGATATATATATAGTTAGACAAACATATACAGCTAATAGATTAGCAATAATAAAAAAAAACTTTTGAAATGAGTCATCACAAAAGAAATACTACAACAGAGATGATAATATCTGATGAAGCTTGAAAATGAAACGGGACAAACCTCTCATTTTAAAATATAGAAAAACAGCAGTTTCTGAAACAGAATCCGAACTTTTGGTAATAAATAACGAAAATGCGGCCTAGACGATCTGTGAACTGAAAGACATGATTTTCAATATGCAAGGCGG
>NC_051414.1:3184545-3184745 GCF_015228065.2 Penaeus monodon
ACAGACCTTCAGGACGCTTTTTCGTATAGAGAATTTGTCGCGTTTTCATTGTCAATGGATATCATTTGGTGATAAGTCATTCATGCATTAATGGAAAAAAGGAATTGACTTTTATTTGATCCGGGTTTTCATTGAACCTTCCGATTCGAATTTTATGTATACGTTACATATTAATTTTTAAGGTTTATATTATACATGTG
>NC_051414.1:3185007-3185094 GCF_015228065.2 Penaeus monodon
AGTTTGTTTTAACGTCATATTTGTTTTAACGCTATATCACCAACATGTCACACAATCACAATATTTATATGTGTACATGGTGTGTAC
>NC_051414.1:3185176-3185334 GCF_015228065.2 Penaeus monodon
ATGAATGCACGCTATGTATGTTTGTGTTGGGGTCGACCTAACGCTGCATCAACGGGGATCTCTTCACCCTACTGTCGGTGCAGGTTTGGTTCAGTAACCGCCGGGCCAAGTGGCGCCGAGAGGAGAAGTTGCGAAACCAGCGCCGAAGTGTGGACCAG
>NC_051414.1:3185363-3185731 GCF_015228065.2 Penaeus monodon
GATGGCCAACAGTGCAGCCGCAGCAGCCTCCAGACTCCCCCTCCAGTCAGGTTTCAACTCCATGTACCCGTCCATCCCCCAGCCTATCGGTACCATGGCGGATACATACAGGTGAGACTCTATCGTCATTTGTTTTAGGTTTTCTGCGCTTAATATCATCGTTTTTATCTCTACTTTCAGTTGTAACTTGTTTCTTATCTCCCACCATTATTCTGTCTCCGGAAGCGATCATTTCTGGAGGAAAAGAAGGGGCGGGAGGCAATAAAAGAGAGAAAATATAAAAAAGAAACAGTAGTCACGTGATCTTTGTTTGTCTATGTCACTCTGTCAGCCATGGCGGATACAGACGAAGGGCGTATATTGAAAGA
>NC_051414.1:3185790-3186466 GCF_015228065.2 Penaeus monodon
CCCCATTTTTTATTTGATTTATACATGCTGTTATTCGCTTTAGTTTTTTTTTTATTTTCGTCTTTTATTTATTTAAGCCTTTTTTATTTCTCGCTTCCTATCATTTTTGTTTGTGTTTTTGTGTCATCATTTTCTATTTTACGCGTCAGGTATTTTTTCGACATTTTTTTTCTCCCTTTTCCTCTCTACGCTTTGTAATTGTTCCCGAGGAAGGTCGATCGTGTATATTAATAATATATGCGACCAAACTTCGCTCTCCAAACTAGACAATTGAATTACAATATTTCAGTTTATGCAGTTTATATTCCAAATTAATATACGCTCGGAAGCACCGCTTTTCCCCCTCAGCGAAAAAAAAAAAATCCTTTAAAATTTTTTATACAATTTCTGGAACGTTTCCCTCGTCGAAGTAATTAGTAAACTGTTTGGACAATTTATCTTCCTAATTAACTATATCAATGTAATTCTCTCTTGCGTGGCCACGAGTCACAAGTGTTCAGACATCTGTGAGAAAAAAGGAAAACAATAGATCAAAAGGCAACCCCGCTCGTGTTCTATAGACCTACGCCGTTCAGCTGAAATAAATGTGAGATATGAAAATAAATGTTGATATAAATTCTGGAAGGGTGAATGAGGCAGCCGCCGCTTAAAAGTACATGAGATCTATCTATTATTG
>NC_051414.1:3186813-3187221 GCF_015228065.2 Penaeus monodon
AGACATTTCAAAGCATCACCTTCGAAGTAAACAAAACGACACCAACCGAATCGGTCAAACGAATCAACGAAACCCCTGCTTCGAATCACCCTTCCCCCCTCCGCCTCCCTCCCGGCCCCCGAACGACCCGAACGGCAGTCGAAACGAACAAGGCACGCCGACACAAAAGGAAGGGAGGGGCTTTTGATACTTAATTGAAACTCCTAAACGTCTCTTCAAGAGGAGGCACCCAAGAGGCTAAGATGTAAAGCTAATAGGAGAGCAGTCGTCACAACAGCTGCCGGGCTCTTATTCGGACAACAATAATTTCCCGCCGGTGATCGGACAGTTCGAAACTCCAGGGTTGCCACTGATGTTTTCCTGTCGCTCTCTCGCCGGGGGTGTTGGTAGCCCTGTTTTGAGAAAGAA
>NC_051414.1:3187262-3187583 GCF_015228065.2 Penaeus monodon
GAGTATTGAAAAAAATTGAGGAATAATTTTTTTCCCTCCTTCGGTTTCTCTGTTCTTTTATGTGTTGTGTAAGGATGTTTGGCAACCTGGGCCGACTATAAACTGTTGAATGGTCCTTGATACGGACACAAGGACGTAATTGCCGTCCTTGCTACAGTAATTTGGACTTCTCTCGCATATGGCTAAGGGATTTAACTGCCCTTGAGGATGTTGCGAAGTCGTCTCTCGTTTGACCGAATAAAGCGCATTGCAACACTTACTCTACACCTTATGCGTTGAACACATACATGAAAACATAGATACACAAACACACACTAAAAT
>NC_051414.1:3187680-3187994 GCF_015228065.2 Penaeus monodon
AGCACCCCCTCCCCCTAACACACACACACACATGCACCCCCCTCCCCCATACACACACGCACACATTACACCAGTTAATTTCCATACGATCCCCAAGCAAAACAAACGCGGAACAGAAGATAAACACGCATAAAGCTTTATTGGAACACCGGGGAAAAAGAAAAAAAAACAGTTTGAGCAGAAACGCGAAAAGAAAAGGGAAGATATGGCGATCCAAGGGCCATCGACAGACCGGATTGACGCTCGCTGTCTGCCACTCGATCGCGGAAGGTCAACATCCCGGAGTGCTCTCTCCTCCTCGCCTTATCCTGTCG
>NC_051414.1:3188238-3189486 GCF_015228065.2 Penaeus monodon
TTTCGAGGACCTTCATAAAATCAAACAGAAATAGGAAAAAAATGGGAGATGAGTGAGATTAGGCGATAAGTGGCAGAGAGAGCCATGGAGTGTATGAGAAATTTGTAAAAGGGGAAAAAAAATGTGAACACAACAAATAGAAGAAAAAAATAAAAAATAATAATTTTATATATAGGTTCCCCCCCCCCTCACCCCCTGCGCCTCATCCCTCTCTATTCCCAGTCTTGTCCTATCTCATCCCCTCCCCCTCCCCCCCCCCGTACAATACAATTCTCCTCTTCCCCAACACCTCTCCCTCTCCGGCTATCTTCATGCTATTCCCCTTCTCCCTCCCCCCCCCCCCATCCCCACCACTAAATTCCCTCTCCCTCTCCCTCTCACCTTCAGTTCTCCTCCCCAGCTTTTTTCCCCTACTCCTTCCTTACCCCTTTCCTTTTCCCTTCCTCCGCTCCCCTTCCCATCATTATCCCATCCCTTCCCCTCAACCCCCTCCTCTTCCCCCTCAGCCCCATCCTCTTCCCTTCAACCCCATCTTTTTCCCCTCAGCCCCATCCCTCAGCCCTATCCTCTTCCCCCTCAACCCTATCCTCTTCCCCCTCAGCCCCATCCCTTTCCCCTCACCTCCCCCCTAACCCCCCACCCCCCATCCATCCCCCCCAGTCATCACCACCACCGTTTAGCACTTGTGAGGCAGCCCCGCCAATTAAGTGATCGCTTTCCCCTCGCTATTAAGAGCCAATAATCACCGGCTCCCTTTATCGACCGTGGGATTCAATGGCGTTTAAGCGAGACAATGGAGGAGGTGGGAGGAAGATGGCTCTGGGGGTGGGGGAGGGAGGGAGGGAGGGGGAAGGGGAGGAGGGGGAAGGGGAGGAGGTGGGAGGAAGATGGCTCTGGGGGTGGGGGAGGGAGGGAGGGGGAGGGGAGGAGGGGGAGGTATGAGGAGGAGGGAGAAAGGGAGGAGGTGGGAGGAAGATGGTTCTGGGGTTGGGGGAGGGAGGGGGGTGGGGAAGGGGAAGGTGAGGTGAGGAGGAAGGATGGGTGGTGGGGAGGTGAGAGGAGGGGGTTGATAAGGTGAGGGAAGGTGAGGAGGTTGGGGAGGAGGTGGGGTGGGGAAGGGTAGAGAGAGAGTGGGAAGGGGAAGTATGAATGGGGAAGGAGATTTGATTAAGGTAGATAGGGGTGAGGAGGTGAGTGGGGAGAAGGGTTAAGAGGAAGAATGGGGAATGGAACATGGGAGTGGGGAAT
>NC_051414.1:3189700-3190000 GCF_015228065.2 Penaeus monodon
AATAGTACTGCGAAAGAGGGAATTAAGAATTAAGGAAAGAAAAGGGAGAAAGGAAAAGACAGGTAGTCACACCAGATGATAATTTGACGAAAGCGTAGGTGATAATAATAATGAATAAAGAGGAGAATAATGAGAGAGAAAAGAGACGGGAAAGAGCAGACAATATTAAATCACGAAGAGGCAGACAAAGATAGAGATCGATACTCGATGATAATGGACGAGGGGAAAAGAGATATATAAAAAAAGGTAAATAAAAACAGATAGGAAGGTGACAGATGAAGGGGTCGGCGTGATAATCAC
>NC_051414.1:3190188-3190272 GCF_015228065.2 Penaeus monodon
CCCCCACCATCGAGTTTCTTCCCCAATATTTGACATTTGTTCAACGGCTCAACGATGGCATTATTAGCTCCTGTGACGAGGGTT
>NC_051414.1:3190317-3190408 GCF_015228065.2 Penaeus monodon
AAGGAGTTACCCTCTTCATGACTTTATTCATTAATTCTGTCTATTTGTCTATTCATTCTCCGTCGTCGATCTCGTTATAATTGATATAAAG
>NC_051414.1:3190545-3190654 GCF_015228065.2 Penaeus monodon
TTCTGCGCATCACTACCAACAAGCATCATGATAATTGGAACTATCTTACTATTTATATGAATATTCCAGAATCATTGTTAAAATAAAAACATCCCCACCATTAACGCTG
>NC_051414.1:3190973-3191064 GCF_015228065.2 Penaeus monodon
TTCGCCGTCATAATCACCATCACAATTGGCGTTGAAATGATTCGCTATTTATCGATCTCCCCCGACGATGCTTTTTTGTTCACTCTCTGTC
>NC_051414.1:3191101-3191207 GCF_015228065.2 Penaeus monodon
CTCGTCCCCGAGCGGATTCCCCGGAGCAGACAAGTCCCTTCTTTTGTCACAGGCTGAAAGCGCAGGGGAAAACTGAGGGGAAAAAGAGGGGAGAGGGGATTTATAA
>NC_051414.1:3191239-3191342 GCF_015228065.2 Penaeus monodon
GGGAGGTGACGGAGGTGTTGGTGACGTCATGGAAGGGTCACGTGACTCTTGTTTGGCTGACGTCACTCTTTCGGACGCGACGGAAGTCCTGAGAAGAGGCCTA
>NC_051414.1:3191367-3191468 GCF_015228065.2 Penaeus monodon
TCGTTGTAATATTTTTGGCTTTTATTCGATTTTTTGTTTGGATGTCTGTCCGTTGTCCGTTCCCCTCCCCTTGTGTTTGTATCACTTTATCTATCTATGCT
>NC_051414.1:3191943-3192087 GCF_015228065.2 Penaeus monodon
ATACTGCGTGTGTGGAAAGAGAGAGAGACACAGACTTTTGGTAAATATGACTAGCAGGATTCCCCATGAGGAAGAGCGAGGGAGAAAGAGCAGGAACTTGATCTTTATCTCAAAAATTTTTTCGGATATTTTTCAACGATGTAC
>NC_051414.1:3192124-3192353 GCF_015228065.2 Penaeus monodon
GCGATAACCTATGACTGATGTAGAATTTTTTTTTTAATTATGAAAAAGGAATATTGTAATCGATAAATCTAGAGATTAAAATGCAGAAGTGAGTAATAATAACGAAGAGATTAAGCCATATGATTGCAAAAGAAAATAATGCAATATGGTTTAACGGTTAGACTCAATATTCGTCCAATTCTTTGAGAAATAACTCGCTATGAATTTTCCCCGTAATGTTTGAATTAAG
>NC_051414.1:3192695-3193408 GCF_015228065.2 Penaeus monodon
CCCAACTAACGCATAAAATGGGAAACAGTAAATATATCAATAACACAATAAGTACAGTAATAATGCAGGAAGATTAGATAAAGCAGTCGAAAGTAATAATGCAATAAGAGAAAGCAATAATACAGTAGATAAAGATAATTGATGATATTAGACAAAGCTACAAAACGTAATAATACAATAGGAAACAGTAATTGAAAGACAGTCACTCAAGACGAGGAGGCGGGGAGATGAAGTATGAAAGGGGGGGGGAGGCATCAAGATGGGAGTCACTGGCTGTAAAAGAGCCTTCAACATCCCCCCCCCCCTCCTACACCCCTGTGCTGGTGTTGGGGTGTAGAGGGGTGTATAGGTCTTTTTAAACCAGTTCCCCTTTCCCCTCCCCTTTCATACCCCAACACCAGTAGCTTCTCCTCCTCCATTTACTCCAACACCAAAGCATCTTCCTCTTTATTACTCCAACACCAGCAGCCTCTCCTCCCCCCACCCATCTAACCCCAATACCCCTCACCTCCCTCGTTGCCCCCTTCCTAATCCCCCCCCTCCCCATCAGTGCCACGTGGCCAGGATTAGTAGCATATGAGGGCGATTGGGGGGAAGGGGGGGGGAGGACGCGTGCGAGGTCCCGTGACTGGCACTCCATACCCTGCGCTGGTTCGAGGCACTTATGGCACCCGGAGGAAGATTGGCCTTTGATCCTGAACTTAATCGAGGCA
>NC_051414.1:3193728-3193897 GCF_015228065.2 Penaeus monodon
AAAAAGAGAGAGAGAGAGGGGAAAAACACCGCGTGGCAGAATGGCGGTGCGAGAATACGTGACGAGTGACAAAAGACGCGAAGTTCAAAGACGCCATTGATGAGCCGATGCGCAGTTGGCGTTCAGTTCATCCGTCTGAACATTTCTCCCTTTGAGGATGATCAAAAGG
>NC_051414.1:3194248-3194827 GCF_015228065.2 Penaeus monodon
TTACCTACAGATGAATCAGAAACAGAAGTGCTCGGTTTTACAAAGTAATTAATCATTCCACAAATATCAGCATTCAGGAAACATCAAACGCCTCTTTTTTAAAATATTTAACTAACTGCGTCTTTCATGCAGCATAAATGTTAACCGTTGTATGAATATTTTTTTGAAATAACATAGACGTAGTAATGATTACTGTGAGGATGCTAAAAGGCGGAAATGAAAAATGTTCTTAGTTATCATGATAGTTTTCGATAATAATAATAATAAAGATTAAAATTCGAACTGTAGAATATATATAAAAAGATAATTTAGTAACACGTTAACGATCAACAGGAGAGTAAAATGATGATATGATGTTAAAAATAACTGAAAAAAAAAACAGTAACAAATATAATTTTCTAATTCTGTTTCCAAAGCCATTAACGATATTGGTATTCAGCGGCTACTGCTCACAACGATAATACTGATACCAATAAAAACATTATTTGTGTTTCGTTCAAATTGTTGTGCTCGTGATCGGCAACAGCAAAGTCAGCGGAAATTACATCATAACATTACAAAAAAATAAAAAAGAAATAA
>NC_051414.1:3194897-3195652 GCF_015228065.2 Penaeus monodon
AACGAAAAACTATATGTGAATAAACGAAAAATATATGCATGTACGAAAAAAATATAATAAATAAATGAAAAAATATATATATAAATAAACCAAAAAATATATAAATAAACGAAAAAATATATAAACGAAAAAAATATATAAAAAAGCGAAAAAATGCATCAATAAAATACAGTACTGTAGCCATCATATACCGTGCGTAGCGAAAGAGGAATAACAAATGAAAATAAGGGGCAGAGCATTAGCTAAATGAAGTAACGAGACCACGAACGGCGAAAGATGATTAAGAGACGCGAAGCCCCATCAGCTGGGCAGCTTCCACGTCAGGAGTCTCCAGGACACGCGACTCTCGGCTTACTCAAGGAATCTCTTATTCTTTCTCAGCATTAGAGACAATATAATGCCACGGGGTAATCGGCATAGTGACCCCATTGGCATAACAAGCGCGGCCGCCTCGTAAAAGGGAAACACAGGCCAATCGTACACGGAATAATTGCTCGTTCGGCTGTAACAACTTCATCTAGTCGTCACGTGACCCGGATTACCGCAAGTGATTGGCCGGGTCGCCATTTCGTCATTTCCCCCTTCCCCCTCTCTCTCTCCCCTCTCTCCCCTCTCTCTCCCCCTCCCCTCTTTCTGACTTACCAACCCTCCTTCCCCATCCCCCTTGTTGGCTCGGTGAGTTATGTTTATTGCTCGTGTTCTTAATGTTAGGGGCAGCCACCTTAATACTCTCTCTCTCCCTGCGTAGGGGCAAA
>NC_051414.1:3195679-3195886 GCF_015228065.2 Penaeus monodon
GGTTCGTGTGTGTTTTCTCGTTCTAGGGGGGTCGCTAAGGCAACAGGGGATGGGGGAGGGGGATAGCAAGGCAGGTCTTTGTCGCCGTGTTGTATGGCAGGCCTTGACGTTGCTGGTTGTAGGCCGGGCAGTCGGGACGGGAATGTGCGAGTCGATGGATCTGCTTTTTCTTTTACTCTATATAGGAAACGAAAGTAGGATATGTGA
>NC_051414.1:3196187-3196277 GCF_015228065.2 Penaeus monodon
CGCGCGCTGTTAGCCCACGAAGGCGGTCGCTCCCTGGCCCTAGTTTCTGCTCTGAATTTTTCCTGTATATCTCTCTCTTTTCGCCTCCTC
>NC_051414.1:3196308-3196527 GCF_015228065.2 Penaeus monodon
GGGGCCGACGGGATCGCTTCCATTAATTCAAACTCTAAACACATATCCGCAAACTGGTCAAACAATAGTCCCGTAAAACTCTCGCGCGTTACAGCCAGGCGAGGCAGCGGGGCCGGCGCGACGCCCCACCTGCTTCCCACGTGGGTTGGCTTGCGGCCGCGGCCAGGGGCGCCGCGTCAAGGAAATGCATTTTGCGGCTGTTTTAATGTGTATCCATAC
>NC_051414.1:3196628-3197316 GCF_015228065.2 Penaeus monodon
TACTATATCAGTACAAACTGTATATTTCTTTCATATATTTACTGTATCTACTTCATGCATAGTATATGTTAGTACAAGTAAACCCATATGTGCGTTTGCATCCCATCCGCACCATGCACACCCCCCGCACCACATTCTCCGCCTCGCCTCTGACGCCGCCCTCTGTGTCTCCCGCAGCATGTCCGGATCGCTGAGCTCCATGGGCGGCTCGTGCCTGCAGCAGCGGGACGCCGCCTCCGCCTACCCGTACATGTTCCACGACCCGCTGTCGTCGCTCTCCTCCTCGTACCAGCGGTCCTCGTCGCAACTCGCCTCCTGCGGGAACGCGGCGTCGCAGGCGGCCGTGTCCTCCTTCAACGCCGCAAGCCACGCGGCGGCCGCATCCTACGCCGCGGCCACGTCCTCTGCGGGCGGCACTGGCACCGGTGAGTATCAGAGATTAGTGTTTTTTTAAGGTATTCCTTGATCTTGGGGACTGCGCGCGGACTGCGGCGAAGTGACCAAGACTCTTGCCCGCGCCTGACGCCCGCCAGACTGCGCGGTGCCCGTCCTTCCGCCACGGCCCTGGGCGGCACTGGCACGCGCACGAGTTCAAGAATATTGTGTTTGTTTAGGTTTCATTGTAATATTGGTACTCGACTGCAAGTGATCAAAGAATATATCTTCTATGTCCTACCAATACTGCGCT
>NC_051414.1:3198203-3198517 GCF_015228065.2 Penaeus monodon
AGCCTCCCAGTTATGGTGCCCGAGATGTATATCAGCAGTATATGCTGTAAAACCGCCGCGTCACTTGTTGTTAGAAGACTGTTCCACTGACACACGGGCGGGAGCTGGCATATTTGCATAGCATTAGGGCGGCCACGCGGAAAGCGCTGGGCCGCCGTGGTTTCGCTGCACAAGACACAGTCGGTCTCACGCGTGCGTAGACTTTGCTCTTCATCTAGGGACGTCGGGGCGAGTGATAAGGGCGCGCGTGGGCGGTCTTGGGGTCTTGTCTTTTAAGGGGTCTGGATATATTAGGATGGGAGGGATTAAGACGA
>NC_051414.1:3198570-3198780 GCF_015228065.2 Penaeus monodon
CGAACGCTTGTGCATATCATTTCACACCCACCTGGTCCGGAGCGCAGAACTAAGCTGGACACGACCACGCTGCGCTGAGTTTAACTCCTTCGTTACCGGTTCCAAGAGTCAGCGGCGCTCTCCTCCACGAACCGCTGAGTGTCGGGAGTAATGCAGCAGCGGCAGCCTCCTCAATCGGCATTAAAACGCAATGCCACCAGCCGCCGAGCG
>NC_051414.1:3199450-3199844 GCF_015228065.2 Penaeus monodon
GGCCGTGAAGCGAAACAAAGCGGCCATCCCATCCCTTCCGCCTCCAGCAGACGTCCGGACAGCCCCCCCCTCCCCCCCCCAGCGCCGCCAAATCCGCGACAGGGAGTTCACAGCGCCCCGCACATGATGCCAATACAGGGCGGTCAAACAGTCACAACAATGGAAAACTGTCGAGTGTTGCTCCTTCCCACGAGCCCGCGCAGCCGACCGTCCTCTCCAGATGGTTTCCGGTCGAGTGGACTCTGCAAACAACCATCGACTTGCACAATTAGCGGTGGGTCGATGCCTGGCGCTGGTGACTCGTGCGAAGTTCCAAGTGGCTGCCGGATCCACGTCCGTGCTGCTAAATCTGTTCTGTCAAGGGCTCGTAGGGGATTGACACGCTGCTGCTGCT
>NC_051414.1:3200367-3200440 GCF_015228065.2 Penaeus monodon
CCACGAAGGCTCGACGTTTCCCTACGGCATTGGGATTCCGACGTCGTTAGGCGCGGGAACCCACAACTTTTTC
>NC_051414.1:3200649-3200849 GCF_015228065.2 Penaeus monodon
TCCTCGGCTCTGTACGGCAGGGCATTCAGATTGTTCCGCAACTTGCATTAGTAGTTTGTGACGGCCAAGGCAACAGATTTAGGAGCGATAGTCGCGCGATGGCCGATGGACCAGCTGTTGGCCTGTTGTGGGCGGGGTGGGCGCGCGGGCTGAGGCCAAGAGAGTGAATGGGCGTGAAGATTGTTGCTCTAGATATCTGA
>NC_051414.1:3201169-3201262 GCF_015228065.2 Penaeus monodon
TCTCATGTTGCAAGATAAGCAACTCAGTCAACATCAGCAGTATCAGAAACTTACATAGTTCTCTTTTTCGGTGCATTACGTGGCCTACCTATT
>NC_051414.1:3201383-3201550 GCF_015228065.2 Penaeus monodon
CTAGAAAGTATTTTCTTCTAAAAGCATGAATGTTTATCCGGCCGTGAAGGTTGACATGCATTTTGAAGCAGGACTCGGCGGAGAGAGAGAGAAAAAAAATATATATATATATAGAAAGAAAAGATCCATCTCCAGTCGGTTTTGTTTTCTTGCGAGTTAACCGAGTG
>NC_051414.1:3201980-3202138 GCF_015228065.2 Penaeus monodon
AGCGAGGAGGTTGTGTGCACGTGCTTGTAGATATGTACAGAGATACAGTCATGTAGGTGTATGTGTTGAAACGGGTATAGATTTACGTGTATACAGGGGGGTGGCGTACACGAATGCGACCACACCGCACACGCCACACACACTGCATGAACACCCAG
>NC_051414.1:3202750-3202842 GCF_015228065.2 Penaeus monodon
TCAATGGTTCGCGAAGACAAGACCGAAAGAGACAGCAGAGGAACCAAAGTGTGAAATGTGAAATTATCCAGGTGGGTGAGGGCGAGTTGGCC
>NC_051414.1:3202909-3204320 GCF_015228065.2 Penaeus monodon
TAGGAAAAGATGATAGAGAGGGTAGGGGTAGGGTAGGTAGGGGGTAGAAGGGATGTGGGGGAGGGAGGGTAGAGTGGGAGTGGTGATAAGGGGAGGAGAGGGGGGGTAGTAGGTAAAGGGGTGATGATGGGAAGGTAGAGGATGGGGTGAGGAGGGGGAAGTGAAAGGGGGGGGGGATATGAAGGAAGAGTTAAAAGAGGGTAGAGGAGAGGATGATATGGGGGGGGAGGGGGACTAGAACAGGGTAGGAGCAGGGGAGGTGAGAGCAAGGGGGAAACGACCATTAGACCCGAACAACGGCATTTTGAGAAGGGGGGGGGGAGAGATGAAGACCCTCTGGGCATTGTTACTACTCGTACCCAGTCGAAAGGGGGGGGGGAGGGAGATTTACATTTACTCGAAATCATTCACTCGGTTTGTTACTCTCGTTCTTACTCTATTTGAAGATTACTTCATAATCTCTTAAGTTTTGAATGGTACTTAAGTGTTTAAGTGTTGTTTGTGAAGCAGTTAAGTGGATAGATGGATAGTGTCTGTCTTTTTTTTAAAATTATTATTAGGATTACGATGAAAAAGTAAATTCTTTTCGTGTTTTTTTTTTCTGGTATTTATACTGGAATCAAATAATTGTTATATTTAATATTTTATTGTTATTCTTGTCCATTTACGATCATTTCTAGTGTTATATTATATATGGTTTTTTTTTCTCGTTTGTCTCAGGATCGGTTATTTTCCTCCTGAACGAG
This sequence comes from Penaeus monodon, assembly GCF_015228065.2. Lineage (NCBI taxonomy): Eukaryota > Metazoa > Arthropoda > Malacostraca > Decapoda > Penaeidae > Penaeus > Penaeus monodon. The sequence continues at coordinate 3,203,656 of NC_051414.1, forward strand.
GAATATAACCCTCCCATCTCCCTCTTCTTTCTTCAACTATCAATTTCATTGCGATAACATTACTATTTCTGTGTATTTGCCTGTCTCTTTTTTTCTCTTCACCCTCTCTCTCTCACCTTCGCTCCCTCCTTCAATTCTCATCTCCCCCTCTCTCTTCCTCTTACTTCCTCCCTCCTCATCTCCCCTCTCCCCTCCTCCCTCCCTCCCTCTTCATCCCTCCTCTCACTTCCTCTCCCCTCCTCCCTCCCTCCCTCCTCTCACTCCTCCTCTCCCTCCTCCCTCCCTCTCTCCTCATCTCCTCCTCTCACTTCCTCTCCCCTCCTCCCTCCCTCTCTCCTCATCCCTCCTCTCACTTCCTCTCCCCTCCTCCCTCCCTCCCTCTTCATCCCTCTCTCACTTCCTCTCCCTCCTCCCTCCCTCTCTCCTCATCTCCCCCTCTCACTTCCTCCTCTTTCACTCCCTCCCTCTCGTTATTCAATCGCCCCCCGATCTCACCCCCTCCGTCTCCGTCTCCCCCACAGGTGTGATATCAGCGGGCGTGTCGGTTCCAGTTCAGATTCCCAGCCAAACCCCCGACCTCAGCGCCGCCAACTACTGGCCGAGGCTACAGTGATGGTCTCTGATGCGCGACCCAGACTTCGCGGCGTCGCACTACTCCCAAGTGT
>NC_051414.1:3204559-3206049 GCF_015228065.2 Penaeus monodon
GTGACCATGCGTCTGCTACCAGTGATCTGGCGTAAGTGATAGTTCCTCCTGAACCAAAATGCGAGGAGATATAACTTGCAATCTCACGTGTTGCTCTTTGCACCGACGACCTCGTCGGTGAGCGAACGAGAAGAACATTTATATTTTCTTGTTGTTTTGTTTTTGTACCATAATCTGCTTTGGGCAGACGATTCATAGCATATGACAGTGTCAAGTTTCACAATGTATTACTGTGTTAGTAAGGAAATTTCGTAAGAAGAAACTGTACCAACTTTTTCTCTGTTATCGCAGCCTCCCTGGAGGGATAACAACGTAAAAGTTTCTAGATCGACTTGTGCAATCTGCGCTCATACTCCTGCCAATGTTTTAACGTCTTTCCGAAGCGCAAAGTGGACACGACGGAAAAGTAGCACAGTATCCTCAGTTAGGTACAAATGTCGATACCATTTGTAACCAGATTATTATTATTATTGTATAATGCATGCTGTCATTCATCGGTAATTAAGAATCTAAAAAAAATCAAGATAAAATACTCGTAGCTTAGAATTAATCCTTAGTTACATAAGTTGCTGTTGCCTCTGACTGCAGCAACGTGCATCCCAAAGTCAGAACAATGATTTAGTCACAGAAAATGGGATGCGGTTGCGTGGTTAACGACAAGAGGAGATTCGGCGCGAAAAAAAAAAATAATGTGTCGCCAGTCGTTTTCGCTTTACCCAAAAGAAAAACGGAAAGCGAAAGCATCTGGTCGTCTGACACCTATTTATTACTGTATAAAGGTCTGTAAACAAGGTGTGTATAGTGTAGTACATTGTGTAGCATAGTTATCATCTTCATGAATATACACAACATAGCATAAACCCACTAAACTTTGAACAGGAATGAAACCTTTCCCCCTCTTCCTCATGCACCCGAGTTTCCGTTGCCCAATATTCTCACAAAGTCGTCGTGTTGCGATATTTCCACAAGAACGTTTACACATATATAAATATATTTTTTCCTTTCTTTATTTCTTCAAGGACCTCCCTGAGTTGAGCAAATATATTTTTTTTAATCACTAGTTTCCTTGCCCGCATAATAGTCAGAACTAGAGCACCGTCCCAGTGATCGTCACAATAAAAGCTATTAACGCGTCTGTTCGAGGCCCTCCGTCAAGGGTTACCCCAGCGATTGATATCACTGCACTTATGCCAAATTCAATCTGATCAGATATCAGACTTGGTTTCACCTGAATAGCACCGCATTTCACAAACTAATTTCCCATAAAATTAGCGACAAAAGACTTCATTCTGTGCGCATGGTGGGAATTTTACAGCGTATTGCCATGTTCAGCGTGCCCAGTGTAGCGGCAGTGGTGTGGTGGCGCTCTCAATGGCTGTCACTTGCAGAATAGAGGAGCGGTGGAGGCGAACGTTTACGGTGAAAATGCTCGCTGATCAGGTCTTTTGCACATGCCTTAATTGATTGGTGTTATGTGAATGGGTTCAGCC
>NC_051414.1:3206078-3206311 GCF_015228065.2 Penaeus monodon
AAAGCGAAAAAAACGTAATAAAGGATTTTATGTTGAATTCAAAACGATTTTTTTTTTTATTTCGTTTGGCTTTAAGAGCATTTTCCAACGGATGGAAGGTATATAATGTTCAAGTAATCTCACTGTTTATGGTTTTCTTTCTAAATCGTGGAGGTTGGATTTGTATAGCACTGGTGTGTGTGTGTGTATGACTTCTGCATAATATTGATTTTACGTTTTGTCCTTTACCAACA
>NC_051414.1:3206335-3206587 GCF_015228065.2 Penaeus monodon
ATAATTGTTTAGATTCCATGCCAGTAATTTTCGTCACTTCCCAGAATCTCTTGTCCTTTGTCGATATTTTCGTAAACGTATTTATCCAAACACTGTATTGTATATATCTTAACGATCATAATAAGGTCATGCTAGACAGTAGCAAAGAAGCCGATCGGTGGTGAAAGCTGGTTTATGCATATAATGATATGTTTCCATAGTCAAATTGATAGACTAAACACGTGACGCCAAAGCCAGACGTTATACCAAAGA
>NC_051414.1:3206823-3207080 GCF_015228065.2 Penaeus monodon
AAGCATTCGAAATTCACTGAGGGCAGCTGTATTAAAAGCCCGCTGTTGTCTATTGCAACATTCGCTGGCTGAAAGTTTCGGTCGTGTTGCAGTATCGCGGCTGCGTAATATTTTCACACAGCGTTATCTCCTTTTTCTTTATTCCTTTTATCCGGTCGTTGAACGTGACACATAGAAGCCTCGTGTATTAAAAAAAATATATATAATAAATTGATTATTTTGTTGGTTGATGTGGCGTTGGTAGAGTAACGAGTCAC
>NC_051414.1:3207220-3207755 GCF_015228065.2 Penaeus monodon
TGGGAAAAACAGATTGAAACCTAATTTTAACCTGCGTGTATATTTTTATAATTACCAAGAATCTGATATGTGTAAAAAGAAACTGCACAAATTCTTCTTTAACCCTTGACTTACCTCACCGTCAAAGATAGACTGCTGCACAATAGCATACAGTGTTATGTTGGCCTAACCAACCCTTGTAAATAACGCTAGAAGATACGACTTAATGTCATCATTTAAAAAAAGACCGTTACATAATTCATTCATACCTCTAAAACTCACAAAATGGTTGAACTACAGTCATTTCAGACAGGCACCTTTTGTATATTCAATAGGAATATATTTTCCTGTTAAACTTACTTTAGGAACCTCGAACCTCCTGTCCCTGCCTCCCTCCCTCCCTTCCTTTCCCCCTCCCGTTTCCCTTCCCTGTCTCCCTTCAACGCCCCTCCCTCCCCCTGCTCCTTCCCTTACTCCTCCCTCCAATAGCCCATCCCCTTGCCCCTTTCTCCCCCCCCCCCTTATACCTTCTTCGTCCCTCCCCCCTGCCAGGTCT
>NC_051414.1:3207804-3208551 GCF_015228065.2 Penaeus monodon
GTGACCCAGCAAGACCACACACGGCTAAACAGGCTCGCTACACTAACACCCTCTGACATCCAATTCTTGTGCCCTCTATCGTGAAATGTTTTAAGACTTTTGTACTTATTAATTAGATGGAACTGATTAAGAATTAAGAAGAGAGAACTTTCTTGATTTTTTTTTCTTTAGCGATGACTATCGGGAAAAAAAAAAATTGAATATGTAAAAATATTTTTGGACGTGTATTACAGACCTGAATTAATGGGAGTGGCCATTCTTGTGTGATAGACAAAGCAGCTGCCCAATCCCATCCTGGTTTTAATCATCATTACTACCATTTATAAAACCCATTTTTATAACCATTATAGTGCCAGTTATCATTATCCCCGTCAACCGCCAGTCATGTTGTGTGTAGTGGTTACTGTATGATATATAAAATATAATGAAACCTGGATTTAAGACATTTCATTATAACCTTCCTTTCCTCCCTGAAGATGCAAGGACCGTGACTGACAAAATGAACCTAGTCAGCAAAGATTCCAAATATTGTACGATCGAAGTTAAGTCTGTGTTTATTCAAGCGTAATATTGACGCTTAGACTGATACAAATCTATGAAAAAAGACGATTCAGAAAATCTCGTAACAGGTCAAAGTCAGGCAGAAAGCACTAGATAAAAAATATAAAAAAAAACTGTTGCTTGACACAGGTGAGCGAGTAAAGCAATATTCAGAAATGGCATTGGAAGAATCTCCTTTTTTGTTTT
>NC_051414.1:3208594-3209500 GCF_015228065.2 Penaeus monodon
TTCAAGTCATTTGGATAAGTTGCCAATTAGTGTCAGCTGTGATCTCGCATTTGTCGCGACAAGGCAAGATGGATGCTTTTGATTATTTTTTGATCCACACCCAAAATCCCCGGAGCTCGATCTGGTCCGATGCTCCTCGCAGCCGAGTTCAAAAGTGAATTCATCTGATTTGGGTTGAAAGAAAGAAGACATTTTATATACATATATATTTTCCTTTACGATGCTAACTGTGAAACAAAGGATCTGAAACGAGGGGAAAAAAAAGAAAGGTGAATCATACGGTTCCAGATCATCTATTGTCAAGAAAAGAGAAAAAAAGGATCGAAGCTCCGACCTCTCAGCGGGACCCCCTCCGAGCGATCCGAAACACAGGTGTACCCCCTTCAATCATCGCGACGAGACAGAAAACGGGAACTAGCCAGGTAAGCGCATTTACCGGGTTAACCAAAACTTTTTTTTATTCAATAACCTACGTGTATTACTTTTTATATTATGTGTTTAGGATGAGAACGATAGTTATTCTGCATATTTCTTTTTCTTTCTTTCTTTTCATGCAATCCCACATGCTTTTTTATTTTAATTCTTGATGTTTCCTCTCTACCATATAATCAGAAAGATCAGTTTGATCAAACTTTTTCCCGCAAGATTTTTCATGTTTCTCCTTATATCACCATGATAAAAATACACAACACAAAGTGACATCACAATTCATTTACATATTTAATTAGCTCGACTATACCGCATTCACAGACAAACATTATGGAGAGTTGCAAGATTGCAATCAACTTAAATATGTCACATTTTAATCTCTTGTTCTCTGTTGTTCTGCATGTTCTCTACTGATAATTTCTGATAATACTTGATACTAAAACACAAAAGAAAAAAAAAGAGTTACATTTTGAACTG
>NC_051414.1:3209624-3209716 GCF_015228065.2 Penaeus monodon
GTTTACATTTCAAAATTTATGCACCAAAAATCATTATGGAAAGTACATTGTCATTAGCACAAACCATCAGTCATAATCTTGTCTTTTTCGTA
>NC_051414.1:3209954-3213144 GCF_015228065.2 Penaeus monodon
ATTACAAAATGTATAAGTCCCTTTCATTATAGACTTATGAATAACAATTTATTCATCATTCTGACATCATGATACATTACACCTCCGATTATGGCTGATGATTATGGACATTTAGCTTTTAATCTGAATCATAATGATCTAACGTAATGGACAGACACCCCTGCATGAACGGAATAAGCACTTGCACATCTTCGTATTTATCGTCACGCAGTCACTTTATCACAAGGTTGAGAATATATGCCGACCAGACTGGAGATACTGCACGACTCGCTTACTCTTGTGACCACCGACTACAACCTCGCAGGCGAGACATTTACGAGAGTATCTGAACAAACAAGGGAAAGGGACACTTGTTGTCGGTTACAAATAATACCACGCTTTCCTACAGCTGTCATGAGATCAGAGTCATACATTGCAAAGGCACTCTAGTGTTTCATTAGTGTGCAAACCGGGGGAGGAATGAAGAAGAAGGGATGTTTTAAAGGGAACTGTATCTCCAATTATAACAACTACTGGAAGATGCAGGTAAATCGGTGACAAGTCTGCATAGCCAGCATAATTCTAAATCATGATTTAACAACCCAAGCAAGACAATTATCAAAGTTATCACAGAAAAAATGTGCAGTTATTCTTACTTTCTCATTTTTAACAACAATTTCACTTTGATAAATATTCATGTGGCAAGAATTACAGCAACAGATGGTCTTTGGGATCATCACTAAAGCACTTATTTTAAACTTGATAACATTTTAAACTCTGGAAGAAAAGTGAAGTCTGTGATTGTTCATAAGTGCAAGCACACTCACTCTCATACAACCTGACAATCACACCAGATGAATGGGAGGGAAAAAGGGGAACAAAGTGAAGATGGGTCTATAAATTTTGCATTTTCTATAGTAACAACACTATTACAACATCTCTATTCATTTCCTGAGTAAACTCACGACCAAGTTGAAACTACGGTTTCATATTATACAATAGCCACTGCAACTTTGTACAAAACTGGAGGGCTGAATTCAAGAATGTAGGATTTTTCATGTTTGCAGTGTATCAATCCCACTCATTAGAATTTTCGGAAGCCTCTTACGCCAGTTAGTTTGGTAACATTGCAATGGAACGTTCCTATGAAGTAAAAACCAGTCTCACAAATCATGGGTTATGCAAAATGTTAATCTCAGTCATGAAACAGGCAAGAACTTTAACAGGTCTCTCTTTAAATTTTTTCTTTTCTTTTCTCTTTTATATGACAAAATTATCCAAAATTGCTGTTTATTCAACTGTCTACCCACTGAAAAAATGTCCCACCATGTATAAAATCCATATAGTCCCCAAAGTTAATCTAAATGTAAGTATCAAAAAGATATAGAATCTAGACCAACAATCACTACCACATAAAGATCTGCATCATACTTAAAAGTGTCCATCATGTAAACGTAAAGATGGGGCAAAAATATAGCTACCTCATATAAAATTAACAGATCTATAATTAAGCAATACTCTGACCAACATAAAATGCAATTCGTAATAGCACAAAGTGTACCAAAATAGCACAACAGAAAGGTATTGACTATAAATTGAAGAGATCACAGCTGCTATATATTCACGATCAAAAGCATTAAATGAGAATAACTTTGTCCTTGCTGCCTCCCACCCCCCCTTAAAAAAAGGCCGAGTTTTACTTCACTGTTCAAAAGGATTAGAAGTGGAGATTAACATTATATTTAGATATTTATGAAATAAAGTGTCACAAAATATGTGATGGATCTAATGAAATGAAGGTGGAAGTTTAAAGCAAGTTGTGTCAATCATTCAATTATTATTATTTTTAAGCTGGATCAGAAAATCATAGTCAAACCTTACCAAATAAATATTCAACTTCATTACTAAAATAAGGAAATGGCATTTGTTAAATCTACAATTAATACAGTAACAAAACATATCACCTTACAAAAAAAAAAAAGATGTATTGAGACCTTCACTGGAGAAGAAGCACCAGGTCTGTGAAATACCAGTCTATCTTGACCTTTCTGGTATCAATGCACTTACAATAACAATTTACCAATTAATCATAAAATACTGCATTATCTGTACAGTTAATTTGAGAATCACGAAGGAAAAATAACTGAAGAAAGGGGAAGATTACACATGGAACAAAAACAGAAAAGGAGAATTATGAATAAACAGAGAGAGAAAAAAAAGAAGGAAATCTTGAGTTTTCTTTCATGTCTCTTGTTCAGCATTACTGTTAGTGTACGCATCATCAAGGACCACTTGGCTCTTCCGGAAATTACAGCACGAAACCGACACGTCCTGCAGCTGCTCCTCATCCTCATTCCTCTCTGGCGAAACCTCCGTCTGTTGCAGCAGTTCCTCGTCCTCTCTCCTGAAGCGGGAACGGATACTCTCAATCCACCCATCAATCCTCTCCTTTATCCTTGTGAACAGCGGTGCAGAAAACTCCGAGTCGGGTTCGTCACCACTCTGAGACATGGACCTCACTCTCTGGAAACTCTCGTAACCCGATTCCGTCTCGTCGCGCCTCCTACAGGTGACTTTTTGCCGCACCAACCTGAAGCAGTAGCTCAGCCTGAGCCTCCACGTAGGCTGGTCCTCAATGCCTGCACCTCCAGGGTCAGGGTCCATGGGCAAGCAGGCGAAAACCTTATCGAAGACAAAGTTGGCCATCTTCTGGGTGGCTCTCCAGGACGCCAGACTTGGAGGGTGGAAGGGAGGGCCTGTGCGCTCCCGGGACAGCTGGTAAGCCATGCCCGTGATGAAGAGGACGACCCACAGGCAGAGTAAGATGATATCTGGAGGAAAAAAAGTACATCATATATTAAAAACTACTTCCCTCCCCCCTTATATATATCCCTGGGTATCTACCAATTTTTACAAATTTCAAAAACCCATCCTGGTAAAAGAAATATCTCTTTTTTTATCTAGGAGAACAGTATCTAATGGCAAAGTTCGAAACTTCATTGCACATAAAAACTCACCACAGACTTCGAACGGAGGGAACCCAATGGCCTCTGAGTAGTGCGCCACAGTGTCCAGAGCAATCACATTTATTACAATGTACGTCAGGGATGATCCAAAGTAAAATGCAAATGGGACCACTATTGCATAGGAACCTAGGAATGTACATGAGAATATGTGCACCTGGAAAGACGTAGAGACAGAATATTAGTAC
>NC_051414.1:3214955-3215284 GCF_015228065.2 Penaeus monodon
GGTCACAGCCGACAAACCACTTCTAAGCAAAGCCCTGAAAACCCCTACCTTCTTGATGTCAACAATGGAGTATGCGATGATGACGATGGCGAAGAAAACGGGGAACACCACAAAGGCTGCCAGGTTTGCGGAGCTTGGGACGATGGCATCTTTAAACAAGAGAAAAGTGGGTATTCTACTTAATGTTAAGTATTTCCAAGGTCTCTCTACTGGAGAGCAATGTGATGGGTTTCATTTCGATGAATTTGAGAGAAAGTAACGATAAAGGTCAATGCTGGGTTTCACCTCATTTAAAAGTGTGTATCCATAGAGAAATACAGAAAAAAAAA
>NC_051414.1:3215422-3215844 GCF_015228065.2 Penaeus monodon
ATGACCAGAGTACATCAAATGAGCATGTAAAATGCATGAACAAGATGCATCAAAGCATGAGATAATGTATTAAATGAGAAGGTTGCAAATCATCGGTGCAATGTACGTCATGGCATTACAATTGACATAAAGATCCTTGCACTTAGCCTCAGAAAATGACCACATTTAAAATATGAGAACCTGAAAACTTTAAAAAAAACGTACACTTTCTATTCTTTATTGGGGAGTTTAACCCCAATTTAGTGTAATCAAGCTTCATATCTATTTGGTACTCATTCACTACTGTGTTCTTTACCAAACACATTATATTTTTCTTTTATATACTTATACTGATTATGTTATGAGAAAAAGAAAAAAAATCTGTACCTCTTCCCTTTCAACTATCCTATACACAAACACGCCCAAAGAGGATGCACAATCCT
>NC_051414.1:3215896-3216137 GCF_015228065.2 Penaeus monodon
GTCTCGCAATGAAACCTCCCACACTTACACCGCAGGAAGTAAGTCACAACCATGCCGACGAAGATGACGTTCATGATGATGAGCAGGAGAGAGGAGTGGAAGGGGCGCTGGAACCTGTGCCACGCGATCAGCCACAGGATACCCCCCAGCAGGGCTCCCACCAAGGTCCCTAACCCCAGGGCTGGTGGGCGAGAGGAGACAGTGGTTAAAAAAAAATACTTGCATAAAAAGTATACAATAT
>NC_051414.1:3217003-3217373 GCF_015228065.2 Penaeus monodon
TATACACACCCTCCCTTCGTCAAAACTCGCCCGCAACTCACCATCTATGTTGCTGTGGGTGTCCTGAGCGCACAGCATGAACAAAAAGCACCAGGTGAACAGGAATCCCGACGTAAACATGGTGAAGTTAAGCCACCGATGGCCCACCAGCAGGAGGAGGCCACCAACAAAGGGCAGCGACGCGCAAAACAGCTTGGCCAAGGGATTCACTGGAGGATGAGAGAGGAAAATCCGATGATGCGTTGGAGGTTATCATTTACGATAAAGCTGATGGCCTTGGTGTCTTCCCATTTGCCTATCTAGCTATTGGGAAAAATATCTAAGTTTTCTCCATCTATCTTTGTTCATAACTATCTCTCTCTACATAACT
>NC_051414.1:3217671-3218631 GCF_015228065.2 Penaeus monodon
CCAGACACCCCCCCTTCCTACCCCCCTCCACCCCCTAGCCCACCAACCCATCCCCTACAACCCCCCCCCCACTGCAAAAAAAGAGAGAAAAAAAAAATCCACTCCACTCCCTTCACCCTCCCTCACCCCCTTTACCCCTTACCCCCCCAACCCCACCCTCCCCTTACCTGCTAATCCCTACCCCTTACCCCCCTCCCCCTGCCACCTCACCCCCTTAACCCCTTCCCCCCTTCCCCCCACCTCACCCCCTAAACCCCTACCTCTTACCCCCTTCCCCCACCCTTCCCTAACCCCAACCCTTACCACCCCACCCCCTTCCCCCCCGCCACCTCACCCAGCTTGGTGCAGCGATACTCCTCGGCGTCGATGAAGTCACAGCCGTAGGACACGGCGGCGGAGTAGAGGGCGCCGCCGGAGTCGTTGTAGGAGACGACCACGCTCACCACCGCCCCCACGCCGGAGTACGACACGAACCAGTGGCCCAGCACCTCCGCCGTGCTGTTGTTCTTCGTCATGGAGACCTGTTGGGGAGGGAGGTGGGGGGAGGGGGAGGGAGAGAGGAGGGGGGAGAGGAGGAGAGGAGAGGAGGGAGGGGGGAGAGGGGGGGGAGGGGAGGAGGTGGGGAGGAGGAGGGAGAGGGAGGAGGAGGGAGAGGGGAGGAGGAGGAGGAGAGAGAGGAGAGAGGAGGGAGGAGAGAGAGAGGGAGAGGAAGAGAGAAGAGGGAGAGGAGAGGGGAGAGAGAAGAATTATTTTAGAGGTGGGAGAAGAGATGGGAGTGGAGAAGAGGAAGAGAGGAGAGGAGAGGAGAGGAGAGAAGAGGGAGAGAGGAGAGAAGAAGGGGAGAAGGAGAGGAGAGAGGAGAGGGAGGGGAGAGGGAAGAGAGGGGGAGGATAGAAATGGGGAGAAGGCATTGGTTTGGGGAAGAATGGGGAAGAGGAGGGAGAGAAGGGGAGGAATTAT
>NC_051414.1:3219184-3220325 GCF_015228065.2 Penaeus monodon
CCTATTCATCAGCAACTCCAATTTACCACGGCAGCAAATCAGCACCCGACGACCCCCAGCTAGCGAGCGAGGGGCCGCGTGCAGCTGGCCCGGCGCGGAGCCACTCACCCGCACCGCCTTCGTCCGGATGTCCTCCAGGGTGCTCGTGGCGATCAGGCTGGCCCAGTACTTCCTCTCGCTCAGGTCCCGCTCGTACATGTAGGTGAGGAAGGTCTCGTACTTGAGGAGGTCCTCGTAGTACGGCTCCTGCTCGTGTAAGGGGAAGGAGGCGGCGCGGTAGGACACCTTCGTCGTCAGGATGTTCGGCTCCACCACCAGGAACGGCTGGGGGAGGTGGGGGGGCCGCTCCCCACCGCTCATCGGGTAGTACCCCCCCGGCACCGGCTCTGTAGACGGGGGAAAACGGGGAAGGAAAAAAAAAAAACGTTCTTTTAGGCATCCGACACTTTTACGCTTCGAGATTTCGCCACAGCCAAGCTTTCAGTACGTTCTCAAGGTAATGAATATCTTTTTTTTTCTTCTTTTTATAAACCACAACGGTATTATATCACATCCGATACTCTACTAGCTTTTGTATTAAAAAAAAAAGGGAAAACATCCACCATCTTCCATTACTGCATTAACTCGAAGCAAAGGCCATATAAAATCTATCCTACAGGAAGCCATCATGGAAGTTTACACCCCAATCTACCTTGAAATTGGCTGAGTATACGATCCCTTCCGAACCCTAACTCAGCCCTGCTCCTGACCCTTGTCTTACACCTCGACCCTCGTCCGGACGCCATTAATTCCCGACTTCTCCCCTTCCTTATATCACAATTCTTTACCAGCTTTTTCTCATCATGTTACGCGTAATCATTCTCTCCCTCGCTCCCCCTCCGCCGCCGCCTTTTTGCCTGCCACGCTCTGGGATTTCGGATAAGAACCGCCTTCAGTATGTATGTCTTCTCCTTAAGGACTTGCTTCCATCATTTCCCTTGGCCGCTTCCCCCTCTCGCTAGGAGCAAAAGTCTTTCGCCTGCTCGCCCTTTCTCGCACGCCCGGCGCCACCCTCTGCTCCGGAGGGCCCCGCTCGGCTGCCGGCCTACTGCGCGTCCTAGGCCCTCGCCTTCCCCTCCCCGTCTGCCTTGACCCTGGCCGC
>NC_051414.1:3220478-3220693 GCF_015228065.2 Penaeus monodon
CCCCCCCTCTCACTCTCTTCTCCCCTCCTCCCTCATCTCCCTCTCTCCTTCTCCCCTCCTCCCTCTCTCTTTCCCCTCTCCCTCTCCTCTCCTCTCAACCGAACTTATTCCCCTCAACTGACACTTACACAATCTTCCACCTCTGTCTCAACCTTCACTAAGAAAGTTTTTCATTTTTGTCTCCTCTGGCAATTATCATTCCTTTCCGCCATTTT
>NC_051414.1:3221248-3222973 GCF_015228065.2 Penaeus monodon
AACAAGGCCTTATTCACCCCCCCCCCCCGACGAACAACCAACACCCACCGTGCATGGAGTAATTCCGGACCATGAACAGCACGGAAACGTTGTTGTTATGGCAGTTGGCGAGGTAGACGCGTCTGGTCGTCGTGGTGGCTGCCTTCGTTGTCGTGTTGGTTGTCCCGGTCGTGCTGGTAGTCCCGGGGCTATTCGTGGGCTCCTCCAGGAAGACGACCATCCCGGGGTCGGTGTGGTTGACAAAATTGTCCTCTAAATCGAAGCTGCAAAGGGAGGGAGGTGGGTTTGCATCGTTAGAGAGGAAGAGGGGGAGAGAGAAGGGGAGAGGGGGGGAAGAAGGGGAGAGGGGGGGAAAGGGGGAAGAGACGGGGAGGGGTGAGGAAGGAGGGGGGGAGGGGGAGTGGGGGAGAGAGAGGGGGAGACAGGTAGAGGGAGAGGGAGGCGGAGGGGGAGGAGAGGGGGAGGAGGAAGGGGGGGAGGTGGTGGTGGGAGAGGAGAGGAGAGGAGAGGAGAGGGAGGGAGAGAGAGAAAGAGAGAAAGAAAGAGAGAAAGAGAGAGTCTGGAGCTCCCCCACCCACGAAACTTTACTCCATGTGTCTGTTACAGGCCTCAATGGCAAGGTGCTGAACCCACCATGTTCTTGCAGAATTACCTCGACGGCATATGACATCAGTACGCCTGCAAAAACATCCAAATAGTAAGGAGCATGAGCCAGCATCTTCTTGCAAGATCGGTAGAGGATCTTCTTGTAATACGACTTCGCCACCCACACTTCATGCTCGTCACCGGAACCCGTCACCATTGACCTCCCCGAAAGAACAGTTAGCTTCCACAGTTCAGGCGCAGTGGGCTTTTCCGATCATTATGCCATACCCAGCACGATTAGCCTGAAGACCACTTGTGAGGAGGCTCTAGCAAGGTCCCTTTGGCGCTGGGACAAGGGCTGTTGGCAAAGCTTCACGAGGCTTTGGAAAACGTGTGGTAACATTCTCATTGGAGTTGTTAAACACACAGGCTGCCGTACTCGCTAACACACTACTGAAACTGCAAGAACGGAATGCTTCAAACCTCACGAAACATATAGAATTAAAATATCAGACCATCCCTGGTTTGGACACGCCTGTAAACCTGCAGCTGATGGGGAAAAGTTGAGCAAGGAATCGTTTTCAAAAGAACCCATCCACTCAAAACAAGTTAAGCCGCAAAGCTGCTTGCAAGAGAACGAAACACGTTCAGAAACGGGTCACTGAGCGATGGAGGCAAAATCTCAATGAGAAGCTTAGCAACCGTTGACTCAGAAGTAAACAGCAACAGAGCCTCCTCTCTCGCAATTGCATTCCACTGCTGTATAAGCCAGATGAAAATGTCTCAGCATCTAGTCACGACAAAGCTGGCATTCTTTCCTCCTTCTCACAGAGGATGCAAGTGCGTGAACTTGACCGCACAGCTATACTTCCCTCACTTGCAAATCAGAAATTAAACCCACCGGCCATCTCCCCCGAAGAGGTCAAGCAATGAGTCTTCATGAGACGGAAGTTAAAAGCCTTGGGACCAGACAACTGAAGCCCCCATGAACTGAGGAAGGGTGCTGCCCAGCTTGCAACGTTTCTTGCCACTATATATCGAAGTGCTTCCAAGAGTAAAAGTGGCCCCGCTATCTGGACTGGCTTGAATTGTGGCAGTGCAAAAGGAAGCCCTCCAAAGTACGTCTTCGATACGGACATC
>NC_051414.1:3223221-3223892 GCF_015228065.2 Penaeus monodon
AAAAATGCTACACACTGTAATGATGCAATGAAGACCACCTCAAAAATCTATAGTCGACTGAAAATGCCAAGTAAATATTTATTCTTGGTTCAAATTTTCTCTTCACAGTATACATATGCTATGTAAATGATCCTTATCCTGGCACATGCAAACACAATGGGTCATATTCACTATACAGTAAATACAAGTACATACTACTATTATGATATTTTCATGTCTATTATGCCTTTATCTATACTTCTAATTAATGTTTTCATATGATTTGCTACTGCATCATATATGAATTTGTCTCAAGTTTATAATATATGTCATTACCCATTCATATCTAATCCTATCATTACAAGGAAATCAATTTCAGTATTTGCAATTTTAGTGTTACTCATACCTAGTGTTACTAGCAAGGGTGCCTGTATAAACTGCTAACAAACAGCTAAGAAACATGTTTTGAGATGATAAGCTCTAAACTGGTTTGTTCAGACTAGATTAGAGCATTATAATGAAAACTACTATGCAAATATTTTCAAAGGGAATATTGAATTTTTATATATAATGCTCTCATATTCATCTCTCTCCTGTAATAACACTTTTTTAACCATCCATAACTATGTTACATGACATTAGCTGATCACTCTGGTATTATTAGAATAGATGCCTAACATTAAACTCCTAAA
>NC_051414.1:3225462-3226627 GCF_015228065.2 Penaeus monodon
AACTACCAAATGATAAAAACACTCTAGGGCATGTTTTTTTTCGGTACCATTTCCATACCATGAATAAGAAATAGTCTAATAGAAAACATGTTCTAATACCATTCTTCTTCATACACCAGGAAGAAATAACAAAGAATGCTATACCAAATAAGTAACAATCACTGCAAGCTAATTAGATTCACAATAGATAATCACACGATAACAGGCTCAGCTATTAGATCTAATGAGTCAATTATATTCGCAATTATTAATCACTAACATCATCACTTTTTTGTCTGAAGTGCTTAAAATTTCAAATCAAGATGGTTACCTTTTGCACTTGATATCAAAAACAAATAATTTGACTTTTTCCAGCATTATCTTCATAACAATAAAACCAGCTTAGTCTATTTACAAAGTCAAATAGTACTACAGAAGTAATCACAATAAGGTAAGATTTTCTAAACAAATTCAATCAAAAATGGATCTGCAACCTGCCTGTGCTCTATCCTGCAAGAAAATATGAGGGGAAGATATACACAAGGCAGGAAGTTGAGGTTAACAGGTGGTTACATCTCCTAAACAGTGTATAAGGGATATTATTATCCTTTTTTATATTTTCATAATTTAGTACAGCATGTTACAAAAGTGGACTGTTCTTGATAAATACTGACAAGATTTAGCTATCTTAGTCTGTATATAAAGAGGATCCCAGTAGTTACTAGTTGTTATTATGGACCAGAAAAATATATTATACTACAACTTGATGAATAGCAATATGCAATATCCCATGGGAATACCTTATAAAGAGGTGTAATGTGGACCAGAACCATGATATTCAGTGGTTTGCTCAAACATATAGTCTGTTATATACTCTTAATATAATACTTGAAAGAGTAATACCCACATTTTATTACAGAAGGGTTAATACAAAAGCAAAATGCAAAAGTCAGACATCGTGAAACATGGTGTAGTCTAATTGTTATGTATAACTGGAGTGGCGACCCATGTGCCTGTGTTTGGCAGGGGAACGAGTGCCAGGTTATGCACAGGCAGGTGGGAGAGTCTCATCACCTTTTACATCAATCCTCTCATCTTTCTTCTCAATCAGGTTTCTTGTGAAGGAATCTAGGGTGGTTAAAGGTGGATGGGTGAGGGTCATCGTGCATTCTGTGTTCGATATGAC
>NC_051414.1:3226675-3226877 GCF_015228065.2 Penaeus monodon
TGTTCTTTTCAGAATACAATGCCAGCTTGGCATTCACCAATTTCACAATGTTTTAGCACAGGTTGATGATTAGCTTTGGGTGGTCTTGCATCAGCATTATCCATTATCCAGGTAAATATTAACACTCAACAATGCCTGGAAGTAGGCCTACACTGATGCAGCAGCCTCAGCCTGTTTTGACGGCTCGAAGGTAGACATGTAT
>NC_051414.1:3227086-3228244 GCF_015228065.2 Penaeus monodon
ACTCCAAAGCAGACATGTACTGTTCACATAAATTGTAGTTCCCAGTAGCAGTGCACAAGAATTGTAAGATTTTGGTATGTATATATACTCCTAAATTCATGACCTTATATTATTTTTGTCCCTTTTCACTTTGTAGTTTCTTTTATTCTTTTACTTCTTATCACCATCAACTTTAGAAAACCTTACAATGAAAAAGTGAAATGCAATTAACAATGCATCCACAAAATGTTAGCGATAAAAGAAGGAAATGACGAATAATTGGATGAAAAATAATGGAGATCCGCTGTACCAAGAAGAGTGCATATATTGGTTGCGACAGCCAGGAAGGGCATGAAATATACCAAATTAAACATCATGAATATCCTTCTATTAATAAATTAAGCAACAATCATGCACCAACTCCAAATTCACTTGTACAGGCAAAATAAAGCCTTTCTATAAATTTGCATTCTTTGTTACCCTGCAATGTCCCTAGAATAACGCCTGCCCTCCCCATCTTTAAGAGTCAGTGCCATAGATATGATCTGATTGCAATGTGAATAATTGCAGGGGTCAATCAAAACAAACCTTATCAGTTTAAGCCAGTCTTGTGCCCATAACGTCTCACCGAGGTTACGAGGAAAAAAAAAGTTAATTCACAGTTGACTATTACACCACATAGTGTTTCCCTACAGACCAACGTGCAGCATGAGCCTCGCACTGACCTTCGCCGGGACTGCAAGACATCTGCAACGAGGAACCACCTGTCAAGGCTGCGTCCGGAACAGGTGCAGGGGCCGCCTCGTCTTGCAAGGCGGCCGTGCCATTTCCCTGCCCCGGCCTCACATCTCGCCCCAGATCGGGACCGAAGGCATTGCACGCGGAGCACAGACATAGGAGGACAGCAAAGGATGCGGACAGATGCGGCATCACTACATGGTCTCGGGATAGAGCGAGAAATAAGAGGAGATGCGTGGCGGTGCTGCTGCGTCTGTTTATAATAATCAGCTGATGGGACAACACTCCTCGCGGCCGCTGCGGATCGCCGCGTAGCCATCTCCGCCTCGCCGCCCTCCCCGGAGACACCTCGACCAGCCTCGAAAGCCCCGAGTAAGGGACAGATTCCACCCCCTTCCTTACAGAGCCGCCCCACCCCCCGGACATCTCGCGCGAGCACGT
>NC_051414.1:3228321-3228643 GCF_015228065.2 Penaeus monodon
CAGATGGCAGCACGAGCAGTTGTCATCCAAGGCTGCTGTTGATCAATGCTTTTCGCGAATTACCCCGCTCTATGGCCCTAATGACCGCGGAAAATGGGGCGTAGATAATAGCGCACGATGGGGAAGGACGCCGAGTTACTGGAGGCTGCCCGGAATGGCAACTTCCAAGTGGTGGAGAAGATCCTGAGCTCGAAAGCGAAGAGATCAGGCCCGCTTGCAAGGTGAGTCGAGCTGATCCCCGCCCATTTCCTGGCCGAAAAAGTTAAATCCAAGGTGAATACGTGGAGTGCGAGACCACCAGGCGATTCCTTCGAGGGTTTTC
>NC_051414.1:3228690-3229731 GCF_015228065.2 Penaeus monodon
TCTTGGCAGGAGAGAGAGGGGAGTCGCCTGTAGAGTTCCAGGTCTGTTTTGGGACTGCCACTGTTTCTGCTTTAGGTTCAAGGGAAACTTGGCCCCAAATTGGGGTTTGCGGACGCGAAAGGGGGATTTTACTCGGCTTTCCGCTCAGGAAACCGTATTTCGTGATGGGGGAGAGGATTTCGCACTAATTAGGTTTGTTGTTTTGGGTGGTGAAATAGGAGAGGAAGTGAGGCCAAAATTTTATAGCTGAAGAAATTGATTTTTGGCAGATTTAAGGCTTAGATTGACCAGCTGATTGTTTAATTAGATGGTAACTCCAATCTGAAAATAAGTTTATGTCATGGGAATGCATTGTAGTACATCTCCTGGGTAATAAGGGATGTGTTCATTGTGCACGTAAAATTCCCCGCAAAATATCTGTGTAGTGTACTTTTTTGTAGGCTATTTCTCAGGCAGATCTACAGGTTTCATCCTAAGCACAAAATAATGTCGGATTTTCTTTCCAATTAATATTGTGTTTATGGTAGGGGTCATTAGCCTTGTCGAAATGAAAATTCTTGTAGGAACTCGATCGTCCTTACGTTTCTTCAGCAAACCCTGTGGTGAATAGAAAGGAAGAAATTTTTATATTCATTGTATGTGCGTGTTGCAGAAACGTTCGCGAAACCACTTTCTCTTTGAGGAATTATTTTCAAAAGACTATAAGGGGATATGCAAATTTGTAACCAAAATCAGCAGGCCAGTTCTATATCCGGATGAATTCGTGGGTGCCTTCCAGTGTAAAGTTCAGTATGCAACCAAAATTTTTCCGTCGCCGAAAATTCCGAAATGGTAAAGTAGCGCGTATAGAACTACATCGGACAACTAACACTAATATCTTCCTTTATTTGTTGTAGAAAATGGATTTCGGGATCCTACATCACTAGGTGCGTGCAGAGTGTGTGAAATATCATTAGATAGTGGTGTGATAAGCTTGGATTTGCTTGTAGTGTGATAAGCCATTGTCAGTTTCTTACTTTTATGGTACTGTTCACTTACGAG
>NC_051414.1:3229776-3230238 GCF_015228065.2 Penaeus monodon
GATCTTAGATTTGAAGTGGTTGCTACATAATTTAGTTACATGAAGTTTCTTATTAGCTGCAGTTCATTTAAATAGCCTCTCTATGATAAGATATCTAATCTTCAAAGTATTAGAAACAAGGATTTTGCAATCTCAGTCACTTGCATATGAAGTATGTAAGAGACGCAGCTTAGAGATCAATTTTGCAATTGTTATTTATATAGATTTCCTTGTATTTCTGTCATAAGATTCAGGATAGCCAAAAGAAGGCCTTATGTATGTTAGAGGTAATCTCGGTGTTTTAATGCAAGCATAAGAATTCTGCCTGACATGGCGATGTGATTAATATTTGGTAAAAGGCAAATGTCTAATCTGTATTTATGCTTTTATTCAACTTCCCCAGATTGGCTCTTGTAGAAAATTATTAGTTACTTGTTTCACGCTCTACCTGTGAAATTCTCAAACCTGTAACATTTTTGTATA
>NC_051414.1:3230271-3230919 GCF_015228065.2 Penaeus monodon
GGGTGTTGTTCCAGAACTTTTAGATGATGTTGGCAGATTTTTCCATAGAGAAAAGGTTCCCTTGCATAACAAGAACAGAAATTTTAATTGCTGGAAGTAGTTCAAATATATAGAAAATAAGATATATATATAAAAGCCTGTTATCCTTTTTTTGTCTAAAATACAATGTTTTCCCTCCAGAAAGAGTCTAAATTCAACTTTCTACGACAAATAGTAAGTTTGCTATAAAATCATTGTAATGCGTCCTTGCATTTAGTGGCCAAGGGGGCGTGTGCAACTCTGACAATTTGAGACCTAATGCTTTACAGGAAAAGGTTGATTAAACTACAAATATAAGATTTATAATGGTAGATGATACTCATTTTTAAGACTTATTTTCCATAGCCTTTATTAAAGTCTTTTTTTCAAAATTTTATGCCAAAAAGCTCATGCCGAATATCCTCCACCATGTCACCTCAACCCTGGTAGTCGTTGTACATTATTTTCCCGTAGTTTAATGATGGATTGTTTTTAGAATAGTTTCCCTGATTTCTCACTGTCACCCACATGACCCTTAGCAACAAGAGTAGGCACCCCCTTGTACTCCCCTTGGTGAGTCATTGCTCCACCCATAGCAACAGTTGTGCTGAGTTCTTTGCTACTATACCA
>NC_051414.1:3232073-3232303 GCF_015228065.2 Penaeus monodon
GAAGTATATCAGTGAGACTGTAGTACAGTAATAGTAGGAGTTTTTATATTTTTTTAGTATGCAATATGAAAAACCTAATCATATGGAAAGTTAGTCTTACTTCATAAAAATTATTAATCAGCATCAACTTATGTCATTCATGCTTTTCTCAGTAATATCTTGGTGGTGATGAATAATGGCTCACCCTACGCATGACACACACTCAGTATCATCACCAGCATCGCATTTAC
>NC_051414.1:3232400-3232528 GCF_015228065.2 Penaeus monodon
GCGAGGCTCTGCATTCAACACCATATGTGGCATTTTTCCTCGTTGCTCACTCGCCAGCCATACTTATACTCTCACTCTCATTTATACTCACAGTTCTCCCATTCCCATTCAGATATTTACTCTCGCTT
>NC_051414.1:3233494-3234333 GCF_015228065.2 Penaeus monodon
CTCCCCCCCCCCTTCTTCTTCCCACTCCCCATCCCCTTCCCCACATACACCCTTCCCCTCCCCATATACCCCCTCCCCACAGACCCCCTTCCCCACAGACCCTCCTCCCCACAGACCCCCTTCCCCAAAGACCCCCCTCCCCACACTAGTTCATCAGAAGGAGGTCCCCCTCGCACCTCTTCCTCATCCGAACTCATTTTCTCGCTGATCCGGTTACCGCAGCTTACTCACCGACTCG
Organism: Penaeus monodon; assembly: GCF_015228065.2. NCBI lineage: Eukaryota > Metazoa > Arthropoda > Malacostraca > Decapoda > Penaeidae > Penaeus > Penaeus monodon. Next base: position 3,233,733 of record NC_051414.1, read on the forward strand.
TCCGGGGCTTAGCGTACGCAGACTCATCCCGTGGCTTATTCATCGGGCTTACTGATGCAGACTCATCTCGGGGCTTACTGCAGCTTTTTCATCGGGCTTTACTTATAAACTCACCCCGGGGCTTTACTCACCCCGGGGGCTTTACTCATCCCGGGGGCTTTACTCACCCCGGGGGCTTTACTCACCCCGGGGGCTTTACTCACCCCGGGGGCTTTATCCCCCCGGGGGGTTTTACTCACCCCGGGGGCTTTACTACCCCGGGGGCTTTATCCTCACCCCGGGGCTTTACTCACCCCGGGGCTTTCTCCCCCGGGCTTACTCACCCCGGGGGCTTTACTCACCCCGGGGGCTTTACTCACCCCGGGGGCTTTACTCACCCCGGGGGCTTTACTCACCCCGGGGGCTTTACTCACCCCGGGGGCTTTACTCACCCCGGGGCTTTACTCACCCCGGGGGCTTTACTCATTCTTCCTCTCCCCTTTCCTGGTCGCATGCCAGTGTGTCACCCACGTCCACTTGAAGGGAGATGCTTCCTCTTCCACTCTTGAAATTGGCGAGGAATTTTGGCGGGTAATGCAGTGTATCTTGTCGTTTTTTTATA
>NC_051414.1:3234360-3234468 GCF_015228065.2 Penaeus monodon
CGGTGTCTCGCTCTCTTTGTTTTGTGCGTTCGATTACGCTGTCAGCCGAAGAGGAGTTTGATTTTTGTTCGTCTGTGTGTGTGAGCGAGGAGAGGGAGGGGGGGGTAG
>NC_051414.1:3234492-3234591 GCF_015228065.2 Penaeus monodon
CGGGGTTAGGGTCAGTTATGTTTTATGTTGTTGTTTTTGTTTGTTTGTTTGTGTTTTGTTGTTAATTTGTTGTCTTGTTTTCATTGCTCGATTCCATTT
>NC_051414.1:3234779-3234888 GCF_015228065.2 Penaeus monodon
TTTATCGTTTTATTTACTCTGGCCTTTCCTCGCTCATTTGATTTCCTCCTCGTGACGGCATATCGCCCGAGGGCATTAATTTCCTGTGGCATACAGCATCGTAGGGAGG
>NC_051414.1:3235267-3235437 GCF_015228065.2 Penaeus monodon
GTGGTGTCTGTAATGTCAAGATGCCCCTCCTTGGCCCGGGGAATTATCACTTCTCGGAGGCGGTCGGCGGGGTGCAGTGCGGCTAAGGGCGAAGTTGTGGTGCTGTTACTACGGCGAGATAGACCTTAGTGGTGGCGAGGTGGAGCGACTCCCACCGTTACCATTAAATT
>NC_051414.1:3236639-3236952 GCF_015228065.2 Penaeus monodon
GTTGTCACACGGACGCCCCCCCCACCCCACCCCCCTTGTCTCCACCCCCGTCTCCTTCCAACTACCCACCCCACCCACTCCCACCCCACCAACCCCGCCCACACCCACACCCTACCAGCCCCGCCCACACACGGACCTCGGATAGGGTTAGTGTTACGCGGGGGCGAGACAGTGCTACGCCGGCCTCGGAGGCGACCCAAATGCAGGTCTTAATGGCGGATCCAAAGGCCTGTTTTTTGGGGGGCTTAGTTTCTGCGGCGCCGTGACTCATGTCGTCTCGGAGGGGGGAGGGGTAAATGGGGGAGGGGTGAAG
>NC_051414.1:3237172-3237292 GCF_015228065.2 Penaeus monodon
TTTTTCCCCCTTTTTCTCCCCTCGTCTTCACCCCCCCCCCCCCTTTTAATTTTCAGGTCCGGGCACGATATCGTTAGGCTTTCACCTGGCCTTGTCGTGTGACCGGCCCGCCTACTGACC
>NC_051414.1:3237483-3237589 GCF_015228065.2 Penaeus monodon
CTGTCTGTCTGTCTGTCTGAGTTTGCTCGCGCGCGCTCGCTTGTATTAATGGTTTTTATCATTGCATACATGCTTGGACACATGCATGGATATACTGTATACATAT
>NC_051414.1:3237699-3238229 GCF_015228065.2 Penaeus monodon
GTAGCTTATGATGAATGATACCGTACGTGGGAGTCTGGATCCATCCGGTGCCTCGCTGAAGCTGCGTCGCGGAGATTGGGCGGAGGGGGGGGGGAGTGCGTTAGTTGGGAGGGGGGGGGTTTTGGGAACGGGTGGTGGGTGAAGGTGGGGAGGGGGATAGGATATGTGGGTGCGTTAGTGGGGAAGGGGGAAAGAAGGTGGGGAAGGGGGTGAGGGTGGGGGGTAGGATATGTGGGTGCATTAGGAGGGAGGGAAGAAGGGGGGAGGGGGGAGTGGATTCGTAAGGAAGGAGGGTAAAGGTGGGGGTGGGGGGAAGCAGGATATGTAAGTGGGTGGGGGGGTTAAGGGTGAAGGTGGGGGGAGTGAGTGCATTCGTGGGGGAGGAAGGGGGTTGGAGTGCAGTTGTAGGGGGAGTAGGGGAATAGGCCGTGGGGGTTGTGGAGGTTACGAGCATGGGGAGGGGAAGGGGGGTCTAAGAATATTTGGAGGGGATGGGATGGGGGGGAAGGGGAAGGTTCAAGCGTATTTGG
>NC_051414.1:3238295-3238744 GCF_015228065.2 Penaeus monodon
GGTAAAGGAAGGATATGGGTGGAAAAGGGATGTGCGGAGATGATCAAAGGGTGGTGGGCGCCACGAGGAGGAGGAGGAGGAAGGGGAAGAGTAGAGTGGGCGGGGGGGAGGGGGGTTTGGGCGTGATTTGGTGTTTGGGGGTGGGAAGGGAAGGGAGGTCGTGGGTGTTTAGGATTCGGGGCGTGGGGAGGTGGAGGGAAGGGCGGCGTGGGGAGGTGGAGGGAGGGGGTGGCGTGGGGAGATAGGGAGGGTTGTGGGGAGGAGGAGGGGAGGAGGAGGAGAGGGGGGGGTTAGGGCGGAGCGGATGTACAGTACACCATAGGTGCTTGTGGCGGACAGCGGTTAACAGGTGTTAGTATATAAGAGTTCGCACGGGAGGGAGGGAGGGAGGAGTTAATATGCCGTTGACTTAACACATTCATACAGGCCTTATCTTGACAAAAGACAGC
>NC_051414.1:3238912-3239114 GCF_015228065.2 Penaeus monodon
CCCAAAAAACCCCCAAAACCGGTATAAAAGGCGATGATGAAATATGTAAGCGATGTCGGTTGGCTTTTCATGTTGCTCACTGTTTCCCCCATTTTTTTTACTTGTCATGTTTTTTTTTTTTCTGGAAAATTTCGTAAAGTAAAATTTGGATGGTCATTGGGCCCATCATAGGGGGGGAAAAAAACCCCGTCTTTTTGCATGG
>NC_051414.1:3239565-3239643 GCF_015228065.2 Penaeus monodon
AACCCAAGGAAAAAGAAAAAAAAGGAGGAGAAAAAGGGAGGGGGGAGGACGGGAACGGGGCATAAACGCCCGACAGAC
>NC_051414.1:3239690-3239807 GCF_015228065.2 Penaeus monodon
GAGACACGCGAAGAGAAGAGTGAAAGGGAAGAATTTGGTGGAAAAAGAAATAGAGATAAAATTCTTGTAATGTATTGCCAGCACTAGGAATAAAGATAACTGTGTTTGGGATGACTT
>NC_051414.1:3240099-3240378 GCF_015228065.2 Penaeus monodon
CCGACGACAAACGATTTTCACCCAAAGCTTTACCCACAGCTGTACAACACCCCCGAGCTTGTAAAACATAATCTGCAGCATACCACGCCCCGCCCACGCCCAATCGAGGTCTCTGTAATCATCTAAATCTTGCACCCGGTGAGGCGGGAGCTCCGTTCTTTCGGTAGAAAAAAAAATCAGGCTTACCTGGGTTTCTATCGCTTTCTCTCTCTCTCTTCCTCTCTTTCGGGGTTTTCCGTTTCCCTTGCTCTTCGGGGTTATTTTGTTTCTTGCTTTTTG
>NC_051414.1:3240824-3240982 GCF_015228065.2 Penaeus monodon
TTTCTCTTACGGAGGGCGAGCGGCCATGTTGGATGGAGTGATGGTCTCCAATCTAAAGTTTTGATTTGAAATTAAGTATTCATTCGGCGCTGTATTTGCGTCCGTCATCAGTCATCGCGTGTGTTTGGTCATCATATGATTACCGTGCGTGTGTCCGC
>NC_051414.1:3241508-3241779 GCF_015228065.2 Penaeus monodon
TTTTCGGTTTTGCTTGCAGAGGGGCCCCCCCCCCCAAAATTTTCCCCCCCTTTCTTTTTTTTGTCCCTTTTTTTCCCTGTTTTCCCCTTTTTTTTTCCGCTATCCCTTCTCCTTTTTGTTATCCCCTTCTCCTTTTTCGTTATCCCCTTTTTTCCCCCCTTTTTTTTTTCGTCATCCCCTTTTTTTTCTCCCCCTTTTTTCGCGCCCCCTTTTCCTTTTTCGTTCTCTCCCCAGTTTTCCCCTCCTCCTGTCTAATCTTCGGCATTTTCCA
>NC_051414.1:3242082-3242305 GCF_015228065.2 Penaeus monodon
CCTCACCTTTTTCTCTCCTGGGGGGAAAAAATTTAATATTTTGAATGTAGGTTCAGCGATATTGAAAAAAATCCAGGGAATTTTCCGAGATCTTTTGTCACGTTGAATGTGCTATTATATTTGTTTTTTCAATATTAAAAAAATAGGTTATTATATTTGTTTTCGTTGTAAATAAAAACGCTTGGTGCTGTTCAAGATGCTGCGTGATGTTGTGATGGTCTTT
>NC_051414.1:3242438-3242665 GCF_015228065.2 Penaeus monodon
CGTACCCCCCCCCCTCCCCCCCATTGCAGCAGCGCCTATTCAGGAAAAAAAAATGACCCAACCTTCGCATATAAAACCAGGGGTGATTTTTTAAATTCTTTTTTTTGGAGGAAGAAAATTGCGTCTCGTGGAAAAAATGGTGATTAAAAAAAAATCTATTATGTTTTTTTTTTTTTATGCATTTTTTTACTGTCTGTTGTTTCTCTGTGTTTTGGGATTATGCTGTC
>NC_051414.1:3243293-3243433 GCF_015228065.2 Penaeus monodon
GCCCCCATGTTCCCAGGCACCGCACAACAGCACTTTCTTTCACATGCGTTCAGGGGCTTGCGTTCGCCACTCTTGTTCCCGCCCTTTGGGGTCTGGCTTTTTCCCCTTTCGGTTGTTGGGAATAAGTGGTGGCGGTCAGC
>NC_051414.1:3243468-3243608 GCF_015228065.2 Penaeus monodon
AATGATGGTGATGAGATGAGAAATTTTTTATTTAGGGATGATAAAGGGAAAATTCCCCCAAAAAAAAAATTTTTAAAAATTTTAAAACCAAAAGAAAAAATTTTTTTTTGTTTTAAAACCCCTTTTTTTTAAAAAGGGGG
>NC_051414.1:3243659-3243783 GCF_015228065.2 Penaeus monodon
GGGGAAAAAACCCCAAAAAAAAAAAAATTTTAATTTTTTTTTGGTTTTTTTTTAAAAAAAAAAGGGGTTTTTTTTTTTAAAAAATTTTTTTTTTTCCCTTTTTTCCCCCCCCCTTTTTTTTCCG
>NC_051414.1:3243873-3243989 GCF_015228065.2 Penaeus monodon
CCCCCCCCCTTTTTTCCCCCTCTTTTTTTTCCCCTCTTTTCCCTTCCCCCCCCCAAAAAAAAACCCCCCCCCCTTTTTTTAAAACCCCTTTTTTTTTTCCCCCCCCCCTTTTTTTT
>NC_051414.1:3244082-3244194 GCF_015228065.2 Penaeus monodon
GGGGGGGAAAAAAGGGTTTTTGGGCCCCCCGGGGGGGGTTTTGGGTTTTTGGGGAAAATTTTTTTTTTTGGGTTTTTTTAAAAATTTTTAAAAAGGGAATTTTAAAAAGGGG
>NC_051414.1:3244357-3244421 GCF_015228065.2 Penaeus monodon
GGGAATTGGAAAAATTTTTGTTTTTTAAAAATTGGGTTGGGGGGGGGGGGGTTTTTTTGGGGGG
>NC_051414.1:3244570-3244635 GCF_015228065.2 Penaeus monodon
CCCCCCGGGGGTTTTTTGGTTCACGGGGGGTTTTCCCTTTGGGCCAACGGGGCCGGCCCCATTTT
>NC_051414.1:3245132-3245334 GCF_015228065.2 Penaeus monodon
AAGGCGAGGGAAGTGTCGGTGCCGGAGATTCTCTTGGGCGGAAGGAGCCGTTTCGGGCGTTTTCGTTGCTGCCGTTGGGTTTTGGGGGTCGCCCCAAAGGGAATTTTCAGGGTGCACGCACGCACGCACAGCACACCCACACGCACAGCACACACGCACACGCAACGCACACGCACACGCCCCACGCACCCACACGCCCCCC
>NC_051414.1:3245443-3245541 GCF_015228065.2 Penaeus monodon
GAACAAATACACATCTCACATTGCAGAGTCATTCATCCTCTGTTACATCTTTTTCAACAATCGTCACAATGAGCTATTATTGTTTGTTGTTATTGGCA
>NC_051414.1:3246123-3246220 GCF_015228065.2 Penaeus monodon
GGAGCTGTCCTGAGCCTGCGAGCGGGCCCGAGTGCCTGCTGCCGCGCACTCGGAGCTAAAGGCGAGAGTGCCAGGCCCCGCCCCTCCCCCCCACTCT
>NC_051414.1:3246267-3246489 GCF_015228065.2 Penaeus monodon
GCCGGTGCCGCTTCCGACGACGCCTTCATTAAAGCTTGTAATACGGTCAAACAGCGAGGCAGTTACCGCTGCCCTGGAGTGTGAAGGCTTAATTAGCATGGAGTCATCAGCGGAGTAATTAACTCAGGTGTATCCCCTTGTCTCTTGGCTCCCCTCGTCCCCTTTCCCCATCTCCCCCCCCTTCGCTTCCCTTCGCTCTTACCCTCATACTGTCTTTGCTTC
>NC_051414.1:3246974-3247053 GCF_015228065.2 Penaeus monodon
GCGTGAAACGGACTCTCGCAAACGGCCGGATAACAATTAGGAGTCGAGAGGCTTCTAACGGCGACTCAGAACCGGATAA
>NC_051414.1:3247091-3247209 GCF_015228065.2 Penaeus monodon
GCTTCTGGTTGTTTTTCTTTGTAGTTCTGCTTTTGTCTATTCTTCTTTGTTTTTTATTTATCTCTTTTTTTGTTTTTTGTTCTCTTTGTTTTTGTTTTTTTATTTATTCGTTAGTTTT
>NC_051414.1:3247511-3248008 GCF_015228065.2 Penaeus monodon
TTTCCTTTGTACATACAGATTCACTTCGCATCTTACTGTATATTTATCAATACATCGGCATGCATCGGGTGTATTATAGATTATTAACGAAGTGATGTTGAGTGTGACCACGTAACGCGAATGGTGGACAGACGAAGCTTTTGTTTTTATTTCGTTTTGTTTCTTTTGTTAATATATTTTCGGGTGTTTTGCAGCGATCCTCATCAGGTGGAGCTGCTGCCCCCTCCACGCGCCGCCGTTATGGTCATCTTTCTTTGTGTCATTTTACTATGTCATTTTTCTTTGTGTCATTCTTTGTGTCATTGTTTGTGTGTCATTCTTTGCGTCATTTTTTGTTAGAATGTCCGGAATGATTGACCCCAACGGCGGCTGACCTTGCTAGTATACGGGGCTGGCTAACTGACATAGAGTATTAAAAAGAAATAGTGATTTAGAGACTTGATTTTAACCGTATGGTGTTTTTTCTTGTTTAATGTACTAACACATGTCCTTCTTCT
>NC_051414.1:3248470-3248600 GCF_015228065.2 Penaeus monodon
CCCCTTACTCCCCATTCCCCTTCCTCCCCATCTCCTCTTATTCCCCCTCTCCTTCCCTCTTCCCTTTCCTCCCCACCTTCTCTTTATTCCATATACCCCCTCTCCTCCCCTCTCCCCTTTCCTCCCCCTT
>NC_051414.1:3248629-3248770 GCF_015228065.2 Penaeus monodon
TCGCGCGGGCGTGCGGGCGCGAGCAGGGAGGTGGTGAAATTCCTCCTGGCCAACGGGCACCACGTCAACGTCCGGACGGGGCAGGGGGCGCCGCTGCACGAGGCCGCCCTCTGTGGCAAGGTAGGCAAGGCGTCTGCGCCG
>NC_051414.1:3249249-3249394 GCF_015228065.2 Penaeus monodon
ATCTCCGTCTCCGTCTCCGTCTCTAACCCGGACGGCAAATTAACCCGGATCATTATTCATTAACGGGGACTATATCCTGTATATATTGCGGGGGGGGGGGCTCGTTTAAGATTTGCGAACTCGGTTTCCATATTTATATTAGGGA
>NC_051414.1:3249796-3250043 GCF_015228065.2 Penaeus monodon
CTGTACAAAATTTGATATAATGCATTTAATTCAGAAATAATCATGTTTTCACTTCTGATGATATGCAAATGCAAGACCCCCGAACATAGGAATCAAATTTATGAAATGGGTCTCTTTCTGAATATTAAAGACTCCCTTTTTGATAAAGTTTGCGGCAGGCAAAGAGTGAGAGAGAATTACACATTTTAATATATTAATGAAAGTTAGTGATGGAGGTTTTCATTATATCGGGGGTATCTGTGGTATT
>NC_051414.1:3250433-3251149 GCF_015228065.2 Penaeus monodon
ATTTTACTTTTGCCTCTTTTATATATATATATTTTTACTGCCTCTTTTATGTATGTATATATATTTTTTCTGTTTTCTATTAATTACGGTTACGAGGTTTTCATGTTTTGTGCTTTTGATATTTCCCCCAATTCCATAATTCGCTTATATATTTGTGTTTGTGTTTCTTTCCTTTTTATATATGACGTCATATGCGGTTGTTAGTTTTTTTTCTCGATATTTGTTTGTTTGTTTGTTTATCTGTCGATATATATCTTTTTTTCTTATCTTTTTCAGTCTGTCTTTCAGTTTATTTATCTGTCTGTCTGTTCCATTTTTTTTTTTACTTCCTTATTTGCTTCCTTCATTCATTCCTTTCTTTTCAAATTTTAAAAAATTGTTTTCATTCTTCATCAAATGAATCTTATTTCCTCCTTTTCCCTTCCTTTCTTTATTGTCTCTATCCTTTATTTCTCTCATTTATTCTTCATTCATTCCGCACCTTTTCTTCTTTTGTTCTTTCGTTCATCTTTCGTTCTTCATCCAATGAATCATCTCCCATTTTTTTCCCTTTCTTTATCATCTCACTTTTATTCCTTTCGTTTATTCTTCATTCGTCCCACACCATTTCCTTCTTTCGTTCTTTCCCGCTTTCGTTCTTTCGTTCTTTCGTTTTTCATTCATCTTGTGTGGAATTGTCTTCGAGAAGTCTCCGCCTCGTCTCGTTTCTTCTATTT
>NC_051414.1:3251268-3251472 GCF_015228065.2 Penaeus monodon
TTCACTTTATTAATTCAGCGATAATTCACTCAAAAGTATTAATCTGTTAATTTTTCAGGTCAGCGTTATCAATTTACATCTATTTATCTATTATGTTCTGCCAACTTGTATTTCAATTTTCATATATCCATTTGTCACTGGTTTATTCCCTTGCTCTGTCCTATACTTACGTTTGCCTGTGTATGAATATCTCTGTATTGTTAT
>NC_051414.1:3251781-3251956 GCF_015228065.2 Penaeus monodon
CAATTCCCCGTTTTATTGCGTGTGGTGTGTTTATATGCCTGCTATTCCGTCACTGACTATTTTTATCTTCTTTGTACCCCTCCCTCCGTTCCCTCCTGTGCCCCTATTTTCCAAATTTTCTCCCCTTTCCTCCCTGTCCTCTGTTTTCCTTCACCCTCCTTTCTCTTTGCCTGTA
>NC_051414.1:3252341-3252597 GCF_015228065.2 Penaeus monodon
TTCGCGGTAAAACCTCCTCCGCCGTGAAAATTAACGCTGTTTCCCCTCTTCTCCTCTCTTCGCTCCTATCCCCTCATTTGTATGTCTCCCCTTCTTCCAACGTACCACGCTTGTTGGCCACATTTATCTGCTCTCTCCCTCTTCCCCTCTCCTCCCCCCCCTCCTCATTCTCCCCTCTTCCCTCTTTTATCTGTTCACGCCTCCTCCTGCTCTATTCTCTCTCTCTCTTTTATTTCCCATTGTGTCGACTTACCCC
>NC_051414.1:3252840-3252932 GCF_015228065.2 Penaeus monodon
TCTCCCCCACATCTCCCATCGCTGCTTTATCATCTTATTCCTTTTTTAATTCCTGTCTTTCTCTTTCTCCATTCTCCACCCACCCTTTGCAT
>NC_051414.1:3253453-3253623 GCF_015228065.2 Penaeus monodon
CAGGTGGACGTGGTGCGCGTGCTGCTGGAGGCGGGCGCGGACCCTGAGGTGCGCGACGACAACGGCCACACGGTGCTCGACACGATCGCCCTCATCAACACGCCCGTCACGCAGGAGATCACGTCGCTCATCAAGTGTAATTATGAGGGCCTGGTTTTTTTTTTTGTTGA
>NC_051414.1:3253907-3254014 GCF_015228065.2 Penaeus monodon
CTATGAGTATTCGTACATGTGTTTGTGTCTGCTAAGAAAAGGTGAACTATGCTTATTCAAATAGCATATTGTTGCTACAGACAAATTTTTAAAAAGAACAGATTTAG
>NC_051414.1:3254227-3254434 GCF_015228065.2 Penaeus monodon
AGCGAGTGCCACATCGCCCGAAAGTAACAATGTTTTCATTTTTTTTTTTCTTCTTCTATTTCTAAATCTCTGCATTGGGGGTCATGGCGCGCAGTTCGTCTTTTTTCGTGTCATCGGCTCTCGATGTGGCGTAGGTGGGGGCTGGTCTCCCCCCACCCCGCCCCCACTAACACCCTACTGTCAGCTCCCCAGTTGCTCTGTCCCCCC
>NC_051414.1:3254536-3254700 GCF_015228065.2 Penaeus monodon
CCTCCCCCGTTCTTTCCCTCGCTTCTCTTCCCCTTCCTTCTCCTACCTTCCCCTCCCTCCCCCTCTGCTCCCTTCCCCTCCCTCCCTCTCTGCTCCCTTCCCCTTCCCCTCCTCTCCCCCTCCTTCCCCTTCCCTTAGTAAATACCCCTCCCCCCATTGGACTA
>NC_051414.1:3254798-3254912 GCF_015228065.2 Penaeus monodon
AGTGTAGCAGTTAGGGAAGGGTCATTGTGCCCAAAGAGGCCAACGGAAGGGAAAACAACAACAAAAAACGTTTTTGAATATTTCGGATTTTCGTTTTTCCTCTTTTTCTTTGAG
>NC_051414.1:3255268-3255473 GCF_015228065.2 Penaeus monodon
TTATTAAGCTCATATATAATAGTATTATTAGGCCTGTGTGAATTCGCTGAAGTCTCTGAAAGGGTTTGTTTATATATATATATATTTTTTTTTGCCTGTTTTCATTCGTAGACAGTTTAGATAGCCGCTTGCTACTTTGATTTATTTATTCATTATATCAGTAGCTTTGTAGGAATAAGAAAATGAATGAGATGCCTGGCCTCCA
>NC_051414.1:3256202-3256466 GCF_015228065.2 Penaeus monodon
CGCTGTAACGCAGGCCACGGTCAGCTGATCACCCTCGACGACGACGAAGACGGCGCCGGCGACGACGACGGCGATTCGGAGGGCGCCGGCGACCCGCCCTCGTGGCCGCCGCCCGTGTGGCCGCCGCCCTCCCTGCCGCCCATCCCCACGGCCTCGGAGCTGGGCTCGCCCTACGAGAATGTCCTCATCCCCACCATCCTGCACTCCGAGCACCCAGGTACTGTATGGCGGCGCCGTCGGCTGCCGCTCGAGCGGCCGGCGCGG
>NC_051414.1:3256515-3256635 GCF_015228065.2 Penaeus monodon
GGCGCGTGTGGGTGTGAATGTATAAGGTGGATGTTTGGATATGTGTGCGTACGCAAGTGTTGTATGCATAGCCAACCTGACTGTACATCCATATGTATTGTCTGCACATTCTCAAGCGCA
>NC_051414.1:3256834-3257001 GCF_015228065.2 Penaeus monodon
TAATTTTATTTGCTGCACATTTGCGACCCAAACTTTTGTTAACACGTTCCAAATTCCGCCTCCGACTTCCAAAATAAAGCGGGCTGTTTTGAGTGTTTTCGAGGCTTTAGTCGCGGGGCCGAACCTGTTGCCCGTGATTGCACTTACTTGCTAGCTCTGCGTCCATC
>NC_051414.1:3258336-3258542 GCF_015228065.2 Penaeus monodon
GCCGACACGCTCTTTCCCGCGAGCCCTTGCCTGTGTCAGTTCGGGCAACACGGCGGCGCGACGGACAACGCACAGCCAAGCACGGAAAGCCATTCCGGGCCACAAATGACTCGGAACAGCCCAGCCAAATACCGCACGGTTAACAGCACTAGTCACAGAAGGAGCTCAGAGGCATAACTGCAGATTAGACTCATTCTTGGCGACGG
>NC_051414.1:3258713-3259409 GCF_015228065.2 Penaeus monodon
CGTGGCGTTGTGAGGAGGGGGATGATAGCGGGGTAAGTTCCTTTGAGAGCCTTGTTTCAGTGTTTTGTTTATTATTTTGGTTTCGACTTTGTGCTGATTAGCGTAAAATAAAAAAAAATTAGTATATTTAACCTCTTCACCCCCTTGACCGTCACCCACCCACCCACCTACCCACTTTCCCGCCCACCATCCATATTCCCGCCCACCTGGCCACCACCCGCTCACCTTTCACCTCCCTCCCCCCCTACCCTTGATCGCCACCCACCATACCGCCCACCTTCCCACCCACCTCCCTGACCTCCACCCGCCCACCTTTCCACCCACCTCTCACCGCCCACCCACCCCTGTCCACAACCCACCCACCCGCCTACCTCACCCACCCCGCCCACCTGTCACCCCACCGCCCCCTGACCCTCACCCACCCCGCCCACCCCGCCCACCTGTCACCCCACCGCCCCCTGACCCTCACCCACCCCGCCCACCTGTCACCCCACCGCCCCCTGACCCTCACCCACCCCGCCCACCCGCCACCTGTCACCCCACCGCCCCCTGACCCTCACCCACCCCGCCCACCCCCCCACCTGTCACCCCACCGCCCCCTGACCCCCACCCCCACCCCGCCCACCTGTCACCGCCCCCTTGAAACATTCGTAGAGGCGGAGCATGTTAGTCACGTAAGCAGAATTCGTAGATATT
>NC_051414.1:3259499-3259627 GCF_015228065.2 Penaeus monodon
GCCAGTGTTGATTAGAAGGGAAGCCGTATTTTTGACGGATTTCCTGTTCTTTTTTCTCTCTCTCTTTTAAGATTAACTGGTGTGTCTTTTTTATGATAAATGAATTAAATATTTTTCTCTGAGGAAAA
>NC_051414.1:3259860-3259924 GCF_015228065.2 Penaeus monodon
CCTTTAATTCCCTCTCCCTCTGTGTCCTCCTCCAGCATCCTCCTTGGCCTGGCGCCTGAGGTGT
>NC_051414.1:3259946-3260212 GCF_015228065.2 Penaeus monodon
AACGCCCCCTTTCCCTTGCAGACGGCGAGAGCAGAAGCTCCGACAACCGCGCCAGCAGCCGGGCCTCGGACCGGGAGAGCCGAGCGTCGGACCGGGAGAGCCGAGCGTCGGACCGGGAGAGCCGGGCCTCCGACCGGGAGAGCCGGACGTCGGACCGGGAGAGCCGCATCTCGGACCGGGACGGAAGGACGTCGGTGGCCAGCCGGGTGTCGGAAGCCGCGTCGGACCGCTCCATCTACGACGTGCCGCCCCCGCCCAAGACCGTG
>NC_051414.1:3263392-3263706 GCF_015228065.2 Penaeus monodon
CAAAGGCAAACCACTGCAGATGCAAATACAGCACAGAAGTTAAAGAAAAGAAACGAATAAATTGGGTATAAATAAATTGATTTCGAAAAATAGACATGTAATGAAATAAACAGATTCGGTCTGAGGGAAGAAAACAGTAAGCATGAGGAGCCAATTAACACATAAATATCTAAAATACACTGATAGGTATTTGTCAGGGAAAAGGAGAAATGGTATCAGCAGCAGGGTAAGATACAGAGAACAAGAGAAAAGGAAGAATGAGGGATAGGTGTAAAGAGGCAGAGAGAATGAAACATAGAAATACATTTTTAAAG
>NC_051414.1:3264827-3264977 GCF_015228065.2 Penaeus monodon
GCAGGCGCCGAGACGCGAGGACAGGCATCGGGCGTTGCAGTCGGCCATCAGAAATCAATTTAGATATGCAAAATTGATGGCGGTGTGTGCATTAGCATGCGTAATATTGGCATTGTGAGTATTTATTGATTATAGGGACGTCTGCCGGAG
>NC_051414.1:3265002-3265082 GCF_015228065.2 Penaeus monodon
TGTTGTGTTATCATAGTTTAAGGGAAAGGGGTTGTGGCGAAAATGCATCGGGAGTCGCTCCTTTTTTTTAGGTAACTTGA
>NC_051414.1:3265870-3266006 GCF_015228065.2 Penaeus monodon
GTTGGTGTGGATGGTAATGGACGCAGAAATTTTAGCGTCATCATGCGGTACTCATACTGTACTATAGTTCACGCACACGAATGAACGCGCACATCCATCCCCCCCCCTACGCTTACGTACAGAAACACCACAGATG
>NC_051414.1:3266191-3266447 GCF_015228065.2 Penaeus monodon
AAAAAGGGGAAAAAAATGCGAGTATTGTTCTGGCCGGGTTGATGAGCGGCGGCCAAATCCCCATGGCTGACCCGGCGTAAGCACAGATCAGCTGATTTCGAACTCGGCGCCGAAATGGACAGCATCCGGGGCTTAGCGGCGGCCGGGTAGGGGGGTTGGGGGGTAGGGGGTTGGGGGATTGGGGGGTTGGAGGGAAGGAGGGTTGGGGGATAGGAGGGAGGGTTGGAGGGTAGATGAGTAGGTGGGCGGGCGGGCG
>NC_051414.1:3267563-3267754 GCF_015228065.2 Penaeus monodon
AAAAACCTCTCGCGCGCGCTCCTGAGTACTTTGCGCGTCGGTTTGTTTGGGCGGGGCCGGGGCGGTCGCCCGGGCGGGTTGGGGGTTTTTTTGTTGCCCGTGGTTTAAACCCTTTAAAAAAAAGGGTTTTAACAAAATTGTTTGGGAAAAGGGGAAATGGGGGACGCGCCAGTGCGGCCGCCACTGTCCGC
>NC_051414.1:3268014-3268173 GCF_015228065.2 Penaeus monodon
TCGGGGTTGGGTTTTCTTAAAAAAGGTTTTTGAAAACTTTTTTTTTTTTTTTAAAAAAAAATGGACAATTTGTTAATTAACTGATATTCTTCCAAATGGTGAAACGTAAATAAATTGGGCCAAAAACCCCCCTCTCCCCTCTCCCCCCTCTAAAAAAAA
>NC_051414.1:3268570-3268777 GCF_015228065.2 Penaeus monodon
CTAACCCCACCCTTTCCCCACAATTTTTATGAATTAATGGCCGGTAAGTTTTATAATGTCCCCTTTCTTTTCCCTGATTTACCTTATTTTTTTTGGGCCCAATTTTTTTTTTTCTTTTTCCCCCCAAAGAAGTTTTGGGAAAAAGCAGTTTTTAAAATCCAACGGGAAATTAAAAAGGGGCCCGAAAAAATTTTGGGAATTTTTTCA
>NC_051414.1:3268965-3269611 GCF_015228065.2 Penaeus monodon
GTTTTTTTTATTTTATTTATTTTGCAAGCGTCAAATTTTTTTTTTCCTTGATTTGTTTGAATGTGATAAAAATAAAAGTGATTTGGGTTTTTTTCCCCCTGTTTTAAATTTTTTTGTTTGGTTAGTTAAAACTGTTTTAAAAAAATTTTTATTTTTTGCCGGGTTTGGGATTAAAAATTGAATACAAAAGTGGGGTCCGGCCACGTTTTTGGGGAAAAGGGGGAAAGGGGGGAGGGGGGGAGGGACAGGGGGAGGGAGTAAAGGGGAAAGGGAGAACGGGGGAGGGGGGAGAGGGAGGGGGAAAGGGGGGGGGGGCCGGGAGAGGGGGGGGAAAGGGGGGGAGGGGCAAGGGGAGGAAAAGGGGTGGGGGGGGGGGGGGGAGGAGGGGGGTTGGGGGGGGTTTCTAAAAAGGGGATCTTTGGATTTTTTTTAAAAATTAAAAAATTTTGGGTTTTTATTTAACAAAAAGTTTTGGGGTTTAAAAATTTTTCCCCCCCTTTTTTTAAAAAAAAATTCCCCCCTTTCTCTTTCCCCGTTTTCACTTTCTCTCTTCCCCTTTCCTCTCCACTCTTTTTTTTTATTTCCCTTTTTCCCTTCCCCTTTTCCCCCCCCCCTCCTTTTTTTTTCTTTTAAACCCCCCCCGGGG
>NC_051414.1:3271350-3271536 GCF_015228065.2 Penaeus monodon
AAAATAAGAAGGGGGAACTTTGGGGGTACTGTGGGCCTTTTTCGGGGGGAAAAAGCAACTACACTTACAGGCCTTGCCATTTTTGGAAAAACCAAAACTTTAATACAAAACCGCAACACCACACAGCACTTTTTATTTCAAACAACCCACATGCAAACGACCCCCGGCCACACGCACATGCATACG
>NC_051414.1:3271909-3272244 GCF_015228065.2 Penaeus monodon
AACACACACATTTCTAACTATATTGTTAGCCTTACTGCAGGCCTGTCTTCCTGCGATGCTAACAGGAGACAATCAGCAGTCAAAAGGTATCTGTACAAACATATCAGATACATTATATTTTCTTTAGCAAAAAAGATCAATACGTTCTAGGGATTAAGAATAATCGATTGCAGAATATTCTCGATGAAGGTCACTTTTGAACCGAGGTAAGCCTGTTCGAGGTGTTATGACGTCATAGATCTCATCTCCTGGTCGTCATTATTGTCAAAGTTAAAAAAAGGCTGAGCGGTATCGTGGGCGGGGAGCGTGACTGTTTGCTTGTCTGAAATTCGGGA
>NC_051414.1:3272509-3272970 GCF_015228065.2 Penaeus monodon
AAAAAGAAACGTTGAAATGTTGACTATTTTTTATTATTTGTAAAAAAAAAAAATGATTATATTTATTTTTGTATTACTGTATTTGTTTTCCTTTGTCACATGGGTTGATATTTACGCCATTTTGCCTTTCTTCCCTTGAGGATTGCGATGCGTCTAACCCTCTTCGCCCCCCCCCCCCCAGCCCTGGCGACGACGACGGCGTGTACGAGGTCCCGCCGCCGCCCCGCTCCTGCCGCACCTCCAGCGCCTCCGTCAGGGCGTCGCGCGACTCCCGCCACCTGCGGCCCTCGGGCGCGGCCTCCATGGACGAGCTGCAGCCCCCGCCCTCCGTGACGAGCCCCGGCGGCGGCAACACGTCCTCGTCCTCGTCCACCGTGACCCGCCGGAGCACCCACAGCGGCGCCGCCGACTCCTCCGGCAGTAAGGTAGTAGAAGTGAGTAGCAAGTGCATGATGCGGCCG
>NC_051414.1:3273007-3273106 GCF_015228065.2 Penaeus monodon
TCCGCCGGCTCCTCCCTCGGCAGTAGTCAGCTAGTGTGCTCACGGCAGGAGAGGCAGTTTGAAAGCTGATTCTTAGCTAGCGAAGAGAATTTAGAGTAG
>NC_051414.1:3273322-3273607 GCF_015228065.2 Penaeus monodon
TGTAGACATGCCTCACCCACCCACTGCTGTTGATGGCTCGCTGGTGACCTGAGTGAAGTGTCGTTGTTTGGATTATTACTGCCTCTTGCTATACGGTGTTGTGCTCAACTTCATTCTCGCCAATCCGTTCCCCTTCGGATGCCCCGTTATTGCCCCTCCTCTTCCTCTGTCTGTTTGTTGTTTTTGTTGTTTTTCGTGTGTTTTCTGTCTTGTTCTTTTTCGTCTCGTTTTCTTTCTCATTCTTGTTCTCCTTTTCATTCTTCCCTCATGCCTTCTCAGGTGTTT
>NC_051414.1:3273845-3274000 GCF_015228065.2 Penaeus monodon
ACTTCTGAGCTGCACCCTTCATATGTCAACATCCTCTTTCTCATTTCTCCTTAAAGGTCGTCTTCTTTTTTTATTTCCTTCGCTTGTGCATGCTTTCATATTTGTCTTTTGTCTTCCTTCTATTTCTCTTTTGAAATTGTTTTCTCCTTGCATGA
>NC_051414.1:3274025-3274147 GCF_015228065.2 Penaeus monodon
ACTTTCGCCATTTTAATCACCTGTCACAATGTCCTTCCCTTTCATTTCCTGGTTGCACCCAGCTTGCAATATTCTTCGGGGCCAGGCAGATGCCGGTCTTTCTCTACTTGCCTCTGTTTCTG
>NC_051414.1:3274459-3274533 GCF_015228065.2 Penaeus monodon
TTCTCTCCGTGCTCCTTGTCTCCATTCTTCTCCCTATCTATCTGTTCCTATTTTTGTTTTATTTCGGCGAGTGG
>NC_051414.1:3275184-3275984 GCF_015228065.2 Penaeus monodon
CCATTTCATCGTTTTCCTAGAACTCTTTCTGAATGCCTTCCCCCCTTCTTCCTTCTCCTCTATGCCCCCCCCCCCTTTTTCCCTTCTTTCCTTCTCTATTTCTTAACTGTTTCTCAGAGTAGACTTTTCCCTTTTCCTTCTCTCCCGTCTCGTCAGTATCCTATCCCCTCCCTCTCTTCCCCTCCCTCCCTCCCCTCCTTATTCCTCCTCCTCTCCTTCCTATTTCCTCTCTCACTCCCTCCTTCCTTATTCTCCCTCCTCTCCTCCCTATTCCCTCCCTTTCCCTCCCTCCTTCCTTATTCTCCCTCCTCTCCTCCCTATTCCCTCCCTTTCCCTCCCTCCTTCCTTATTCTCCCTCCTCTCCTCCCTATTCCCTCCCTTTCCCTCCCTCCTTCCTTATTCTCCCTCCTCTCCTCCCTATTCCCTCCCTTTCCCTCCCTCCTTCCTTATTCTCCCTCCTCTCCTCCCTATTCCCTCCCTTTCCCTCCCCTCCCCTCCCCTCGCTCTTCCCCTCCTCCATAATGGCAACTGTCTGCGATCGCTCTTAAAAGCCCGCGCGATGACAACACTTAGGCCATGCTTTGTTAACCTTGTTTATTTCCATTATGAGCACGGTTAATTGATTTTTTTTAAGCCCATCATCCCCTCCGTCCTAAAACTCCCCTCACTTTCCCTCGCGATTGCCGTCTGTTCCCAGCCTTTCCCCGGCCCCCTCAGTTTTCTCTCAGTCGGTCTGTTTCCCCTCCCTGCCCCTTCCCCTGCCCGTCCAAAAAGAGTTTTCTCTCAGTCGGTCTGTTTCC
>NC_051414.1:3276069-3276139 GCF_015228065.2 Penaeus monodon
CGTTTCTCTCAGTCGGTCTGTTTCCCCTCCTTCCCCTTCCCCTTCCCCTCGTTTCTCTCAGTCGGTCTGT
>NC_051414.1:3276306-3276559 GCF_015228065.2 Penaeus monodon
GTTTCTCTCAGTCGGTCTGTTTCCCCTCCTTCCCCATTTCTCTTTCACTCCTCTCGGCCGGGCTGTTCATTTTTTTTCCTTCTGTCTTCCCCTCACTTCCCTAAAACGTTCACCTCTCCTCCCTTTCCCCTCATTCCTCTAAAACGTTCACCTTTCCTCCCTTCCCCTCATTTTTCCTCATTCATTGTACTCCCCTCCTCCCTTCACCTCCCTTATCCAATCTACTATCCTCCCCCTTTTATCTCGCCCCACA
>NC_051414.1:3276834-3276928 GCF_015228065.2 Penaeus monodon
CCATCTGCTCCCTGGCACGTAATGTACCGTATCTGTGTATGCATTGTCTCACCGAATGGGATTCTTTGATGCTGTTTTTTAGGCTCGTGTGAAT
>NC_051414.1:3277964-3278069 GCF_015228065.2 Penaeus monodon
GGATGCATTGTTTCCATGCCTATTTTGACTTGCCTCGTTTGCGTTAACGTCGTGAGCTTCAAGAAACAAGGTGGCGATCTCGTTGTAAGGCGCCGGGGGGGGGGA
>NC_051414.1:3278239-3278351 GCF_015228065.2 Penaeus monodon
TTCGCTGCTAATCTTGGTGAATTTGATAGTGTTGCGGCTTCGCGCTCATGCAGTCGTAAGTTCGAGTTATTTGATTTATTGTCATTGTGTTTTGCGTTCTCCTTTGCCTTAT
>NC_051414.1:3279024-3279262 GCF_015228065.2 Penaeus monodon
CGTTTGTGTTTTTTTATTATTATATTTTTTATTACGTTGCAACACACACAGCAATTCCATAGTTGATTAGGCGGCCTGTAGAGCGATGTTTCCCACCCTGCAAGACCGTATGAACCGCAGAGTGGCCGGTTGGTAGCCTTTGGTAATTTTTTGCCAAATGTACATATGTAGATAATGATGCCTTGATCTTTCGTTTGTTTTCGTTTTATTTCGTTGTTTGTTTGGGGTGTTTGTTTGT
>NC_051414.1:3279359-3279541 GCF_015228065.2 Penaeus monodon
GCATTTTGACCGTATAGTGGTACTGGTGAGTTGAATTTCGTTTGTAATGTGATGTGAATATTTTTTTTGTGTGAATTGTGTTATAGTATTTTGAGATATTCAGAATTACAATGACTAATGTTTTTTTTTTCTCTCCCTTTCTATTTCCATCTGTCTCGCCTCCTCTACGGACATTCATCAAA
>NC_051414.1:3279783-3279883 GCF_015228065.2 Penaeus monodon
TCTCATGCAATCACTTCTTGCAACCCATATGACACGCGCACCTTCAACCGTCGCCACTCTCTCCAATCTTCAATTCTTATTTATGGCCGGTTGCCTTTCC
>NC_051414.1:3280020-3280367 GCF_015228065.2 Penaeus monodon
CCCCCCCATTTCCCCCTCACTCACGCCCACGCGCCCACTCCGCCGCCCGCAGCCGGTGCCGCCGCCTAAGCCCCCGCGGAGGTCGATGTGCCCGCCCTCGCCCACGCCGGACGGAGACCAGGACGCCCCCGCCTACGAGACCATCTACTTCAAGAGCCAGGAGCAGGTGGGTAGGATGGGCGGGGTTTTCGGGTGGGTGGTATGTTCGGTGGGTGGTGGGTTTTCAGGTGGGTTCGGGTGGGCGGTGGGTTTTCAGGTGGGTTCGGGTGGGCGGTGGGTTATCCCGGGGCTAGAAATGGGCGGGAAGGAATGGGGTTTTGTGTTTTAAGGATTGCTAATGGTAATGC
>NC_051414.1:3280436-3280828 GCF_015228065.2 Penaeus monodon
AATGATTTAAAGATATTTTTTTTCTTCTTATTGGGCTGTGATTGTGAAACCCAAGACTCGGCAGTAAACATTTTAGTTTTTGTGTTCTATTTTTCGTCTCTTGGATTTGATTCCGCGATTGTGATTGGTCGAAAGATACTTTTTATTCATTTTGAAAAGATATATATATATTTTTAATGCATTTCCTACAAACCCGGCGATTGGTCGAGGTTGAACGACTTTCCATTGCGACTTTGCACGTGATTGGCTGTTGATAGCCATGATAAAACAAAGGAAGAGGTGGCACGCGTGAAGGCCTTCTCTGATTGGTCGATGGAGCGAGGTTATGAGTGGCCGCCGCACGGGTGATTGACGTGGCGAATGGTGATTGGCTGATTGGAGGTGCGGGTGTG
>NC_051414.1:3280936-3281377 GCF_015228065.2 Penaeus monodon
GGCGTTCTATAACTGATCGCATGGAGGTGACTGGCATATGTATGTGTGCTGCGTGCTTGCCGTGGCTGCATGACGGCGATCGGCTGACTGGCTGGCCGGGCAGAGGCTTGCATGGCGCTGGCGGCTGCAATTGCTGCAATGGCTATAGGGGGGGCAGTTAAGCCTAACGATCTTGAAATGACCTTATGGCGATGGCAGGTCAGGGCAGGTCATGCGGTGGCGGCGGCGGAAAGTCATGACCCGGAGAGAGAGAGGAATGGGTTCGGGGCGGGGTACTCATGGCGCCATGCACGGCCATTGGGTACGGCGAGTGCGGCCCGAGTGCTATTGCCCGTGCAAACGGTTCCTTGATTTTTTTTTTCTTTTTATCTACCTTCCATGGTCTGTAATTGTAGATAATGATGTTTTTGAATGTATATGCTTTTTCTTAACGATGTCACT
>NC_051414.1:3281417-3281609 GCF_015228065.2 Penaeus monodon
TTCACTTCATTCGCACTTACGAAATGTGAAGAGAATCTGATATTTTCTATGAAGGAAGAAATTGACTAGACAGAAATTTTTATTCGGTTTTGAGAGACAATTATTGATTAGTTTTGTAGTGCGATCTCTTTGGAGAATTTAGTGTCGCACTGTATTAAATACAAAAAAAAAGGTAAAGAATATTTCACGAAA
>NC_051414.1:3281980-3282114 GCF_015228065.2 Penaeus monodon
TACAACTACCGCCTCTCTCTCTCTTGTTTTTGATTTTCCCGCCCCCCCCCCCTAAAAAGAAGAAAAAAAAAACGTTCGATTATCATGGCACATTTTTTTTGACGGGCCGCGTGCGTCTCTTGTTTTCATACGTC
>NC_051414.1:3282144-3283132 GCF_015228065.2 Penaeus monodon
CAATGAGTTTTGTGAATGAGCTCTGGTTTATTTTAATGGTATTGGAATATCTTATTTGATTGGAATATCTTATTTTTAAGTTAGATGTGTTGAGAATATCTGAAACTAACTAAGCTTTTCGTGTGTCTTGAAAAAAATTAATATTACTGGTTATCTGTGGATTATATTTTATTGCATTCTAATGATGTGACTAAAGCAGCTTTGCATCGGATTGCATTTAATGATTGCAATAATTTCCCATTAATCTGTTCTTTTTTTTTATCCCCCCCCTCCCCCCCCCAGTCTGATATAAAAATATTAGTAATAAGTTATTGCTTTAGAATTAAGAATATATAGTTTTGGGTTGCATATTGTTATCAGTAAACGAATGATGAAGAGTTGCATATGTTGATAATCCATTGCATCATTGATCATGTACGTGTTATGTGCATCTGTCCTTTAAAAAAAAAAAACAGTCATTCTAAAATATTATGTGTGTGCTTATGTCCTAAATCAGATGCTCTTAAGAAGCCTCTAGTGTTGATTTTTTTAAAATTAAAGAGGCTTGTAATGTTTTTTTTTTTTCAATGTCTAGATGGAGAGGCTTTCACTAACCTCCTCCTTGAGAAATGACTTGCGTTTCTGTGACTTCTGTTCCTTTGGTGTATTTTCTATCGATTTGTTTTATTCATTTCCTTGTTTATCTGTTTATTTATTCGATTGTGCGTTGTTGTTCTTCCTCTTCTCCGGTGTCTTTGACGTGTCAATCTCTTTCTCTTTTTCCCCCCCCTCCCCCCCCTCATCTCCTTTCTCCCCTCCCCCTCTCCCCCTCCCTCCCGTTCTTTGCATGCAGTCCGATTATGAAAATGTGGACACAGTATGTATCCTCTTTGCGTATGTATTGCCATGCACTGTTTATCTCGCTCTCTTTTTCTTCCTTACGGTCTGCATTTTAGGATATTTGAATTAGATTTTTTTGTTTTCTTGGTTTGTCTTGACCTGATCATTG
>NC_051414.1:3283230-3283594 GCF_015228065.2 Penaeus monodon
GTAATTGGATATAAATTTGTTTCGATGTTGCGTGTACTTTTAAAACTGCATGTGTAAATATAGGTATATATTTTTTTTTCTATTTCGAGGGCTTATATAAAATATATAGAGTTGATGGATGTGGAATGTTTGTGTCGTGATAATCTGCTAATTAGCATGAAATAAAGTCTATCGTGTCTATTTACATCGTTTGATTCACTGAGAGTAGTTTAGAAAGTTAAGTTGTGTGATCGATATGGTAGATAGGGTAGATAGGGTAGATGTATTTGTGTGTGTAGATAAGGTGAAGTTATATATTTGAATATCTATATGAATTTGGTAACTTGGAGTAATTAACTTTATTGTATAAATTGTTGTATTAGTG
>NC_051414.1:3283618-3283742 GCF_015228065.2 Penaeus monodon
GTCTGATTTATCCGTACGGCGAAGTGCACGGCGAAGAAATATATATAAATTGCTTGTTTCAGTTAAAACGTATATCCAAAAAGATATGAATTCAAACGATTTGTGTCTGATTTGCGTAAGAGGA
>NC_051414.1:3283855-3283919 GCF_015228065.2 Penaeus monodon
GAAAAAATAGTCTAGGTATGTGAAACTCATAGAAAACGGAGGACCACGCTAGCGAGGGCAGACT
>NC_051414.1:3284833-3285153 GCF_015228065.2 Penaeus monodon
TGCAAGGTATTATTACTACCATTGAAATCACTTCAAAAGGGTCATATTTCAATGTTTTTTTCCCCGTGTTGAAAAAAATCGTTCGCTAATTTTGAATTTCCCGCCGTGCCCTTCGCCCAGTTACTTTTTTTTTCTTTTTTTATCTATTGTTGTTGTTTTTTCTTGTATATTTTGGTGGTATTGTTTTGTAGTTTTTTTGTTTGTATTTAGTGTATTTGTTAGTGTTGTTTGTAGTAATGTTTTTTTTTTTTTTTTTAAGTATTGCCATCGTTATATTATTGCATTTTTTTTTTCTGTTATACATAACCGTTATTAATTGT
>NC_051414.1:3285770-3285966 GCF_015228065.2 Penaeus monodon
CGGGCGGTTGTTTGGTTGGTTGGCTGGGGTTTTGGCTGTTTATTTCTTGTATTTTTTTTTGGGGGGGAGGGGTTGTCTTTTGTTTGTTTGTTTTTTGTTTCCTTGTTTTTGTCGTTTTTTTCGTTTTTGATTCGTTGCCATTTTCCTGTTGTTCTTGTTTTGACCGTTTTTTTTTTAGTTTGGTTTATTACGAAAG
>NC_051414.1:3286114-3287085 GCF_015228065.2 Penaeus monodon
TTCTATTTTTCTTTCTCTTTCTCTACCTCATTCTTCATTCCCATCTTCCATTTTTCTCTGTAACTTTTGTTATCCTGTTTTATTGTCGTTATTGCATATACTTTTATTCCTGTTTCTAAATTTCTTTTTTTCTCGATTTTCTTAATAACCCAGTTCTTGTTTTTTATTTTATGTTGTTTTTTCTGTCCTTGATTTATCTCGTGTTTTCTGTTCTTTTTTTTCTCTCAGTTTCTGTTATGTTTTCTGTTCGTGCACTTATTCCCATTTTCTGTGATTTTATTTGCTCTTGTCTCTATTCCCATTTTCTTTAATGGTTTTGTTAATGGCCCGTATTCTCGTTTTCTTTGTTCCTCGTCCGCGTCTCTTCTCACTTTTATTCGGATTTTCTTTAACTGTTCGTCGCTTTTCTTCTTATTTCTTGATTTTTATTTATTTTTCGTTTATTTTGTGATCCTTTCCAGCTTTTCTATATTTTTCGCTTCCTCCTTTGATTCGCTTTATTCATTTTTATTTTATGGCTTTTTTCGTCGTCTTATTTTATTTTATTATTGCTTACGTTTTTTTTTTCTTCTTTTCTTTCTTTTTTTTCAGTTCGTTCATTTTTTGTTCCGTTTTGTTTCATGTCTTCCTCCATTTTCCATCAATCTCTTTCGTTTTTCGTTTTTTTTCTATCTCTTTTGTTATTCGTTATGTTTTATTTTTAAGTACGTTGTCTGCTGATTTATATATTGGATTTTCTGTCTATCTACGTTGTCTTGTTTTATATTTTTAATTGGTTTGATTATCATTTGTGTGATGCTGTGTCTTTTTTTTGGGTTGTTAATTGGTTATGTATATATGTATATTTATTTATTTTTTATTGGTTGTGCACTTGGTCCTTTCATTATGATTCCTGTTATAGCTCTAAGAATTGTGGTCATTATTGAAGGTTTTGGCAAATTCACTTATTTACGTGTTTCTGTTTATACTTT
>NC_051414.1:3287185-3287437 GCF_015228065.2 Penaeus monodon
TAATATTGTTTATTATTTAACTATATTTCCAATGTTTTACTTATGCGATTGTTAGCTCCGTTTGTTATTGATATAATTGTTATTAGCTTTTTTTTGTCAGCCGCAGCCTTAGCATAAGCGCTTTGGCCAGCCATGTGTTGCTTTCTCGTGCTTGGACGTGTATTGGGAGTGATTGTGCAGGCAGAGTGACCTTGCTGGGGCGACCTTGTCTGACCTTGGCTCTCTGTGGGCGCGGGTATCAGGACAGGGTCG
>NC_051414.1:3287458-3287667 GCF_015228065.2 Penaeus monodon
AACAGCTGGCTTTGCTGTACAGACCGAACTTAGTTTTGTTTGTTCTTTGTGTCCCCCCCTCTTCCTCTCCGTCCCTTCCCCCCTCCCCACGCTCTTCCCGTGTCCCCTCCATGTCCTTTTTACTCACCTTCCATTACCCTTTTTCCTCCTGTGTTTTGTCCTGCGTCCTTGTTCCTCTGTGCCCTCCTTTCCCTCCGTTCCCGCCGTTC
>NC_051414.1:3287851-3287996 GCF_015228065.2 Penaeus monodon
ACAGGTGTACGGCACGATCTCGTTCAAGCCGGTCAAGAGCCGCCGGACGTCCAAGTCACGTGACCCGCACGTGTACGAGAACACGGTGCACCGCTACGAGAACCTGAAGGAGCGCTACGAGACGCTGCGCGAGCGGGGCGAGCGG
>NC_051414.1:3288122-3288222 GCF_015228065.2 Penaeus monodon
GAGAATCTGCGCGACCGCAACGCCCAGACGCTGCCCCGGCGGCCGCGCGCGTCCTCGGCCTACGCCAAGATCGGCGGCGGCGGCGGAGGGGGAAGGGGGT
>NC_051414.1:3288271-3288372 GCF_015228065.2 Penaeus monodon
TATGGTGGACTCCTCCGACGACTCGGACGGCGACCAGAGGCCCAAGTCGCTGGACTTCTGGGACAACAAACCGCAGGTGAGTGAGGCACCGCGCATGCGCC
>NC_051414.1:3288406-3288535 GCF_015228065.2 Penaeus monodon
CCATCGCGCCGCTTGCAAGCCGTTCCTACTGTCACCTCCTGGCCGATTGCGCTTTGGACTAGTCACAAAGAACCCCGCGAGATGGCGACTCTCGAGGCTCGATTCGTTGTCTTCACGTGTTGCATGCCC
>NC_051414.1:3288594-3288830 GCF_015228065.2 Penaeus monodon
ACCTGTGGGTCACCCACGACCCTCACCTTCCACCTCCCTCCACCGTGTGCATGGGATGCTGGCACGCGTCCATCCTACCTACACACTGTACGGTCCTGCTGTTGCATGATCCCTGCTTGACACCCCTGAGATTGGAGAGCGGGAGGAGAGCGGGTGCTAGGATGATACAAAATTTTTTATTTCTATATAACTTCTTTCCCCCCATACCTTGTCACCAATGCTTCGCGGTCTCAGCG
>NC_051414.1:3288857-3289144 GCF_015228065.2 Penaeus monodon
TTGTTTCTCTTGTTTGGGGGAGGGAAAGAATGAAAGGAAGGACGTACAATAAAGAGGGAGATAGTAGAGACACCGAGAACGAGACCCATATAGAGAACAGAAATGCAAGTCGTAGTCCCATCTCTCGGTCTCTTCCGCATGGATTTAAAAGAGTGTTCGTGACGGAATTGTGGCAATGGCATCGTGGCAAGTATCTCTACATTATATTATACATTCGCCTTCTAGATCTCGGGTCTATAGAGGATTTTGAGATGAAGGTGGTTGCTGTATTGCATTGTTTTGACGAT
>NC_051414.1:3289342-3289558 GCF_015228065.2 Penaeus monodon
CATTGCACGTTAGATGAGGAAAAAGAAATGGGAGATGGAAATAATGTAAACATTAGTTGTCTTTTTTCTACGTAAGTCGAAGGAGGCGAAAGAGGAGAAGGAAGACAAGGAAAGAGAATCTGAGTAGAGATAGGAAGGGACGAATAAGAAGAACGGGGAGAAGAGCCAAAAAAAGAAACGAAGAAGACAGGCAGTAAATCCGATAAACAGAAAGGA
>NC_051414.1:3289724-3289960 GCF_015228065.2 Penaeus monodon
ACTCCCTCACACCCCTCCCCACACCCCCACCCCACACACCCCCACACCCCCACCCCACACACCCCCACACCCCCACACCCCTTTTTGCCGATTCCGACGTGGATTTATGGCAAGGATGCTGAGGGAGATGTGGTGATGCTGAGAATCCTGTGGGATCTAATGGTGAAGAATTGGTCGGAAGGGTCGAGTTATTGCCGCTCCGGTATCCGGCTGATGGATTTGCAGTACGTGGACTT
>NC_051414.1:3290762-3290855 GCF_015228065.2 Penaeus monodon
GCACAGCCGGACAGTCATTAGCCATTTCGAAGCAGAAGTAAGACCCCCCCCCCTTCAGTCCCCTCCCTGTACGACCTGCTGCATCCCTTCGCC
>NC_051414.1:3290979-3291079 GCF_015228065.2 Penaeus monodon
TCCCTTCGTGCTGTCCCCTTTCCCGTATTTGTAAGCGTCAGTTTCCTCTCCACACTTCTGTCTCCTCTTCCTTCCACTCCTCTTCCTCTTTCCCTTCCTC
>NC_051414.1:3291154-3291719 GCF_015228065.2 Penaeus monodon
CTTCCATACCTCTTCCTCATTCCCCTTCCAATCTTCCTCCTCCTCTCTCTTTCACTTCTCTGCTTCTTCTCCCTTTCTCCCCTCTGCCTCCTCTCCCTTCTACTCTTCTTCTTTTCCCTTCCATTTTTCTTCCTCCTCTCCCTTCTACGCCTCTTCCTCTTTTTTCCCCCTTCCATCCCCCGTTCTCTCACTCATCTCCCTTTTACACCTCCTCTCTCTTTTTCTCTTCTCCAACTCCCTTTCCCTTTATCCCCCACCTCCCTTTTCCTCTTCCCCCCCCCTCCTTCCGCACCCTACTCCCTCCCCCTTACGCTCCCTCCCCCTACTCCCCCCCTTACGCTCCCTCCCCCTTACGCTCCCTCCTCCTACTCCCTCCCCCTACTCCCTCCCCCTTACGCTCCCTTCCCCCCCCGAACCCCCTCGGCGGGTAGTGTGGAGTGTGGAGTAAATATTTCATGTGCTTGCAGCTTCGGATTCCACGCCTTAGCATGCACAGGCACTTGGTACTCTCAGGCACTCTTTTTATTTCATGTTCTTACAAGCGCTTCTCTGTTGCGTAGTTATC
>NC_051414.1:3291774-3291893 GCF_015228065.2 Penaeus monodon
GCGTTTTTTTTCTTGTTTTCTTTCGTTATCTCGTTTTACCTGCCTTTTTTTTTTTATTTGTCTGGTTTCATTTACCTTGTTCTCTGGACTTGTCTCCATTTTTTGTTATCTTGTCCTTC
>NC_051414.1:3292427-3292537 GCF_015228065.2 Penaeus monodon
AAGGGGTCGCGGTGCACAGAGCATGCCTCTCGGACCCGGTGTTTGTGTGTGTGTGTCTACCCGTCTGTGGCATGGCGGCGGCTGAGGCTCGCGGGGTCTGTGGTAGCGGT
>NC_051414.1:3293351-3293476 GCF_015228065.2 Penaeus monodon
GTCAATTATCCACTATTGAAATCTACATCTACTGCTTCCACCATGTCTACCACCTACACTCTACGTCATCTTCTGTGTCGAATGTCTCTAGCTGCGTCTCTCTAGTCTAATCTCTCCACTTCTAA
>NC_051414.1:3293660-3293840 GCF_015228065.2 Penaeus monodon
TCTCATCATATTTCCCCGACGCCAGTTAACAGCACAACAACAACAACAGAAAATTCATTACACAATTCAAAAATATCTCTCGCTCGGACAATTAGCGTCATGCAGTTGATTAGTCAAATTAGATTTCTCTTCGAATGTGGCTCATGTTAGTGCTGCCGGCCGGGCGTGGCGTCAAGGCGG
>NC_051414.1:3294363-3294479 GCF_015228065.2 Penaeus monodon
CATCCTGATTTCTTCTTGGGAAATATTTCATTTGTGTGAGAATAAACGGCCGTTGGATTTTTTCTTTAACGATTTACCTTTTGTACTTAAATTTTTTCTGTCTTATTGAGCGCATT
>NC_051414.1:3294557-3295491 GCF_015228065.2 Penaeus monodon
TTTCTGAGAATCGTCAATGTGGATGGTCCGAGTTCCTATTCTCGGGTTAGACGGAGGATCGGGTTTGTGCGTGCGTGTGCGTGTGCGTGAGTCTTAAATTGCGTGCGAAGGGGAGACGGCCACACCTCTAGCGCGGCATCTCCCGCCCACAACACCCCCCCCCTTCCACAGATCACGCCCACACCGCTGAGCCCCACCCACTACCAGCAGCCGCCCACGCCCGACCACCCGCCGCCCTCGGCTCGCCAGGCGCAGATCTCCATCTTCGCCAAGATTCAGTCTGTCTCGCGGCCGCCCGTGAGTACCCGGCATGCTCGGACGGGGATGGGGGGAGGGGAGGGAATTTCTCTGGAGGGGAGGAGGGAGGGAGGGAAAGGAGGGGAAGGGGGAGGGGAGGGACTTTCTCTGGAGGGGGCGAGGAGGGAGGAGGGAGGGAGGGAAAGGAGGGGGAAGGGGGGAAGGGAGGGAATTTTTCTGGAGGGGGGCGAGGAGGGGGGGAGGGAGGGAAAGGAGGGGGGAAGGGGAGAGGGGAGGGACTTTCTCTGGAGGGGGCGAGGAGGGGGTAGGGGTAGGGGAGGGAGGGAAGGGAGGGGGAAAGGAGGAGGGGGGGAAAGGAAAGAGGGAGGAGGAGAAAGGGTGAAGAGTGGGATGGAGGGGGAGAGGGGGAATAGAAAGGGAAAGGGGAATAGGGGGAAAGAAGGAAGAGGGAGGAGGGGAAAAAAGGGGGATGGGAGAAGGGAGAGGGGGAGGAGGGGAAGGAGGGAGGGAGGGAGGGGCTTTCTCCTGAGTGGGGGGGAGGGAAGAGTGGGACAAAGGGGGGGGGGAGCGACAAGGAAGGGGTGTGACGTCTTGGAAATGCATTCTTGTTTTTCTTTATCGTTGTTTTGGTCCGACTAAAGTTATGAAAAAAAAAAGTTCTCACGTGGCAGAAGAA
>NC_051414.1:3295648-3295731 GCF_015228065.2 Penaeus monodon
CTAGGGCCGCATGCTCAGCACATCTTTTTTTTTTCTATTAGGAGATGTCTTAGTGGCATGATAGTGGCATAAGCAGTTATTTT
>NC_051414.1:3296099-3296335 GCF_015228065.2 Penaeus monodon
AAAAAAATCTGAATTCTGTAAAATATACAGTTTCGAGTTTTGTTTGAAGGTCAGTTTTTGAAGAAAGGAGAAAATTCAGCATTTTTTCCCCTTAGTGTGTTGAAGGATGAAAGACACGAAACGAAACGAAATAGTTTTTATTGCGTCTCAAGTGGATACGCTTGAAATTGAGAAGGCGTAAGAAATGTTGCAACTGGTGTATTTGAATATTGCTGGAGGGAAAATCTATTTGGGTG
>NC_051414.1:3296676-3296894 GCF_015228065.2 Penaeus monodon
TTTTTTTGGGGGGGGAGGGGGGTGTTGAATTATTTTTGACTGTCGAGTGCGATGAAGGGGCTCTCATGTCATAATTGCTAAAGTCTTCTTTAACTTCTCGGAAATAAGATAAAGTGGAATGATATAAATGTGAATGAATTAAATAAAGAAAAAAAAATCCTTAAAAATTGTTTTCTCCTTTCACGAGGCTTTTCTCTTGAAGATGCAAGCTGAGGAAG
>NC_051414.1:3296914-3297030 GCF_015228065.2 Penaeus monodon
CGTCGTCGTCTTTTTGCTAGTTGGGAAAAAGAAGTCTTCAACGGAATTTGTACAAAAGAAACTTCACCAAATTACTCTCTTTTTTTTTTACGGGGCTTCTTTGTCAATGTTTTTAG
>NC_051414.1:3297103-3297441 GCF_015228065.2 Penaeus monodon
CTGGCCTTCATTTCCGAAGGACAGTTATTTGAAATACAGACACAGACGGACAGTCACGGAGAAGCGAACACGTAGACGAAACATCTTGCGGCAGAGCACGCAGACCGACACGTTTGCAACATGTCCGACGAGCAGCCAGTCCGCGGGCGCCAGGACTCTTGGCCGGGCACCTTTACCCCGGTTTTTATTACCGGGAGGAACCGGGGTTATTACCGGCTGGCTTCCTTGGGCTCTGGGGTTATTGGGGGGGGGAGGAGTTGTGGGTTGTAATGGCTAAGAGCAGAGGGGTTGGTTGTCTCGGGGTGGCGGGGGAGGGTTGCTCTCGGAATGCACGCGGA
>NC_051414.1:3297746-3297908 GCF_015228065.2 Penaeus monodon
CCTCACTATTTTAAAAGTTGATGTTGCTGTCTGCTTCAGTAATCGTGGTTGCCTGAAGGACAGATCTTAAGGATTTTACAGATGAAAAGAGATTCGAGTCTGAGAATCTAATTAATTGTTCCTTGTAACTCCTAATAACCCCCCTCCCCCCATCTTTAAAAG
>NC_051414.1:3298189-3298303 GCF_015228065.2 Penaeus monodon
TAGTGCTTCCTGAAGGGTCGGAGGGAATTTTGGAGGATCTGGCCATGCTTTAAGGTCGGATCTCCGTTGCCCGGCTGTGGGATTTTGGGCCTTGTCGACGCGCCCTGTCTTCGC
>NC_051414.1:3299354-3299660 GCF_015228065.2 Penaeus monodon
CGCGCGCCTTGATGCTCAGAAATCAAGGTGAATATGTAAATGACACTTGGTTTGTTCACTCGTATCATCGTCATTGCCATGGGACTGCCATGGCGAAGGATTGAATGGGAGAGGGGGGGAGGGGAGGGGGAGGCAGGAGGGATGGCCAGGCTAATAGAATGCAGGTGTTTCCAAGACGACAGAGGGGGGAGGGGGGGGTGATACCTCCCTCCCCTCCAGCCCTACTCCCTCTCCTCGGCTTGAGTTCGTGTGTCCGTGATTTCGATTTTATAAATGAGGCGGGACGTATGGTCACGCCTCCTTTTG
>NC_051414.1:3299793-3300156 GCF_015228065.2 Penaeus monodon
CTTTTCCCTCTTTCTTGTGTATCTCAACCTTTCACACCGTTTATCTTTCCTCCAACCCTTCCCCCTCTTCTTCCCCCTTTCCCCCTTCCCCCCTTCCCCCCTTCCCCTTCCTTCCCCATCTTCCTCCATTCGTCTTCCCCTCGTTCGTCTTCCCTTCCTTCCCCCTTCCCTTTTCCTTTTTTTCCTTTTTTTCCTTTTCTCTTTCTCACTCCCTTTTCCTCTGTTTCCTCTCCCTCCCCTTTCTTCTATCTTTTCCCCCCTCTCTTTTTCCTTTTTTCTCCCCTCGCCCACTTTTTTCTTATTAACAAAAAAAAATTTTTTTTTTTTTAAAAAACCCCCCCCCCCCTTTTTTTTTTAAAAAAA
>NC_051414.1:3300659-3300822 GCF_015228065.2 Penaeus monodon
GACGACGTGGATTGCTGTTGATTTTTGGGGGGGGGATGAAACAATTGGTTGATCCGATAAAAAAGGTCCCGGGGGGAGCTGCTGGCTTTCCTGGGCGTTTCTCTGGGCCGGCCACGTGCTCGGCTGATGGGGGGGGGGGGTTAATAGCCTCCCCCTCCCCCTT
>NC_051414.1:3300902-3301005 GCF_015228065.2 Penaeus monodon
CCCCCTCCCCCCCTCTCCCTCTCCCTCCCCCTTCCCCCCCCCTCCCCTCTCCCCCCCCTCCCTCCCTCCCTCCCTCCTTTTTTTTTTTTCCCCCCTTATTAAA
>NC_051414.1:3301048-3301171 GCF_015228065.2 Penaeus monodon
GAGTGGGGGAGGAGGAATTACGAAGTTGCGGTTGGAGCAATACTGTAGACCAAGGCTTATTGGCGAAATAGGATAAGGTTTTCCCAAAAAGGAAAGTCCGGAAGGGAGGGGCCAAAAAAAAAA
>NC_051414.1:3301193-3301296 GCF_015228065.2 Penaeus monodon
GCTTTCGTTTTACCCTTATTTCCTAAAAAAAATTCTCCCTTTCGAGTCTTCCCTTCCTCTTATCTTATCAACATCACCCCCCCCTCAAACCCCCCTCCCCCAT
>NC_051414.1:3301523-3301621 GCF_015228065.2 Penaeus monodon
CAATTACTTTTCGTTCCCCCCGACAAAAAAATGTTCGGGTTTTTAGAGTCAAGGCCCGAGAAATTGCGTCATGAGGGGAAGGGGTTTTGTCTGCATTC
>NC_051414.1:3301737-3302466 GCF_015228065.2 Penaeus monodon
CAGATAGACAGACAGACTGTAAAGAGTAAGGTTGACAATAGATTTCTCGAGAATATGGGATTCCCAGTAGGAAAGGACAGCGATAGGATTCCCGGAAACAAGCGATTCCCACCAGGAAAGGACGGCGATTGGATTCCCGGAAACAAGCGATTCCCACCAGGAAAGGACGGCGATTAGGATTCCCGGAAACAAGCGATTCCCACAGAAAGGCGGCGATTTGGATCCCGGGAAACAAGCGATTCCCACCAGCATAGTCTTTGGATTCCCACACCCCACCCCAAGTGCCCATGTAGCGTTTCTTTAGCCTCGAGGAACCCTAAGGCCACAGGAAGCCGGCGTCGGTGCATTTCATGAGCCGTCT
This sequence comes from Penaeus monodon, assembly GCF_015228065.2. NCBI lineage: Eukaryota > Metazoa > Arthropoda > Malacostraca > Decapoda > Penaeidae > Penaeus > Penaeus monodon. Next base: position 3,302,099 of record NC_051414.1, read on the forward strand.
TTTCTTCTGTCTTCTGACCTCTTATGTACGACAGGACTCGAGGGGGCGGGGCTTAGGCATTGGGGGCGGAGTCATATTCAGAGCGATGTGTGGCAGGAATGAAAAAAAAATGATAACAGGCATGTAAAGCGTGTGGAATATGATATATTGCGGTGTAATTCATATCATAATCTAGATAAGATTCTTCTAGAACCAGGGAAAGTTTCCAAATACCAAGAAACATTTTCTTTTTTTTTGTTGTTGTTACTCATTTTCATATGAAGTCATAGTTATTTTTTGTACAGAAAGAATGCATATTATAATCAGATTTTACAATATCAGAAATCCATAGTAGGATGTAACAATGCAGAAAAAGACCAGATAAGGTT
>NC_051414.1:3302483-3302878 GCF_015228065.2 Penaeus monodon
CGGAAATGACGTAGATTCACACGAGCAGAAAAGACAAGACAAATATGTAAACAGAAAGGGGTGGAGCTAAGGATTTGGCAACAGCGCATTGAATTTGGTGTGAAGAGAATCCAGCGAGATTTTTTTAAATGTTTACCCGTTTATAGGGTATTTCTTAACTACTAGAGATTACATGTCATTGGATTAATTGCGGATTACTGGTTTTGGATTATGTGGATGCGGATGTTTCTTTTGTTTTTTACGGCTTTAAATCAGCTTTTTTGTTTTAATATGGCTTATTTAGCGTGTTGGTTTCCTGTGCGTTTTTGACCCTTTTAAATCCAGGAGTAGATTTTTGGTTGGTTATGGCCTTTGATTGATGTTCGGTTGTTAATCGCTTGCATATCATTACGTGA
>NC_051414.1:3302986-3303116 GCF_015228065.2 Penaeus monodon
GGTAAGTTCAGTATGTGCTTTTAGGGGGACTAATATCTTATGCGCAGTGACCTGTAGAGGGTTTTGTATACTCGAGGCTCTTGCGAACTCCCTCGAGAGCAGTATACAGGTACTTCACCTCCATTACATC
>NC_051414.1:3303994-3304083 GCF_015228065.2 Penaeus monodon
CTGCTCGTGTGTCCGTCCGTCCTCATGCATCATATAATTTCCCAGTTATGTCCTTGTATGTCCATTAACTGAAAGGGAGATGTTTCTCG
>NC_051414.1:3304188-3304267 GCF_015228065.2 Penaeus monodon
GCCCGTGACTCATCGAGACCAATAGTACCTGATGTGTAGTAAGAGTCGACCCGCGTCATATCCTCTCTTTCTCACTCAC
>NC_051414.1:3304343-3304535 GCF_015228065.2 Penaeus monodon
TGTGGTGGTGCGATTTGTCGTTTTCTCTGGTTTATTTATTTTGTGTGTGTGTATTTTTTTTCGTATTTCTTTGTGAATCTATGGTTGAGACTCACCGAGACTCACCGACGGGGCGACTGTGTGAGTAACCGAGCGCTGAGTCACTTGCTTAGGCTTGCTTCAGCTGAGTCACGAGGGACTTGTTGTCATGGA
>NC_051414.1:3304867-3305152 GCF_015228065.2 Penaeus monodon
CGTTCTCTTTTCATGTTCAACCATTCCTCTCTTTTCCCATCTCTCCCTCCTTCTTTCTATCACCCCCCCCCCCATCTCTCCCTCTTCCCCCGCCCCTCCCCTCGCTCTCAAAAGACGTTATCAGTGTCTCAATCTGCTCGTCTCCTGATACCTCGCCCTCATCTTCCCTTATTCCTTGCACGTCGCCAGTATTTTCGGTCATGCGGGATAGGCCTAAGTCTTTCTCTCCCCCCCCCCCTCTCCGTACCTCCTGGCCTGCTTGTGTCACGCCTCCTAGGCCTATGG
>NC_051414.1:3305332-3305504 GCF_015228065.2 Penaeus monodon
TGAACTGAGGGTAATTGGATAGGGTACGAGTTGTAATGCAGTGTAATGAGGTATAGTGTTGTATAGTTAAGTATGGTGGGTTAAGATGGAGTATAATGCAGTGTGATGCCGTATGGTGTAACACAAGAGTATAGTGAAAAAGAATGCAGGCCGTTCGGATGTGGTCAGAGGT
>NC_051414.1:3305599-3305820 GCF_015228065.2 Penaeus monodon
TCCTATCTCCCCCTCTGTCCATTCTCCTTTACTCGCATTCTCTCCTACGTCATCTTCCTTGTCCATCAGCCGCGCGGTGCCTCTCGCCGTGACGTTCCATTCACTCTGCACACGAAACGTCACAGCAGCGCCGGTGTGACGCAAGTCGGGCTATCCCTGTGTCAGCCAGGCATGGGGGTAGGGGAGACCAGTGGCCGAGAGACCGCTTCCCTCTTCCTCCT
>NC_051414.1:3306507-3306608 GCF_015228065.2 Penaeus monodon
TAGGTATGGCAACGTCATTCGGCAGCCTCTCCAATAAACTGTAGTGTCCAACGGGGCCTACAAGTCTTGACGAACGTGTGTAAGGGCTCTTTCTCAGCTGC
>NC_051414.1:3306732-3307185 GCF_015228065.2 Penaeus monodon
TGGCTGGGCATCGGACAGTTGGTTGTGGCGGCGGCAGCGGTGACTGGGCACGGCCGGGTAGCACACAGTCAGTGTTTGGCAGTGAGGCGGGTGGCATCTACGAGGCCCGTCAGTGCCCCGCGCGCGCGTGTGTGTGTGAAGTGTCGGTCGGAGTCAGTGCCGCGTCTGCCCGGGCGAGTGTGTGCGAGTGCGAGCCAGGGAGCTCCCTTAGTGCCAGTTGAGAAAGAGCCCGTTTACCCAGCCGCCCATTTGCCACCCATACCCCCCCCCCTACCCCCGCTACACGAGTGAGCGTAGGGGGAAGAACGTCGGTCGAGGAACACCGCCCTCATCCGCTCGTGGGGATTGTTCGTCGAGAAATAGTAAGAGTTTTAGCGGCCTCGGAGGCGCGAGCGGCCGGCCCTCAAAAGTCGGCCTCGAGGGGGACCTCCATCATTCTCCAAGACGGCTGTC
>NC_051414.1:3307246-3307339 GCF_015228065.2 Penaeus monodon
AGTGTGTGCATGCGGAAGTAAGTGCGTTTCAACTTGCCCCTCTTGCTTTTGTTGATATTGAATAACACGCGCGGGGGTTGTGGGGATGCAGCG
>NC_051414.1:3307398-3307595 GCF_015228065.2 Penaeus monodon
GAAACAGGTGGGGGTCTGGGATCCACTTCGGGTCGGAATGTTGAGGTGTTATCTCCTTAATCGTGAGAAGAATCGGCTCTTCCTTATCAGCCTTATGATTGCAGCGTGGGTGATGAAACAGCATTTTTTTTTTTTTTTATCTAGATGGAACGGAGGTACTTGAGTGTGGGACCCGTTATTGCTCAAGGGTTAAATGC
>NC_051414.1:3307852-3308019 GCF_015228065.2 Penaeus monodon
TTGCGTGCTTGCTGCTAAAGAGTTGTGATTTTCCCTACTTGCGTAATTGAGGAAAAAAGTGATACAACACATTTTATTTTCAGCAATGTCTTCGTGTTTTAAACTTGTCTGTTGATCGTGGGAGTTGATTATAAGGGGAATCGGGGTAAGAGGGAGATATGTGGCCG
>NC_051414.1:3308270-3308673 GCF_015228065.2 Penaeus monodon
TTGCAGAGGTAAGGGCGAGGCACGTGGTCATGCGTCTGGCGACTGCGAATCGAATGCCAAGTGGAGCGGAGGCGGTGCAGCTCATCCTAACGACTTGCCCGATGATGCCCGATGGGGATGCCCGGTGGGGATGCCCGGTGGGGATGCCCGGTGGGGATGGTGGTCCGTCGGGAAGGGGGAGGGGGGGGAAGGATGAAGGGGGAGGGAGGAGTGGGTGAGGGGTGGAGAGGGGGATAAGGGCGGAGGGTGTGAGGGGGGGAGTGGGGTGGTGAGGGGGAGGGAGAGGAGTGGGATGTGGAGGGAAAAGAGGGGGGTGAGGGGGGTATAAGGAGGGAAAGGGAAGTGGGGGGGGGCATTGGTATAAGGGGGGATAAGGGGTAGTGAGGATGAGGGGGATAAGTTC
>NC_051414.1:3308759-3308927 GCF_015228065.2 Penaeus monodon
CATGGGGGGGGGGGAGGGGATTATTAGGGAAATGGGGAAGTTGAGAGCGAGAGTGAGAGAAGAATCAGAGGGGAAAATGGGCCAAAAGGAATGAGGGAAGGAGGAGAAATGAATAATCAGGCGACACGAAGAAATGAGATAAGGGAGGGCGTGAAGAGATGAAAATGC
>NC_051414.1:3308974-3309078 GCF_015228065.2 Penaeus monodon
CTACCAGGTGTGCGGGATAAGGAACAGGTGTCGTATCACCTTCGCCCTTATGTCGCTCGGAATAAGGTTGAGGTTTGCTTGTCAATCAGGTTTTGCGGTTTTCT
>NC_051414.1:3309230-3309430 GCF_015228065.2 Penaeus monodon
CTTTTTTCTTTACTTTGGATCTCGGTTAAACGTTTTTCGATCGACTGTCTTTGTAAGATGATTAAGATGTATATTTGATATCGAATTAAGATATATATATTTTTTTTATATAAATTTCTATGAATTGATTTATAAGGACTTGAAGGCGTGTTAAGGTTATGTCGTCTGGTTCCTGTGAACATCTCAAGAGGTATGTTCTT
>NC_051414.1:3309733-3310377 GCF_015228065.2 Penaeus monodon
TTCCCCCTTTCCCCCTTCTCATCTCCTCTCCCGAAGATCCTCTCCTCATCTCCTCTTCGCCTCTCTTCCTCCCTTTTTCCTTCTCCTTCTCCTCCCACCGATTCTCTTCCTCCCCTTCATCCCATTCTTTCGCATCTTCCTCTCCCGAAGATCACCCCCCCCCCTTCCCTTCCTCCCTTTCCCTCCTCCTCATCTCCTCTTCCGAAGATCCTCTCCATCTCTCTTTCTCACCCCCCTTCCTCTTCTCCTCTCTTCCTCTGTTCCTCTCCCGTCTATCCTCTCCCTCCCCCCCCCTTCTTTCTTCCCCTTCCCTACGTTCCTCTCCCCTCCCTCCCCCTCCCTTCATGACGTCACGAGAGTCCGAGGAGTTGATTGCCCAAGGTCGGCTGGCGGGGGGGGGGGGATGAAAAGGGGGAAAGGAGGAGAGATGAAAAGGGGGAAAAGGGGGAAACGTGACTAGATGAAAAGGGGAAAAGGAGGAGCGATGAAAAGGGGAAAAGGAGGAGCGATGAAAAGGGGAAAAGGAGGAGCGATGAAAAGGGGAAAAGGAGGAGCGATGAAAAGGGGAAAAGGAGGAGAGATGAAAGGGGGGAAAGGAGGAGGAAATGAAAAGATGGGAAATGAAAAGAGGCAAGGAAAGGGAA
>NC_051414.1:3310548-3310717 GCF_015228065.2 Penaeus monodon
CTTCCCCCAAAGGCTTTGTAGCCGTCTTCGTAAGCATCTCGAAGGAAACTCGTTACTCATTCTTCGCGCCCGTTGTTCTGGCGGACGGAGATGCGTCGGGATGCTGCTGGGCCTCGGGATCTGGTTATCTCGCGAGAGGAATCGCGCGGATCTGCTCCTTGCTTTTACG
>NC_051414.1:3311454-3311725 GCF_015228065.2 Penaeus monodon
TCTACCCTCCACTTAGCCTCCACCTCCTCCCTCTACCCTCCACTTACCCTCCACCTCCTCCCTCTACCCTCCACTTACCCTCCACCTCCTCCCTCTACCCTCCACTTACCCTCCACCTCCTCCCTCTACCCTCCACCCCTCCCCCAACCTTCCCCCTCCCCCAACCTTCCCCCTCCCCGGTCCCCCTGACTCTTTTGGGTGATGGACTGACTGCCTCTGACAGCCAAGTAGATTACAGGACGAAAATATACCCACTAGTCATGGTTCTCAC
>NC_051414.1:3311897-3312060 GCF_015228065.2 Penaeus monodon
TCGTTAAGCTTTAATGTATAATGGGGGTGATTGTGAGGGTGGTTAAGGGGAAGAATGGGGGGGGTGGGGGTGGGGATGGGGATGTCATCAGTCCTAGGTCGTGTTGAGATCTGCGTCGCCTTCGTCGTTTTAAGGAAGCTGTGCGTGTTCGTCTTGTTACAGA
>NC_051414.1:3312941-3313041 GCF_015228065.2 Penaeus monodon
GGGTCATGGAACACTTCAAGAAGAAAAACAACCAAGAAAAAAACAAAAAAAAACAAGAGCAGATGTAACCCTTGAACATCTTCTCGTACTCGTGGTTTTG
>NC_051414.1:3313319-3313457 GCF_015228065.2 Penaeus monodon
TTGAGTAATGAGAGGCTCCTCGCGGGTTGCAGTGTAGCAATGTTGCGTGCAGGATGTGGGTTGAGATGGCTTGAAGAGATTTTGGAGGCTTGCATGCCGTTTGTCAACTGTTTAATTCAACTTTTACAACGTTGTCAC
>NC_051414.1:3313479-3313547 GCF_015228065.2 Penaeus monodon
CAAGTCTATTATTCATTGTCACTTATGATATTACCATTGTTAGAACCATGACACTTTTTTATGACCAC
>NC_051414.1:3313603-3313781 GCF_015228065.2 Penaeus monodon
AATAGTCATCCTTGCTTATTATGACCCTAGTCACGGAATGACACATGTACACGACAAGGGCATTTGTCATTTCTTGTCGCGCCGTTTAACGACCAGCTGATCACGAATAGGACGCTCGTTGGGCCGTGACGCTGGTCGTGCTTTCGTGTTGGTCGTCTTGTTTGTGGGAGGGTGGTCG
>NC_051414.1:3314066-3314180 GCF_015228065.2 Penaeus monodon
CGGGTGACGAAGGAAGGTAGCTGACAGGGGACAGAATGAACAGGGGTCGGCGCATGACTGGCCACAGGGAGTGGGGATAATAGCGAAAGGTAAAGAAAGGAAAGAGGTTAACGC
>NC_051414.1:3314501-3314882 GCF_015228065.2 Penaeus monodon
ATATTCCACATGACCTAAAAATGTTTCCTCTCCATGGTTGGTTAAGAGGGGGAGAGGCAAAGGGGGGGGGAAGGGGGGAAGAAGAAAAATGGGAAATAGGAGAATACAGAAGAGCACCAGGGGGTTGGGATGGCGAAGAAGGAAGAGAGAAAAAGGAAGGAAAATAATGATAGGAGGAGGAGGAGGAGACGAAGGAAGGAGGGGAGGAGAAGGGGGAAGGCGAAGTGAGAAATAGAGACAGTTTTAAAAAGAAACGAAACGAAGATGGGAAGGAGAAGAAACAAGCGACTAAAAGAAGGAGAGAGAAGAAAAAATAAATTGATGTTAATCAGAGGAATGTCCGTTTGTGAGATTTATTTAGAGATGAAACGAGAACACAAA
>NC_051414.1:3315071-3315228 GCF_015228065.2 Penaeus monodon
AGATGAGAGCACTCACATGAGTCAGCCAACGAGCTGCTAATGAGGAAAATAAACCACAAGGGAAGAATGGGAGTCGAGAGCTGGTTTGCCACGTAAGGTGATCAAGAGCTGGAAAAGGCGAGAGGGTAAGACAGGGAATTACGGCTATTTTGCAAAC
>NC_051414.1:3315919-3316015 GCF_015228065.2 Penaeus monodon
AAGAGTGCAGGACCACGAATTATGGGTTTTTAGAGTGCGAGTAATGAAGGGGTTTGGGGGCGTGACTATCAGTCTCTATGACAGGGTGTTATGTTC
>NC_051414.1:3316865-3316953 GCF_015228065.2 Penaeus monodon
CCTGTATCGCCCTGACGACCGGTTTCCTCGTGAAATTACGAAGGGGCTTGTTTCCTTGCATTATTGCAGGCCGAAGTGCAGTGTTCAC
>NC_051414.1:3317554-3317653 GCF_015228065.2 Penaeus monodon
CAGTTTGCATGTTTTCAGGGAATATCGAAAAGAGAAGAAGAGAGATGGGATAAAAGGATGGCTGAAGGGGGATGGGGGATAAGAAAGAGAGAGATGGAG
>NC_051414.1:3317949-3318456 GCF_015228065.2 Penaeus monodon
AAAGAGGGAAAGAGAGAGAGTGAAAGAGTCAGGTTCTTTATGGCCGTAGGGGGGTGGGGGAGAGAGGGGTAGTGGTTAAAAGGGGGAGGGGAGGGGAAAGTCAAAGCCTTCTCCCTGCGGTGATGCCAGTTTTCAAGGTCAGGGTCACAGGTCGGTGTTTGTGAAGCGAATCGGTTCGTGGTGTGTTTCGATGCCTTTGGGCGAGCGGGGTTTTTGGTCTGCCCCTTCCCCTCCCTTCTTCCCCTCCCCCTTCCCCTCCCTCCTCCTCCTCCCCCTTCCCTCCCTCCTTCCCCTCCCCCTTCCCCCCCTCCCACTCCCCCTTCTCCTCCCTCCTTCCCCTACCTCGTACTCCTCCCCCTTCCCCTCCCTCCTTCCCCTACCTCGTACCCCTCCCCCTTCCCCTCTTCCTTTCCCTCCCTTCTTCCCCTCCCCCTTCCCCTATCTCCTTCCCCTCCCCCTTCCCCTCTTCCTTCCCCTACCTCGTACCCCTCCCCCTACCCTACCACC
>NC_051414.1:3318529-3318620 GCF_015228065.2 Penaeus monodon
GTGTTACCCTTTCTCTGTTCTCATATTTCTGCTGGCCTCGCTTTCTCCTCTGTCCTCCTTCTGTGTCTTTTGTTCCCTGTCGCTTTGTATC
>NC_051414.1:3319011-3320026 GCF_015228065.2 Penaeus monodon
ATACCCCGAATGCAAGGCAGCGAAACGACGGCGCCCGAGGACAGTAGCGAGTGACTCACCCCCCCCTCTTTTTTGCAATTTATTTTATTGCACGTAAAGATTTATTTCTTTCTTATCTCGTCAACGTCGGTGCTGGCGCAGTCCGTGGCCCCGGTGAGTCATCTCGAACTCAATGAATGGATTTCTGTGTTAATTGATAGTTTGTTAATACGGTAGATTGACACCTGGCTTGGTAATTAATAGTGATGGGTGTTAAATGGCTGTTAATGAGGATGGCGAGGCGGAGTAATTAGGGTGGTTATTCTCATTAACCTTTAGGAATATCCTTCATTTAATGTTGGTGGTGTGGGGGGGGGGTAGGGGGTTAATTACAATAGAATTATCTTTAATTATTGAAGAGTCATTAGGCAGAGCTATCGGTCATGATGGAAACGCTTCCCTCATCTGGATATGCATGTGAGCTGGTAATTAATTAAGTGATGATTGTTGTTATTGTTATTTTTTGCCATCCTCTTCGTTGTCTTGGATCGCCATCATCCCCATCGTCGGCCTCATCACCATGCCAGATATGAATGATATTCACGCATATTTTTTCCATATGGAATGAGGGCGGGGGGGGGGGGTAATTAATGTTGTGTTAATTTCATTATTGTCATTTAATTACGTCCATGTTTATGTTATTTTTATATATATTTTTTAGATCTTTGTTGTTTGTTTGATTTCGGTGAGAACGGTTAATTGTAAAGCAAGGTGTAAATGCCTGATTTGCGTAACTACGTAACAAATTTCATTGACTCATAAACTCATTAACAAACGCCACGGGGCAAAGGAAATGACGCGCTATTGCCTAGTAGAACACCGGAGTACGGGAGAGGAAGCGCAGTAGAATGAAGGTGAAAGGACAAGGGAAAAAGCTTTAAAAAAAAAAGTGACAAGTAGGTGCCATACTTTCGAAAGTAGGAGGTCTTGGCACTCCTTGTATCCGCTCGGCCCTTTCTCTTGACGGGCAAATATA
>NC_051414.1:3320309-3320477 GCF_015228065.2 Penaeus monodon
GTCTTAAATGCTTCAACCACGGATGTGCATATTTACTGACGTTAGGACAAGGCGATAAATAACCACAGATAATTTTCAAGAGTAAAATGTTCGTAATGGATTTTCAGGGAGAGGCGACAGAGGAAGGGGAGAGATAAGTGTGGATATTAGGTGTATGTGCGCATGTAC
>NC_051414.1:3320586-3320668 GCF_015228065.2 Penaeus monodon
CTTATCTTTCATGAAATCCTCATATCCGCGAAAACTATTGTCAGTAGGAAATTTATTTAGATTTCTTAGTCTGACACTTGAC
>NC_051414.1:3321094-3321221 GCF_015228065.2 Penaeus monodon
GCCCGATTTGAAACACAGTTGTACCTTGGTGTGGTTTCTCCTTTTGAACTTCCCGCGTCCGTCCAGCTGTAGTCGTGTCAGAGTGGACGTTGAGGTCGTCCTGGTTCCGCTGTGTAGTTGGAGGTCT
>NC_051414.1:3321521-3321948 GCF_015228065.2 Penaeus monodon
GCAGAGAGACTAAAGGGTACATGCCCTCAATTTTCGTCGTCCAGATGCGGCGAGTTGATTCTGCTTTCAGTCTCTCTTCTTTCTCTCCTCATTCGCTCGCAGTTCATTTGTTTTTGTGTTTTTGATATTGCTGTGAAAGGGTTACTCACTGAATCTTCGGCGAGTGCTTGCAAGCGGCGGTAGAAAATCGCTCGTGTTAAGGATAGTGACGGGCGTATCCTCGCGCGAATACCCAGAACGCGACGATTCTTCACGTAGTTGGTATGTAAACTCACCGACAGCATTTCCGGGTATGTGCGTCTTCCTCCCCCCTTACTCCTTCTCTTCTTCCTCTCTCTTTTTCTCTCTTTCTTGTTTTCCCTCCCATTTCGTCTGACTTTTTCTCTTCTCTTCCTTTCTCCCCATTCTTCCCTCTTTTCTCCATCGT
>NC_051414.1:3322239-3322341 GCF_015228065.2 Penaeus monodon
GCAACGTCTCCTCTCGCAAAGCTTGCAAACGCATCAACATCTCTCGTGACTGAGGGAGTGGCGACGCCGAAGCGGGACGGGGCGGCCTCCGTTCTGATTTAG
>NC_051414.1:3322502-3322760 GCF_015228065.2 Penaeus monodon
TGTTTGTGTATGTGGGTTTATTGGTCCTTGTGTGAGGGAAGAGAGAGAGAAAACAGAGTAAGGCACTTGTCGACATCCCCTTCACGCCCCTCCTTCCCCTCCCTCCGTCTCGCTCCTGACCGTGCGACGGGAGTGGCACCAGCTAATCTGCCATGCGGAGAGGTGAGGGGAGGGGGTCCAAAAGTGCTACAGGTAATTGGCCTGTGACATCCGCAGGTGGGGTAGAGGGGGTAGTTACCCTATGGTGTCGTCTACCAC
>NC_051414.1:3323537-3323695 GCF_015228065.2 Penaeus monodon
GTGCAGGATACCCCTTCTGACACGAGTCGCGTCGCCGGGGACTGAAGGAAGCGTCACCCTAAGACGCGGCCAGAATCCCATCCGGAGCGAGGGAACTACAGGCATTTTTGGAATTCCTCGAAGGTGTTTTCCCCTTTTTGCTCGTGCCGGCGTGCAAC
>NC_051414.1:3323777-3323963 GCF_015228065.2 Penaeus monodon
TCGCGCGTGCGTAAGAGGGAGGGTTATCTGTGTGTTTTTGTTTGTGCGCATGCGTGTGGATTATAACCGAAATGTAATCCTTTGATGTTTTTTTTTTTTATTTCTCGATAAGAATGATATAATAGAAATATAACTAATTAGACACAAAGACAACATAAGAACCAAGAAACAAAATATGAAGCTTGG
>NC_051414.1:3324026-3324710 GCF_015228065.2 Penaeus monodon
GGCCGAGAGAGAATAGGGGCAGAGGTGGTACCCAAGACTCTCCTAAAATCAGGGTGTTGTAATCCCAGAAAACGATCCTAAGGGATTGAGAGAGAAGCGGGAGAAGGGAGGGGGGTAGAAAGGGGGGGAGGGGGAAGGGAGGAAGGGAAGGGTAGGGTATGGGGAGGGAGGGAAGGAAAAGGGATGGGGAGGGAATGAGGAAGGGATGGCGGGGGAGGGGCAGGGGATGGAAAGGGGGAGAGAGAGGGACGACTGGATAGGGGTAGGAGGGGGGAGGGAGGGGGGAGAGGGGGTGTTCGATGGGTTATTTTTAAACGGTCCTCCGCGACGCGCCCACTTTCGTTTATTTCGCCTTTCTTTCCCGTTCCTTTGTTAATGCGTTTTTGCTAATGATTTTTTTTTTTCTGTGGATTTCATTTTCTTATTTGCCACCAGTTCCGTGTTTTCTCTGCCTATCTTTTGCTTACTTTTATCTCTTTTTCTCTCTTCTCTCTCCCATTCTTAATTTCTCTGTGCGTATAGATAATGAAATATACAAGAAAATTATTCCGGTATTCTTCTCTTTAATTGTTTATTTACACATGTATGCGTTTCTCCTCCCGGGACGCATGCCCGTCGCCGTTGGCATAGCAGGGTATGCCCTAATTGACAGTCAGGACCACCTGCGGGGGGCGACTTTATAAC
>NC_051414.1:3324872-3325072 GCF_015228065.2 Penaeus monodon
GTAAAGCTGTCAGTCAGGTTGTTTTGTTTCGTTGTGGAAGAGGTTGGGTAATACGAGAGAGAACAGGCTTGATGCAATTTTGGTCGTGTCAATAGGTTGATAAGGATGACATGGAAATACTACAGAAATGTGTATTGGGGTAATGTCTTTGATTTTGTTTATACGATAATTACATTGCGAAGTCACCCCCCCCCTCCCGC
>NC_051414.1:3325227-3325653 GCF_015228065.2 Penaeus monodon
CTTTGGGCAGAGTTGTGGGGAAGTCATCATCACTCGAGAGCAGGAAGTGGGGTTCGCGGCGAAGGGCAAGGGGAAAAGAGGGGGAAGGGAGGGATGAGGGGAGAGGGAAGGGAGGGATGAGGGGAGGGGGAAGGGAGGAATGAGGGGAGGGGGAAGGGAGGGATGAGGGGAGGGGGAAGGGAGGGATGAGGGGAGGGGGAAGGGAGGGATGAGGGGAGGGGGAAGGGAGGGATGAGGGGAGGGGGAAGGAAGGGATCGACTGAGGGGATCGGGGAGAGGTTTCAGGAAGTGTGAGTGGAAGGGAAAAGGAGAAAAAAAGGGAAGGAAAGAAGAAATTAAGGAAGTGTTTGTGGGGAGAGGAAGGGGAAGGGTAGCTGAGGAAAAGAAGGTGAATAGAAAGCGAACAGGAGATGAACATGACGGGGG
>NC_051414.1:3325833-3325975 GCF_015228065.2 Penaeus monodon
CCCAGACCTACAACTGCAGCCTCGCTTTGCCCTCGTCTGCGCCGCCTCCTGCTCCGCCCTCAGCCGTTGCGTCGCATGTCTGTCGTCGCCTCCTTAGGAAAGCGGAGGTTATTCAGGGGTACGGAAGGGCTAGGGTTTAGAT
>NC_051414.1:3326008-3326179 GCF_015228065.2 Penaeus monodon
ACCTGCAGACTCCACGTGGGAGGCGACGGCAATACCGGAAGAACGTCTTGGGGTAGGCCTATCCCGCTCCTCCTGCCGTTCCCGGGCTCATGGGCCTTCGCGACGTGTGTTATCTCTCGCGTTCTGCTCAAGGGGACGATGATTTAGTCTCGGGCCGATGCTCGTTTCCGG
>NC_051414.1:3326651-3326878 GCF_015228065.2 Penaeus monodon
ACAACCATCCTCTAACCGGATCTCCCTCTTGGTCAGAAGTTATATTTTCGCGAAGGCCGACAAGCAATTGTTGAGGATTGTGGGCGTAGCGTGGGCGTGGGAGTGGAGGAGAGAGGGTGCATGTGGTACTCGCGAAGAAGTTGCGAGAACGTAAGGAGGAGAAAAAAAAATGGCTGGAGTAAAACATCATCTGGTGTAATGGTGTTTCAAGATGCAGCTCTTTTTTT
>NC_051414.1:3327069-3327644 GCF_015228065.2 Penaeus monodon
AGCCTTATGCTATTCTTTTTCATAAGACCAGTCCTTTATTATTCCCCCTCTTCTGTCTTTTCTCGAAAAGAAAGGGAAAATAATAGATAAAGCGCACTAGAATGGGAAGAAGCAAAGTGAAAGGGGATGAGGAGGAGGAATAGACCACAAATGACTGTTTTAAACGCGTTTTATTTTTTTCCGGTTGCAATATCCAAGACAAGCGCCGTCTCGTTTTCTTTCAGTGCTTAATCGTCTCGTGGCTTCCGGGGTTCGGGAAAATCACAGAAAACGGGAACGAGACGCGATTCACTTGATGATCATGACCTGTTAAATGCCCATGTTCGAGTGTTCTTTTTTTGTTTTTTTTTTCTCGCCTTTTTGTCGTTGCCAGTTGTTGATGTTACTTATTCTTCTAAGTATTCAAATTATGGGTTAATTATGTAATTTCCATGTTCGAATATGTTCGTTTTTTTTCGACGTTCCTTATCATTATCAACTATTAATATTATTTATTCTTCTAAGTATTAAAAGTATACGTTAATTATACTAGTTATAGTATGTTACCCCTTGCTTGACCATTAGAGGAAGAAGTG
>NC_051414.1:3327726-3327812 GCF_015228065.2 Penaeus monodon
GATGACCTTGGTGACAAGCGAGGCCTCATTACTCGACCATCAGAGAGTCACTTCCCTCTTGGCGGCGGCGAGGCAGCAGGAGGAAG
>NC_051414.1:3328123-3328195 GCF_015228065.2 Penaeus monodon
AGGAAGGGAAAGAGGAAGAATGGGCATTAATATGAGTTGAAGTGGAGTCTTAGGCAGATAGGCGAGCGTCGG
>NC_051414.1:3328267-3328431 GCF_015228065.2 Penaeus monodon
TGAAACCTGGTGATCAGAGAGGAGGAGAATAAACGCTGATTGAGGAACCTTCGATGGTACTAAAAGAGACGAGTCGTGATAATTGGCTAGCAAACAGTGCCAAAGAGCAAAATTGATGTATCACAAATACGCACACCACAAGAGAGAGAGAGAGAGGGGGGGTA
>NC_051414.1:3328610-3328714 GCF_015228065.2 Penaeus monodon
CACACCTACTTTCTTCCTAAACTCCTTGTCTCTTTGTACTTTTCACTTCCCCTGCTATTTTGTCATCATAACCACGACCACCATCATCGTCACTACCACCAGCG
>NC_051414.1:3328768-3328873 GCF_015228065.2 Penaeus monodon
TTCGATTTCACTCTCCTGTTTACTTACCCACATACCCAACACCACCTCCCCCTCTATGAACCATCCTTGAACCCCCGTCTACAGGAGATCAGCTCTCGGTCAAAT
>NC_051414.1:3328916-3329025 GCF_015228065.2 Penaeus monodon
GTCAAAACACTTGAAGGAACGAACAATTCTTAAGTTTCCCCTTGTTTTGACAGCTCCGCCAGCAGCCACCCTCGTCAGGTGTGCCCTCCCTGCGTGTGTGTGTTTGGGA
>NC_051414.1:3329070-3329325 GCF_015228065.2 Penaeus monodon
CTTTGTATATGGGTGTAAGTGAAAATGATTTATAGGTGATAAAGAAAAAAAAATAGCTGCGTTTGTTAATTAACGAGTGACGAAAGAAGAGATGGGGGAAGATGCAATAAAGAAAAGGGGGTAAGAAACGAGGAGAAAGGGTTATAGGGGGGAGGAGAGGATAGGGGTGAGGGAGGTGTAACCAAGTAGCAGCGAAAACAAACAAACGTTGACTGGCACAGACAGCCGATCTTGTATAGCGCGAGCAGTTTGAAG
>NC_051414.1:3329393-3329523 GCF_015228065.2 Penaeus monodon
CGTGTCAATATTGTTGCTAAGTTGTTGACCCAAGGTAGAGACCGCGACCGGCTGTTGCTACTGGCTCCGGCGAGATTGCATGTTGCTTTTGCAGTTGATCATGCTTGCTTGTGTATATAGGGGTGGGTTA
>NC_051414.1:3329772-3330146 GCF_015228065.2 Penaeus monodon
CAAGGGTGTTGAGACACAGGTACGGGATGATAAGGAGTTAATTGAGAGACGGCGGAGAAAAAGAAGGTGTCTGAGGCGTTGGATGCTACGTGCGGTTGCAACGCGGAAGTTCGGTCTTTGTGTCTGAGAGAGAGAGAGAGAGTAGAGGAGAAAGAGAGAGAAGGGAGGGGGAGAAGAAAGAGAAAGAAGGGAGGTGGAGAAGAAAGAGAAGGGAGGGGGAGAAGAAAGAGAGAGAAGGGAGGTGGAGAAGAAATAGCGAGAGATGGGGAAAGGGAGCAAAAGCGATAACTAAAGAGCTGGGGAATTGAAAGACAACAAATAAGCAGATACATAATACTAATAGGTAAAAAAAAAATAATGCTAACGAACGTGTG
>NC_051414.1:3330250-3330385 GCF_015228065.2 Penaeus monodon
GCATGCACAGAGTTGCCTCTTGCTTTTGACAGGTCAGCGAGCGTCCCTTTGAAGGCATTTCGAGGACCGCGGCGATGTGCCTTCAACTGCTTATTAAGGCGGTCTTTGATTGGCTTGGAGCGCTTGGTTATCGGG
>NC_051414.1:3330733-3330932 GCF_015228065.2 Penaeus monodon
TTCTTGTTTTTTTCTTTCTTTCTTTTTTTATTTTTTCGTCGTCTTTTTTTGTTTTCGTCTCTTGTTCTACTTCCTCTTTTCTTTAGTTAAACCCCCTTTGATTTCTTCGAATTTATTTATTTTTCATCTGCCTCACATAATTAAGGGACATAACGTCTCCTTGGCTCGAATTCCTTATCAGCGCGTTTAAGTAGGAGGA
>NC_051414.1:3330949-3331049 GCF_015228065.2 Penaeus monodon
AAAAAAAAACAATTAAAAGATGGCATTTCCTTGACCATCCAAACCCTCCCATGTCCCGTCTCCCCCCCCCCTCTCTACCTTCCTATCCACCCCCCCTTTT
>NC_051414.1:3331093-3331685 GCF_015228065.2 Penaeus monodon
CCTGACACACTCGACTGACCTTTTCCTTTCGATGAATGAAACTCTCACGTGACCAGTCCTTTCCGGGTTCGAGTTGAAGATGAATTGTTTTCTGTCTGTCTTTCTCTCTTTCCCTCTTTCTTTCTTTCTCTCTTTTCCCTCTTTCTTTCTTTTTTCTCTTTCCCTCTTTCTTTCTTTCCCTCTCTTTCCCTCTTTCTTTCTTTCTCTTGTTCGTTATCTTTTCTTGTCCCTTTTTTTGTCGCTTGTTCTACTTTTCTTCACTTCCATCTTGTTCTTATTTTCGTCATCTTTTTTTATATCTTCTCCATGTTCTTATGTTTTATATCATCTCCATCTTATTCCTTCTTCATCGTGTTCTTATTTTCTTCTCCTACATCCTTGGTCATATTTTCTTTTCCTTCATCTCTTGTTCTTCTTCCTTATCTTCTACTCTCCTCGTCTTCCTATTTACCCTCTCTCCTCCTCCTCCTTCACATTTTTATCTTCCATTTTTTTCACCTCCTTTTCTTCATCCAAATAGACTAATGCTCGGATAAAAAACCTGCCAGCCGTTCGCAATTTTCTTCATAAACGTCATTCTTTCTTGCACGCC
>NC_051414.1:3331725-3332117 GCF_015228065.2 Penaeus monodon
TAAAATATTAAATTCTGGATTTTATGGCATGTGAATATGTTATGGAAAGGTCATTGTAATCGGATTTTGTAAAGGTGTAGGATTTGTGAAGATTAAGAGAATGGGGAAGGATGGGTGGAAAGGAAGGAGAGAAACGAGGGGTAGTGAGAGGGAGAGGAGGGAAGAAAGGGAGGAGGGGAGAAAGATAAGAAAGGATAAGCGAAGGGGAAGAGAGGGGGATGAGGATAGGAAAGGAGGTAATGGAGGGCAAGAAGAAAATAGGGGTGAGGAAGGATAGAGAGGGAGGAGGGGGAGAAAGAGGTGGGAGGGGGTTCCCATGGTTCAGGGTGTGGATCTCTGGTGCAGCAGGTACCGGTAAGCGGAGAAGTCCCCGGAGGATAGTGGTATGTGAG
>NC_051414.1:3332423-3332495 GCF_015228065.2 Penaeus monodon
TGCTTCTCTCGCTGTCAGTCGAATATTCTCACTCTCTTCCCCTCTCCTTCCTCTCTCCTTTCTCTCCCCGTT
>NC_051414.1:3332749-3332996 GCF_015228065.2 Penaeus monodon
GGATTGCAAACACTTGCAACGTAATGTATACAAGAGTTTCTGCATAACAAGTATCTGGCATCCAAAGACATAAGTTAACCAAGACATCATTACCATTACCAACCCACGTCACTCTCCTTCCTCCCCTCTCCCTCTCTCCCTCCTCCTTCCTCTCCTCCTCTCTCCCTCTCTCCCCGCACTGCGTTTGTTGATTCGAAAATGAATCTCAGGGAAAAGTCGAGAACAATTTTTGAAGTTTAGGCGTGTT
>NC_051414.1:3333110-3333321 GCF_015228065.2 Penaeus monodon
GAAGCTGCAGGGGAAGGTAACGAGGGAAATGGAAAGCAGGGGGGGGGGGTCTGTTTACGTCAAGTGTGTTGCATCCTGTTTTGTAGCGCCTCGACGAGATTTTCGTTTTCTTTTGTAGCAGAAGGAGCAGGAACTGTTTTTTAAGGGGCGACTCAGCTGATCGGATCGAGAGGACCCAAACACTTGACATACAAACGAGGTACTCTTTTGG
>NC_051414.1:3333561-3333871 GCF_015228065.2 Penaeus monodon
CCCAAGGGATAGGAACCAACAAGGGATGCACACACGCGTTAAGAACTCCTTAGAGGAACAGAGATGAGCTATTGGCTAGACAAGGATAACGGAATCGAGTTAAACGGTAGGCTTGAGAAACGCTTTATCGTGACTTTTTTTGAGGAATGCTTACATAACGACACGGGTTTCTGTAAGCTGGCAATTACGGTCGCCACTAGCAGCATTCGGTGACTGTGAACTTCGTTGAGACCGCTCTCAAATAGGCGAAACAGGTCCGGCCACATCTAAGAGGGAGGGACCGGGCGGGATTGGCTTTCGTGAATCTCGC
>NC_051414.1:3334769-3335522 GCF_015228065.2 Penaeus monodon
CCCCCTTTTATTTACTGTATATTTTTTCTTTCTTATCCGCTCCAAGGGTGGTGATGGTGATGATGGTGATGGTTTGGTCTCCGATTTGAAGGTTAAGGATGCCTCATAACCCGGATCTTGGATTGTGCTCTGATTGACCTTTGACCTTGGATGTAATTATTCGCTTTGATAGGTCAAGAATCATGTGGATTTTAATAATAGGATATCATGCAGTATGGCGAATCGCCTTTTTTTTAATGTATTTTTTTGGTGTCGTTTTT
Source organism: Penaeus monodon (assembly GCF_015228065.2). Lineage (NCBI taxonomy): Eukaryota > Metazoa > Arthropoda > Malacostraca > Decapoda > Penaeidae > Penaeus > Penaeus monodon. The sequence goes on from NC_051414.1 coordinate 3,335,030, forward strand.
ACATGCATATTTTTTTAGTTTTGTTATGTAATAGTTTGAATATATTTTTATATAGTGACTTTTTATGTAAATATGCGTGAGTGTGCCAAGACTGTGTTGCCAAGCTTTGATATCGAGACTTTTTTTTTAAGAGTGAAAATTCTTTTCTTTTTTTTTATTCGGCCACGGTGATAAGAAAAAAAAATAGTGGTGGTTGATGGTGATGACATTTTTGTCGGTGGTGTTAGTGATGGAGGTATGGTGATGACTGTAGTGATGAATTGGTGACGACGGTGTGATGGTGACAAGAGGATGACACAACCTCGGTATGACACACAGATAGAAGGGAAGAAAGACGTAAGTGCCACCCTCATGACACTGGCATTACTACTATTATTATTGTTGTTGTTGCTGCTGCAAGGAGGCTACGTTGCCGAAGAAATACTACTGCGAGGTTGTTGTCTCTCGCGGACTGTGTGGGCGTGAACCGAGGAAGGACACTAACCTCATTACC
>NC_051414.1:3335571-3335903 GCF_015228065.2 Penaeus monodon
TCCATTCGGTATCTTTTTAAGAATATGCTATTGATTCTATTAGTTTTATTTATCACTTTGTTGTTGCCATATTAACACTGTGCCATATCTATTGAAGGCAGGGATATTTGCATGCGTTTTAGTATTATTGTCACTAAGTTTATTAGATGTATTTATTTATCTGTATGATGATAACTGTGTTGCCATATCAAACTTCGCAGGGATATACATTAGTATTACTTTTGTTGCCATAGTTTTTATTGTGAATGACATTTTATTTGTTGTAGATATTCTGTAGTGCTGTTCGTTTGTAAAAGCCGTTTGTAATTCATTGCTGTTATTTGTTGTTGCTG
>NC_051414.1:3336114-3336297 GCF_015228065.2 Penaeus monodon
TGTTACAAGTTGTGCTATTCTACATTAAAGAGATTTAAGCTTTTTGATTTTAATTTCTTTCATTTCATATGTCCACCTGTATGTTAAGGAAGATAGTTACAGTTTCCTGAAGCGAATTATGAAGAGAAATAACACTTTGGCAGTTTTGAAAGGGGAGCCTGAAGTTTGTTCGTGAAGTTAGAT
>NC_051414.1:3336737-3336947 GCF_015228065.2 Penaeus monodon
CAAACATGGACACAGAAAACAAACCCAAATCAGAAGTAAGAACAGAGAAGATAAAACGACAAAAGGTGAAGAAACAGAGGATGAAATTAAGTCGACAACTGAGCAGCACATTCCGACCTGCAGTTACCTCGCTTCCCAAAACAATGGCGGAGCAGCTAGAGAGACGGAACTTTTTTTTTTCACGTGAAGGCATGCGTCTCCCACGTGGCG
>NC_051414.1:3337086-3337727 GCF_015228065.2 Penaeus monodon
AATTCGTTCTACTTTACCGTTTTTCTTACGTGCTCATCCCCCTTCGCCCCCATCCCCTCTGTGTCCTCATTGTCGTCTCGCTCTTCCCCTCACTTCCGTTTCCCCTCCTATCTCATTCCCTTTGTGCGTGACGAACAGATCTGTCGGTTGTACTGATGGAATGCAGAGGGGAGGGAGGGAGGAAGGGAGGGGAGAGAGGGAGGAAGGGAGGGCGTGAGGGGAGGGAGGAAGGTAGGATGTGAGGGGAGGAAGGGAGGGTGTGAGGGGAGAGAGGGAGGAAGGGAAGTGTGAGGGGAGAGAGGGAGGTGTGAGGGGAGGGGGGAGTATGAGAAGGGAGGAAGGAGGGTATGAGGGAAGGAGAGGGGAGTGAGGTGGTATGAGGGATGGGGGGGAGGGGGGGTTGGGAATCAAGAGGGTAGAAGACATGGGGGGAGAGGAGGAAGGGGAGAAAGGAAGATAGGATGAAGAGAAGATCGTTTATCTTCCTGCATGAGTAACCGAGTTTTTTTTCCCCTTATTTCTTATTTCCGTTTTCCTCGTCCTTAACGCCCCCCCCCCTCTCCTCCTCCTCCCTTTTTCCTTCCCCAAACCTCTCGCACCCTCATCTCCTCTCTTCGTTTTTGTTCTTGAGTATTCCTTAT
>NC_051414.1:3338247-3338382 GCF_015228065.2 Penaeus monodon
TTTTTCCATCTTGTTCTTGCCTAAAACATTTACTGCTTGATCCCGTTTTCTGTTGCGTGTGGGCGGTTGCAGGTGAGCGGCAGCGGGGGTGACTCGCCTTAATTGGGGTTGATTTTCTGGCTCTCTGGCATGTTG
>NC_051414.1:3338630-3338758 GCF_015228065.2 Penaeus monodon
GCGTATATGAACAGTTTGTACATACCTTAATACCTACAATATATGCATTACCATCAAAGAGATATATTTTCAGTGCTACGAGAAAGACGGGAGAATTATCAATCCATTAGAACAGTAAAGTGATAATG
>NC_051414.1:3338812-3339152 GCF_015228065.2 Penaeus monodon
TCTTTTGCATCCCCTGTGGTGTCGGCGAGGCGTCTTGCGTTGTGATAAGCACGATAAGGTCTTTACACTTTGTTTCTAGTCTTGCGCAATTTCCGACAGAAAGTTCGATATAAATGACGGTTTCCTTTTTTTTTGGGGGGGAGGGGGTGGGGATGGGGTGTCTTACTTTCTCTGCGCAGTTCTGGTATTTCGTCACTTTACGTTTTTTTTATGTGTATTTTCATTTATTCTATACTTTTCCCTTTTGTTTCTTCTTGTGTGTCCCGTTTCCACACTTTTTTTATGATACATTTTTATGTTTTTTTTTTTTCCTCCATGTCTTTCTGTTATTATTATTATT
>NC_051414.1:3339301-3339424 GCF_015228065.2 Penaeus monodon
CTTGATTTCTCTCTTTTCTCTCTCGCATCTCCTCTCCTTTGTTCTCGCCTCAGTCACCTACCTGTATCATTATCTGCTTTACCGGATGCCTCTGTTTATATGCTTTACCTGAATGTCTTCAAC
>NC_051414.1:3339681-3340041 GCF_015228065.2 Penaeus monodon
CCCGTCCTTTTCATGACCACTCCCCTTTTCCCTCCCCCTCTTCCCATTTCATTCCCCTCCTCTACGTTTCCTTCCCCTCCTCCCCGTTTCCTTCCCTCCTTCTCCCCGTTTCCTTCCCCCCTCTCCCATGTCTCAACCTCTCTGCCCATGGCTCTCTCTTCTCATGACCTTTCCCCTTTCCCTCTCCCTCCCCGGGCACCCTCTGGCACCAGGGTCACGGCCACAAAGGCGCCGCGGTTGGTGCGATGGCGGCACTCGAGTGACACTCCGCTAGGGATGGGAAGGGGGGGGAGGGGGCTGAGGGATTCGGGGCACTTCCGGTGGCCGGGGAAGGGGGTGGGGGGCTGGGTCTGAGGTAGA
>NC_051414.1:3340398-3340719 GCF_015228065.2 Penaeus monodon
GAATGGCATGTCCCTGTGTGTGAGGGTTCGCTTGTCTCATGGCGCGGGGCGATACTTGACTTCTTGTGACTCGCCCCCTCCCCTCCCAGTGGGCGGGAGGTGGGGGCGAGTGGGCGGGAGAGTGGGCGGCGGAGTGGGTCAAGGGGGATGGAGATGGGGGCGAGTGGGCGGGAGTGGGGGCGGGGTAGTAGGTCAGGGGGGCGGGAGGTGGGGGCAAGTGGGCGGGGGAGTGGTGGGTTTGCATCACAAGGATTGGTTTTGGTGGGTTGTTTAAAGGGGGAGGGGGTGGAGGAGGGGCAAAGGGTGGGTTGTTGGGGGGAG
>NC_051414.1:3341170-3341427 GCF_015228065.2 Penaeus monodon
CATTCCTAAGCCTCAGCCCAGAGATCGAGACGAAGGATTTAACGAAGGAATAACTCGATGACCTGACCCTTTCTCTGCAACTTGTTCTTGCATGCTTCAGTAAGACGAAACTAAATAAATACTCGGGGATCTGGTCAGTCATTGTTTGTGTTTTCCCGAGGAAGATGAAACTGTGTGAAGGTCAGCAGCAGGTGTTCGTTTGGAGTGATTGCTGTTTGTTTAGGGAGTGTGGCGACGTGTTCGAATTGCTGCGTGCA
>NC_051414.1:3341459-3342081 GCF_015228065.2 Penaeus monodon
GGGGGGGGGGGGTATTATATAGGATTACGTATTTTATCTATAAGTATATTTATTATTCTGTATGTATTTGATTTTTTTATTCTTTTTTCTTCTTGTGTGTATATATGTATCGTACAGTTCCGGGGCGAAAAAAAGTCTTGTAACTTGATAAAATAGAATGAAAATATAATTCGAAACCTGTCTCGAACCGCTAAATAATGTCACCATTGTTGACTCGGTGAGGGTTTCGAAGCTTCATTCACGGCTAATGACTTTTGTCCGTGACTGTACATATATTTATTTATACGTGTGTGTGTGAAATGTGATTATGTATTTTTCCTTGGCGTAAATATTTGGTGGTCATTGTTATTATCTTACTGGGTAATTGAAGATCTTCCTTGACTAGTCATTTCTTTCGTTATAGTTTAGTGCACCTTCCTTATCTCCCATTTTCTTACGTATACTAATGAATTTTTTTTTCTCTCCCTTCTCTTTCTCCTCACCCCATATCCTTCTCTCCCTCATTTACCCTCTTACATTCCATTCCTTCTCGTTTACACTTTACACCGTATCCTTTATCCTCTTCTTCGCCTGTATCCCCTCTTATTCCTCCTCCTCCCCCCCCCCCCCATCTTTATCATAT
>NC_051414.1:3342320-3342964 GCF_015228065.2 Penaeus monodon
CCACCCAGCAGGAGAAGCGGACCTCCCGCGACATCGAGACCGAGACCGAGCCCGAAGAGGTGCTGGCGGTGGAGGCCGGAGGGTCCTCGTGCTCGCTCTCCTCCGTCTCCGCCTCGCTGTCCGACAAGAGCGTCTCCACGGATAACATCGAGGAGATCAAGAGCGACGTGCCCTTCGCTGGTGAGTACTGCCGTGGAGTGTTTTTTTTTTTTTTTTGGGTGGGTGGGGGGTTGGGAGGGGGGGAAGAGTGGGTTGGGGTGTGTGGAGGGGTGTGGGAAGGGTGGGTTAGAGGGTGGGGAGGGGGGATGAGGGAGGGGGGTTTTGTTTGTTCTCTCGGGAGTGAGGGTGGGTTTGCTTCATGAGAGTAATTGTGGGTTTGTTTGGTTGGAGTGCCTTGATGGATGCACTGGCCTTGATTGGAGTGACCGCTGATGTAGTGTGGCTTCGCTACTGATGGTTGATCGTTTCCTCATCCCTGCCCCATCGGTTGCTAATGAAGAGGGTTCCCGCTTTCCCCGGCGAGCGAGCCGGAGTTTGCTTGATGAGTGGGGCCCTGGGGGTCCGTCTGGCATTGTCCGGTCGGTCTTGCTCCCCTTGTCCGATAAGGTGTTTTGCTCGTTACATCGACTGTGTCAAGTGCCCGA
>NC_051414.1:3342992-3343059 GCF_015228065.2 Penaeus monodon
ACACACACACTTTTTTACAGAATATAGGGTGGATGTGGGATAAGTGGGGAGATGAATGGATATAAAG
>NC_051414.1:3343135-3343308 GCF_015228065.2 Penaeus monodon
TAATATGAGTAGTTATATTTGATTTTATATATGATAGGGATGGATTTGTTATATGATATTGTGGTGTTATATTGGATGATTGATTATTGTATATATGGGCTTGCATTGACTGAATAGTTTTTGTTTGTTATGATATTGGACGATGCGGTTTTAATTGAATACTGTGGATTTGT
>NC_051414.1:3343865-3344067 GCF_015228065.2 Penaeus monodon
CAGGAGCAGTGACTCATCCTTGCTCTGGCCGACGCCGATCGCTTTCTGCTTAGTTTCACTCCTTAGAGCTTCTTAGAACGCACCGAACGGGTTTGGGATGATTAGCATATTATTAACAAGTTTTTATGTTGGTTGGTTTCTAGGCTTCGCTCCAGGTGCCTATGGGATTTTGATATATATTTTTATTTTTCTACTACTGCTG
>NC_051414.1:3344240-3344385 GCF_015228065.2 Penaeus monodon
GATTTTTCTGCCATGTTAAGTTTATTTATTTGCTGTTTGAAATCGGGGGTAAGGAACAGGAATAACACGAAAGCGGATGTTGCGTGTTAAAGCATAAAGGGAGTTAGAGTTGCTTGTGCATTATCTCTCTGCCGTTCAATTTGTC
>NC_051414.1:3344410-3344629 GCF_015228065.2 Penaeus monodon
TTATCCCCTCCTCGTCTCGTCTTTATTGCCGTTTTCATTTGATTCCTTTGTCTTTGATTTTCCCCCTCTCTCTTCCATTCATGTTCCCTCCTTCCACTTATTCAATTTCATTATCTCCTTTCTTGTGTTTGTATTTTTTTTTTTCCTAGTTTCTTCCTTCTCTCCGTCTTCTCACTTTTTTCCGTCTCTGACCTACCTACTCCCACACCTAATTCTTGG
>NC_051414.1:3344854-3344954 GCF_015228065.2 Penaeus monodon
CAGTCCACTTCTCGTCAAGGTCGACCTCGAGATGAATGGGCGAGTGGAAAGAGGAGAGTCCCGGAGTCCTCTCAGGAAATGCTCTTTCTCTCGCTGTCTT
>NC_051414.1:3345193-3345290 GCF_015228065.2 Penaeus monodon
TAGGGTGTTTTAACAAGGGCATGATGACCAGTGCATACGTAGCCCATGTTGCAGGTAAAACGAGGAACGAAATATAGTGATGGCCGTAAATTAAAAG
>NC_051414.1:3345499-3345598 GCF_015228065.2 Penaeus monodon
GGGGGGGGCAGGGTGCATTGCGAAACAATTCTCGCTTTGCATTCGCGTCGTGGAGTGTTGCTTAGAGGCTCTTATGCCCCCCCCCCCCCCGAATGCCTC
>NC_051414.1:3346175-3346278 GCF_015228065.2 Penaeus monodon
CCCTTGCACAGTTGCTCCGTCCTTTTCCTGAGACACCCACACGCTGACAGCCTCCGATGACCTTTTTATCTATTCACTTTTGTAGCCATTCCTTGCGCAGAAC
>NC_051414.1:3346889-3346953 GCF_015228065.2 Penaeus monodon
TCTAACTTTCTAACATGTATTGCGGGCTCGATCCCCATTAGAAAGTATAATTTTTGATGACAAG
>NC_051414.1:3347005-3347146 GCF_015228065.2 Penaeus monodon
TTGCCATCCACAGCCGCCCACTTTCACCTCGCTGCCACCCGCCCGCGCATCGCACACGCGTGCTGTGTGAGCCGCCTCCCGCTCTCGTTCCATTGTGTTAAAATTGTACCTATGCAATTAACTCGTGCCTTTTCTCTCCTC
>NC_051414.1:3347478-3347915 GCF_015228065.2 Penaeus monodon
CCCCTTTCGTCTTCTCCTCTTTTCCTCCTTCCCTCTTTTCCCTCGCTTCCTTCCTCCTTTCGTCTACTCCTCTTCCCCCCCTTCCTTCCCTCCATCCCTCTTTCAGCCTCGCCTCTTTCCCTCCTCTTCCGCTCTCCTTTTTCCCCTCTCCGACTTTTCTTCTTTTTTCCCTTCTCGACTCTTTTCTTTTTTTTTTCCCTTCTCCTCGACTTTCTTCTTTTTTTCCCTCTCCTCGGCTTTCTTTTTTTTTTCTCTCTCTTCCACACCTACCGCCTTTTCCTCCATCTCTCACTTTCTAACCTCTCCCCCGCGTCTTCGGCTCCCCCACCCCCTTCTTCTCTTCCTCTTACCCTCCTCCTTTCGCTTCTTCTCCTCCATTCACTTCTCCCCCTTTCGCCACCTTTTCCTCCTTCACCTATGTTGAATTTGTTGCAGAG
>NC_051414.1:3348071-3348228 GCF_015228065.2 Penaeus monodon
TGGACCTTGAAGTTAGCATATGACGTGCCAGTGAGAAATGAGGAGGCCAGAGTTGGATTTTTATTTTATTTTTTTTTAATAAGAATTTACGGTAATGATTATGACATTATATAGCTATTAGTTAGGAGATCAAGTAGTGACGATGGATCCGTTGGTT
>NC_051414.1:3350161-3350403 GCF_015228065.2 Penaeus monodon
ATGTAAGTTCGAGCCTGTGTTGTTGTGTGCGGACAACATGCTAAACCTGCCACGGTGTAATTTTTGTTATTTGTGTTTAACCTTGTGCTAAGACATGGCCCGGGGATGGCTCGTGTGTTCTGTTGCTTTGGTTATCATTTTTGCCTTTTTTAAAATTATTTTGCTTTCTTTTTATTTTTTTTTTTCTCTTTTTTGGATTCGGTAAATTTAGGAATGCCATTTTCGTTGCTTGTTTCACTTTG
>NC_051414.1:3350910-3351208 GCF_015228065.2 Penaeus monodon
ATGCGACGAGATGGGGAGATGGGGAGCAAAGGCGTCTCGCAAATAACTCCCCCGGAGTCGCATAGGGGGAGGGGGGAGGGGGGAAGAGGAGGAATGTGGTTTCTTTTTAAAGGGGGGGGGAGGAGCAGGGAATGTTAAGGTTATATAAACTCAACGCCACCTCTCTTTCCCCCTCACCCCTCTGTGCCTCCCCTCCCCACACCTCCCGTACGTGGATAGAGAGTGAAAAACATTAAGCTATATTTGTATTGGACGAGCAGACCAGACTCACCAGTACTAAGCGGACCTACCCTTTTCC
>NC_051414.1:3351283-3351367 GCF_015228065.2 Penaeus monodon
CTTCTTTCATTTCTCCACCTTCGTACGTCCCCCTCCCTTCGGTCTGTCTGCACTTCTCATCCATTCATTTTTCCCTTTTCTTAG
>NC_051414.1:3351534-3351836 GCF_015228065.2 Penaeus monodon
CCCTTTCCCTCCCTTCCTCCCTTCCCTTCTCCCATCCCCACCATTCCCTCCATCCCACTGTCTTACTCCCCTCTCCCCCCCCCCTCTCTACCCTTCCCCATCACCCTCAACCCCCTCCCCCATCCCTCAACTCCCCTCCCCACCTCCCCTTACCCCTCCCACAGCCCCCATCGTCTTAAGAATCGCCCTATTTGCACGCCAATTACGCCTCCGGGTTTATTTACAAGAGGCAGGGCTGTTTACACGTGTTGTCTTGGTGACAGTGGCCGCCGTCGCCTCCGCCGCGACGGCCGGGCTAGCGA
>NC_051414.1:3352476-3352580 GCF_015228065.2 Penaeus monodon
CACCCCCAGGTGTGCCTGTGGGTGCGGACGAGTGCCACCTGCCTCGTTGCCGGCACTCAAGGGCCATATAATTGTGTGGGAGGGATTGCGGGGATGGGCGCCTG
>NC_051414.1:3352843-3353056 GCF_015228065.2 Penaeus monodon
AAAGCCCATGTCTCTCCTTCTAAAGACAAGAACGACCAGAGGCTGGGGTTTAGTACTCGCGTATCCTCTGACGAAGAACCGGAAGGACAGAGGTCAATATTTAGCGCTCCCTCCGCCATCCCTCACTCCATCCTGCAGGAGGACTAGCGGCGAGGGCGAAGGAGCCAACGCGGTCGCTACGAAAACACCGTCAGTTGTCGCGGCGGTTGTGTA
>NC_051414.1:3353084-3353507 GCF_015228065.2 Penaeus monodon
TAGAGGGAGGAGTGAGAGAGAAGAGAGGGGGAGTGTGGAGGATGAAGAGTGGGAAGAGGGAAAAGGAGTAGGGGGGTGAGAGGTAGAGGGAGAAAAGAGAGGGGTAGGATGAGGAGAGGGAAGAGGGAAAAGGAGGAAGGGGAGGGGAAGGACAAGGAAAGAGAGATGGGAGGAGGGAGAAGAGGAAGAAGGGGAGAACGAGGATAAGTAGAGGGAGTGGGGAGGCAGGGGATGAGGAAGGAGAAAGAGAAGGAGGAGGGGGAGAGAGGAGGGGGGGGAGCGGAGGGGGAGGATGGGGTAGGAGAGAGAGGAGGGGGAGGATGAGAGTGAGGAGGGAGGGAGGGAAGGAGAAGGGGGGGGAGATGGGAGGGAGGGCAGAGAGGGGGGTTGGTTTTTGTGGACTAATTGTCCTTTCCTCTGTCC
>NC_051414.1:3353988-3354093 GCF_015228065.2 Penaeus monodon
TTTCTTTGCATCTACGATTGTGATTTTGTACGTGTGTATGGTACTGTTTGTTTTATTTGATATATGTGGGGTTTTTTTTAGGATTTTTTGGGGGGGGGTCGTACT
>NC_051414.1:3354231-3354381 GCF_015228065.2 Penaeus monodon
CGCACCAAACCACCAACTCACTGCGTATTCATGATTGCGTGTGCGTGTGTGATGGAGTTAATTGAAAGAATTCGCGAGGACGAGCCAGTGGTGTTGTGGCAGTGCTAGTGCGGTGCTTCCCTTGGTGCTGTGCGGAGGTGTGTGTGGTGT
>NC_051414.1:3354408-3354510 GCF_015228065.2 Penaeus monodon
CTGTAAGTGTGTGTGTGGTTGTGTGTGTGTGTGGGGTGGGGTAGGGTGGGGTTGTTAAGTGTGTGTTTGTTGGGGGGCTGTAAGTGTGTGTGGGGGTTGTAA
>NC_051414.1:3354551-3354684 GCF_015228065.2 Penaeus monodon
ATCTAGTTGCGTGCGTACGCAAGTGCCAGATGTTCTCGTGAGTTACCCTAGGTCGTATTTCTAATATCCTTTCTATCTTTACGTGTTACATCATTTGTCGCGATAGCTATTACGGCACCCGGCCAGAACGTGA
>NC_051414.1:3355478-3355625 GCF_015228065.2 Penaeus monodon
GTCCCTCTGGCCCTCAGCTAAGTGCCACGCAGGTGTGCCTCAGCCGCATGTTGCCCCCCCCCCCCTTCGCGGAGATCGCCAGCGAGTGTTAAATGCCGTGTCACATCCCAGCCAGGGGGGGGGGGGGTTGTCAAGCGACGGCTGTAC
>NC_051414.1:3355938-3356727 GCF_015228065.2 Penaeus monodon
GCATTACACACTATAGGACGCGACTTGAAACGAATGGAAGACACACAGAGCAACATCATTTAATCCCACTTGCAAGATATAGTGCAAATCATCCCGAACGTTTTCACTTCCAAGGATCGAGATTATTCCAGAGAAAGCAGGAAAACCGTAGTCAGTTCTCGGAAAATTTTGAAGGTATTACTTGGGTACCGTGGCCGTGAGTGGGAGGGGGGGGGGAGGGAGGGGAGAGAAGGGGGTAAGTAAGGGTGATGGGGGGATATTGTGTTGGGGGAGGGAAGGGGTGAGGGAGATGCGTGTGGTGGGGGAGGGAGGGTGTGAGGGAGATGCGTGTGGTGGGGGAGGGAGGGAGGGAGGGAGTGATGGAGGCTGTGTGGAAGGGAGAAGGGAGGGATGCAGAGGATAGGGAAGGGAGTGATGGAGATCCGTGTGGATAGTGGAGGTGAAAGTAGGAAGGGAGGGAGTGAGGGAGAGAGGGAGGGAGGAAGACCATGTGAGGGAGAGGAAGGAGGGAGGAAGTGATGGAGACCATGTAGGGAGGGTGGAGGAGTGTGGAGCGTTTTATGGAGTGAGGAGGAGGAGGAAAAGGAGAGAACGAACAACAACAAGGAGGAGGAGGAGGAGGAGGAGTATGTAATAGGGGTAATGGGGGAAGGAGGGGAAAGAGGGAGGGGGGAGAGGAGGGGGGGGGAGCAAGCAGTGACTCCAAGCCGGAAGTGAAGTGTGCTTGCGAGTTGCACTCCTCAGCCTCACTCCGTCGCCTCGTCTCCGCCACTCTGTTGTTCTCCATTC
>NC_051414.1:3356764-3357545 GCF_015228065.2 Penaeus monodon
TTCCTTCCGTCCTCCCCCGCGCAAGACGAAAGACGAAGGAAGGAGAAGGATGTGATAAAAAGTGGGAGAAAGGAAGACCGAGACAGCGCGAAGGTGTGTGTGTGGAAATCTTGAAGTGCGAAGTGTGTGGGGAAATAAGAGAATAAGAGAAGAAAGAGGGAAGAAGAGAGGAAAGAGGGAGGAAAGAAAGAAGAAGAAAAAGGGAAGAAGGAAATAAGAGAAGAAAGAGGGAAGAAGGAAATAAGAGAAGAAAGAGGGAAGAAGGAAATAAGAGAAGAAAGAGGGAAGAAGGAAATAAGAGAAGAAAGAGGGAAGAAGTGAACAAGACGAGAAATAATACTAGGAGTGAAAGATAGCGTTGGAGGGGATGCTGAGCAGCCGCGGTCTGCAAAACACGAATGGTAAGACACGCAGGAAAGTTGATAACAAGAGAATACATTACGTGAACAAGTGCCCCTTTTCACTCCCAAGGAAGAAGGAGAAGGGAGAGAAGGGAAGGGAAGGGAAGGGAAGGGAAGGGAAGGGAAGGGAGAAGAAGAAGGAGAAGAAGAAGGAGAAAGAGAAAGAGAAAGAGAAGAAGGAGGAAAAGAAGAAGAAAGACGGAAAATAAGATGTTTTGTTTTGTTTTTGTTTTTTGAACGTGATTGACTTCACGTGTTTGTCTTGTTTTCAGTTGAAGTGACTTTTTTTTGTAATGAAGTGAGCATGTCTTTGAAGTGAAGTGGAGAATCTGTGCGATATTTAGCAAAAAGTTGCGTTTTTCTTTTGAAGGTGACCACGT
>NC_051414.1:3357707-3357821 GCF_015228065.2 Penaeus monodon
ATTTTTTATCTATCATTATTTCATCAAGTAATCGAAATCGTGATCTACGTCGAGATTTTTAAAAAAAGAAAATAATTTTTATTTCGCATTAATTCGTTCTCAGAACATATCGTG
>NC_051414.1:3357843-3358136 GCF_015228065.2 Penaeus monodon
ACTCTCCATTATCAAGAGATAAAACACTATTTTGCCAACGATTACGTCACTGTTATCGCAACTTTTCTTCTGTTTTCTTTTAGCGCCTTTTGCGATAACATCAAAAAGAGGGAGTTGCCTATTGTCGATTTATTAGATCGTATATATTAGATCAGACAACAGTATTTCTGTTAGACGTTAACAAGCGTATCCTTTTGTTGATATTGCAAGGCAGTTTCATAAAATCACGGTCTAGATAAGAAAAAAAGATGAGTACAGAGTCGGTAAATAGAGATTAGTGATGACAGAAAGCG
>NC_051414.1:3358179-3358376 GCF_015228065.2 Penaeus monodon
GGGGTGGGGGGCGTTTCGAGGTTATGAATACATCTGTGGTTAATTTTTTTTTTTTAAAGGCCAGGATTTCATTTTTCATAATCAGGTTTGAAATGCCGCATATTAGCTCTTACTCTAATGACTTCTGGGAATAAACTATACATATTTTTTCTTTCTTTCTTTTTCAAAACTGATTTTGTGCTAATACATTTAACATG
>NC_051414.1:3358484-3358658 GCF_015228065.2 Penaeus monodon
GACGGGGGGAGGGGGGAATGGAGACAGGATCTGACCAGGTCACACGGAGGGCAGGTCAACATAACACCCTCGTGATATCGCCTAACACGCCCATGTTTCTGCAGCTGCACTTCGGATCACCTCGGAAGGGCGCCGTGGTGTCTACCCTGTTCTCTCCCCCTCGCTTGTTAGCGA
>NC_051414.1:3358866-3359313 GCF_015228065.2 Penaeus monodon
GTTTTAGCAAAGGTGGGATCTTTAACAAAAACAGTAAACCAAACTGAAATAATTGAAGGAGACAGATAGACGGGAGGAGGGGGGAGGGGATGCCCATGCGAAGGAGGTGTGAAGGAAAGAGTATGAAGGGGGGTGGGGGGTGGGGGGCTTGTTGTAAAGACTAGGTCACGTGACTCTCTTGCCTCGTTCCCGTTTTCGCCTCACCGGAAGTTTTTTTTTAAGGGGAGTCTTAATTTATTTTGTCGATTTTTAAGGGTTTTCTGAATCGCAGAGGTATCCACCGCGTTCCTGAAGGTAATGTAATTCGTTATACTAGATGGGGAGAAAAAAGGAGGAATTTCGATATAAGAGAATGTGACGAGATTATATTAAAAGTCTTAGAGGCGATTTCTTTACATTACATCGTGGTTAATATCACCTTAAGTAACCCATAATAATCATATTACG
>NC_051414.1:3359364-3359562 GCF_015228065.2 Penaeus monodon
CATAACATTCCATTCATTTGCCAAGATTGATTAATTATGCAATCCAGTACTTTGCGTAAATGACCCGAATCCGTTCCCTCCCGGTGCCCTTGTTGACCGGAAGTTGTTCTAGGAAGGACCTCGGGAACTGAGAGAGAAAAAAGAACGCGATTTGTTTACTTATCTGTTGGTGTTGTGAAAGTGTTTTTTTTTTCAAAC
>NC_051414.1:3359857-3360043 GCF_015228065.2 Penaeus monodon
GTTCGAGATAATCAAAACAAAATATCGGCAGGAAACACCCAACGAGTTAAAGCGAAAGGCGTGACGTCATACAGGGAAAGTTTTTCTGCTCTAAGAAATGACGTCATGATGTCAGTGAATACCCGGAAAAGAGAGTATAATTGATTCGCCAACAGGTAGAGTGAGGCGTGGGGGGGGGGGTTTACC
>NC_051414.1:3360341-3360458 GCF_015228065.2 Penaeus monodon
CCTCCCTTTCTGTAGACGAGTGTTGATAACGATAAAAAAAGGGTCTCTCAATATCCTTGAATTAGTCAATTAGATAACGTTTTGACGTGTGCTAGTTCGTCCTCTTTGGAAGATAAA
>NC_051414.1:3360685-3360802 GCF_015228065.2 Penaeus monodon
AGGTCACCGTTTGAAATTGAAATTGAATTTTGTAACGTTCCTGTTGCAATTTTGCAAGTTTGTGGGGTTTTGCAAAATGATAGAATTTTTTTTTTTTGGAAGGTAAGAGGGTGGTTT
>NC_051414.1:3360895-3361115 GCF_015228065.2 Penaeus monodon
TGATATGGGAGAGTGAACGCCAAAGGAGGGGTGGGGGGTGGACGCTATGAGGCGGTGGGGGAGTGCCACGCGGTGCCAGGTCGCCAGGGCCAGCTCATGCCTGGGGCTTCGCTGTTATCACGTTAATTGCGTTTGTGATTCTAAGGATAATATTTTTTTCTTAGACTTATTTAGAATTTTTATGTGTATCTGAAATCTTTCTTTTTTGGGTCGTCGGTTA
>NC_051414.1:3361318-3361607 GCF_015228065.2 Penaeus monodon
ACTTGTGTTTCTTATCTCCCCCCTCCCCCCCCGCAGGATTGTTCCGGGGGAGCATCACGCCCATGGAGGGAGTGCTGGAAACGCCCCTCGAACGCCCACGCTCGCTGGCCACGCCCTCAGCCCTCAAGGCTTCCGTGGATAGAGGTAAGACCCGCCCACCGGCCCGGGTCAGCCTATGACGTCATGGCTTCGTTACGCTGCTGGTTTTCGTTAATGATTTTGAGTAAATTTTTTACATGTGATTCTTGGTTGCGTCTGTGTGTACACGAAGTATGCTTAGGTGCATGCG
>NC_051414.1:3361894-3362216 GCF_015228065.2 Penaeus monodon
ACGCTCTTTTGTCCTGCGGCGCTGAACACTGATAACAGCTGAATATGCTAATTGGGAGAGAATAATTGTAAAAGTAATAATGGCTGTTTCATGCCCCCCCCCCTTCCTCCCTTTTTTAGGGGGGGGGGGGATAAATAGGCAAGAGATTACCGCACGTGTGAACTATGGTGTAATTCGTGAAAAAAAGGTTTAATTGTTTTTAAAAATATATATTTTTTAATTGAGGTATTTTGCTTCTTCCGTTCCTGGTGTTTGGGTCACGTGCACACGGAAACGTACCTCAATATACGTACATGCTTGTACCGTGGCAAGCGTACGGTCA
>NC_051414.1:3363306-3363617 GCF_015228065.2 Penaeus monodon
ACAGTCCTAAATGATGAGCTAAAGCGCCCACGCCCCAGCTGACGCCCACGGCCCTGCTCTCTCCCGCCGCAGGATGCCGTAACAGCATGGGGAGCCTCGGGGCGCGGGAGGGAGGCGGAGGCGGAGGCGGAGGAGGCGGCCAGGGGGGCAGCGCGGGCTCCGGGGGCACCAGCATGAGCCTCCTGTCGCCCCTGGAGGAGGCCGAGGAGTGGGCCAGAATCAACGACATCATGGCCAACTTCGGCGGAGGGCTGGTCAGGGAGAGCGTGTTCATGGCCGAGCTCGAGCATGAGTTCCAGACCAGACTAGGT
>NC_051414.1:3363706-3364036 GCF_015228065.2 Penaeus monodon
AGTTCCTCCACCTCCGTCTTCTGTTTATTCGTCTCGTGTGAATATTTACGTTTATAATTCTCTCTGATTGTATAAATTAATTCATCAGTTATATAAAGATATGTAATTAGATCTATCTGTTATCGAAATCAGTTCACAGTATCTTCAGTTAGTGTAAACAGTATCACTTGGAATTAATTGTTACCATGTGAAGTGGTGATAGTTTCGTAAACAAACGTTTTGTTTTAAAGACCGAAGCAGTAGGAAATTGTAATGTTACTAATTCATTTTCTTTTTCCCTTCCCCCTCTCCCTTTTCTCCCTCACTCTTATCTTCCCTCCTCTCTTCCTG
>NC_051414.1:3364128-3364532 GCF_015228065.2 Penaeus monodon
CTACCCTCCTTCCCTCCCTTTCCCCCTCTCTTCCTATTTCCCTCTCTCCCTCCTTCGCTCCCCCCTCTCCCCCCTCTCTTCTTCCCTCCCTCCTTCCCCCCCCCCCCCCCCTTCCCCCCCTCCCCTTTTCCCTCCCCCCCCTTCCCCACCCCAGGGCTGTCTCTGTCGCCGTCCCAGCAAGGGCTGGGTCTGCTGTCGAGTAGCGGGAGCAGCGAGGGCGTGGTGGAGGTGGGCGTGGTGGAGGTGGGCGTGGTGGAGACGGGCGGCGACAAGACCGTGGGCGGCTGGCTGCAGGCGCTGGGACTGCCGCAGTACGAGGACGTCTTCATCGCCCACGGATACGACGACGTGGAGTTCATGGTGAGGCTGCGCCCGTGCTTTGGCCGGTTTTCCGGGGGTTCCTG
>NC_051414.1:3365444-3365952 GCF_015228065.2 Penaeus monodon
ATCGTAATGATGTAGATAGGTAAGTATAAATTATAGAAAAAGGTAATAGTCGATAAGTAAAGATAGATTTTGTATTCTGTTGCTTTTTCTCAGTTTTTTAGTTATTGAATTTATCTTTTTTTTTGTATTTTTATCTTTTCATGGCTAGTGTCTTTAGTTGTCTTTATTTTTCTCGTGTTTTGTTTCTTTGTTCTATTTACATCATACGTTTTTATTACGATGGTGTGGAGTTTATATGTTTGTATCTGTTTCTCGTTTATTTCATTTTATTTATTTTTTTATTTATTGTATATTGTGTTCGTGATGTTCTTATCTGTTTTTATTTGTTTTTGATTTATATCCAAGTTTATAATTTGTTCTCTGTGAAGTTTATGATTTTTTTTTATTATTGTTTAAGTAAAATTTCTTATTTTTTTATGTATTGGTTCATTTTGTTGTTTTCTGTATGCAAATCTGACCATATTATCTAGTTTTATTTTTATTTTTTATTATTAATGGGATTATCTGC
>NC_051414.1:3366124-3366406 GCF_015228065.2 Penaeus monodon
ACTCGTTTCATAAATCTTTTAATCGTATTTTTATTTATCCAATTATTATTTAAATGCGTCTTTGGTAGCGGTAAATGTGATAACTCGCGTTCTCTTCTCTGTTTTATCCTGTGAATTAAATAATATGACTTTAATATACTACTTATTTGTTATTCTTGCCTCTCTTACCATCTTCAATCGCCTTCAACTGATCGGTGTATAAGAGAAATAGATTAAAAGGTTTTTGACGGTGGAGGTGCAGGGTGTAGGGAGGTAAGTGGTTGGGGTAATGTTTTGGGTAAT
>NC_051414.1:3366600-3367901 GCF_015228065.2 Penaeus monodon
ATCCTGGAGGATACTTCATTGAATATATCTTACTTTTTAAATTAGGTTTGAGGTTGAATTGGTTTTGTGGAGGGGAGGGGGGTTGTGTGAGGATAAAGTGTTGATGGGGGGAGTGGGAATGTGATATGTGAACCAAATTGGAATTATGTGGAGTAGAGAGGTTGGGAGATTAAAGTGTGTGGGGGAGGTGGAGAGATAAGAAATTGTTGTGGGGAGTTGAGTTTTTAGAGAAAAGTTTTGGGGAGGAAGTTTAAAGTGTAGTTGGTATGGGAGCTGAAGGAAGTCTGGGAGATGGATGGGGTGAGGGGAGAGAGTAAAAGTGTGTGGTTAGGAGGGGGAGTTGTAGAGAGAAAGTGTTTTGGGGGGGGGGGGAAAAGTTGTTTTTGGGGGGGGGTGGGGAAGTAATTGTGGGGGAGAGGGTGGGGAGAAAAGTGTGGGGGAGGGAGGAAAAGTTGTTGGGGGAGGAGGGGTTGATGTTAAATTTGGAGGTGGAGGGGGAAAAATTGTTGAGGGGGGGGAGGGGAAGAGAAAATGGTGGGGGGGGGAAGGGAGGATTTAAAGTGGTTGGGTGTATAGAAGTGTCGTGTGTTTTGGGAGGTAGAGGCGGGATAAAGCAAAGTGTTGGGGGAGGGGGGGAGGAGGAGAAGTGTGTGGGGAGGAGGAGAGAAAAGTTGTGGTGGGGGAGGGGGAGGGGAGAGAGAAAGTGTGTGGGGAGGGAGGAGAAAGTGTTGGGGAGGAGGGGTAGAGGGAAAGTGTGTGGGAGGAGTGGGAGGAAGGTAGGGAAGTGTTGGGGTGGGGAGGAAAGAAGTGGGGGAAGGAGAGGAGGGAGGAGGAAAAGTGTGTGGGGGAGGAGGGGGAGGAGGAGAGAGAAAAGTGTGGGGAGGAGGGAGGAGGAGAGTGGAAAAGTATGGGGGTGATAGAGGGGAGAGAAGGAAGGGAGATGGGGGAAGAAAAGAGGTTAAAGGAAGGGAATAGGGAGAGGGGGAGAAGGAATGGAGAAAGGAGAAAATGGGTGAAGGGAAAGGCATAGGAAGAAGGGAGGAAGAGGGATTATATAGAAGGGATACGAAGAGGAGATAGAAGGAAAGGAAGGAAGAGGGGAGAAAAGGGGAATAAAGAAAGGGATAGGGTGATAAGGAAAGAGAGAAGGGAGAAAGAGAGGGAGAAGAAAGAACAGGGTTAAAAGAAGGGATAGGAGGAGGGGAAGGAAAGGAGGATAAAAAGTAGAGGAAAGAAAGAAATGCGAAAGGGAGAGGAAACGGGAAGGCAATAACTTAAAGGAAAACGAATGAAAGGATGGA
>NC_051414.1:3368105-3368257 GCF_015228065.2 Penaeus monodon
AACCAAACAGGAAGAGGCAGTGACACGCAAATCATTTTGGGAAACACTTTTTTAGGCGTATTTTGACGTAGGCGCCGGGGCAGCCTCGCGGGTTTAGACAGCTGGGTGTAAACTGTATACGGCCGCCGACCCTGTTTACCGGTGCGGGCGCG
>NC_051414.1:3368543-3369223 GCF_015228065.2 Penaeus monodon
GCGCGTGAAATGATAATCATATTGATCATTTGATGTCTTATTTTTCAGATATAAGATCACGACACTTCTCATTATAACCCTTTCTGAGTGCAAAGCCTCCTTCAGCCTCCCCGTCTCCCCCTCCCTCAGAACGGCGGCATCCTGGAGGGCGGGGACCTCCACGAGCTGGGCGTGACACAGGCCGCCCACCAGCACGCCCTCATGGACTCGGCGTCCCGCCTGCCGACGCCGCTGCACCCGCACCGCTCCTCGTACACGCTGCCGGACACGGTGGAGGCGTGGCTGGACTCCATCCGCCTGCCGCAGTACGCGCAGAACTTCCACAAGAACGGCTTCGGGGACATGGAGCGCGTGCGGAAGGTGTGGGAGATCGAGCTGACCACCGTGCTCGAGATCACGCGCCTCGGCCACCGCAAGCGCATCCTGGCCTCGCTCGGGGAGAGGCCGCTCGAGCCCGAGCTGCCCGCCTCGCTCAACCCGCACGACCTCAGCCTCGAACTCACCAAGCTGGTACGTGGCGCGCGGGGGGGGGGGATCTCTTGTATATGTAGACTTACGGATTGTCATATGATTATGAATGGTATCTTCGCTATTCGTGGAAATAATGATAAACGGCTTTCATTCACATCGAGAGTTGAATAACACCTAATTACCGGATAATCACTAACCAAGAACTCTCT
>NC_051414.1:3369342-3369642 GCF_015228065.2 Penaeus monodon
CCTCTCTCTCTTTTACCTATCAATCTACCCATCCCCTCCTCCCCCCTTTCGGGCGCAGAACTCTGACATCTCGCAGCTGAAGGAGCAGCTGTTCAACGACCTGCCGTCGAGCACGTCCCGGGAGCGGCGCCCCCCGGAGACGGCCACCAACACCATCCGCCGCTCGGGCACCAAGAAGCGGAGCGCGCCGCAGCCCCCCAAGTGAGACGCCCCTCGATTTTTAGGGGATTTCTCTTGCTGTTTGTCTGCCTCGTCTTCTTTCTGTTCTTTCTTTCGACGCCCCTCGATTTTTGGGGGGGA
>NC_051414.1:3370139-3370264 GCF_015228065.2 Penaeus monodon
AGTCTGTGTTATCAAACTTATTTTCGTTTGGTTCGATAATCATCTCAATTAGTTATTCATGTGTAAACTTTTATAGTAACTCTGATATGTTATACATCTTTATAATGATTTTTTTTTTTTTTTAG
>NC_051414.1:3370380-3370905 GCF_015228065.2 Penaeus monodon
CGTTTAACCTCCTTTATTCCTCCCTCCCTTCTCTACCGTCCTCCCTCAGTCCTCCCTCCCTCCCCCCTCACCCACCTCACTCACCTTCCCTCCCATATCCACCCCCAACATTCTTCCCCTCTCTCCATCCCCAACTTCCCCCCTCCCTCACTCCTTCCACTCCCCCACCATTCCTCCCCCATTCCCCCCTTCCCCTCTCTCCATCCCCACCATTTCCCTCCCCCTTCCCCTTCCCTCCCCCCTCCCCCCCACCATTCCCCTTCCCCCACCATTTTCCATCCCCCTCCCCCCACCACTCCCCTCCCCCTCCCCCAGGACCCCCCGCGCGCAGCCGAGCCTGGAGCAGCAGCCGAGCGCGGACGACCTGAGCCATTTGTCCATCCGGGCGCCGTCGCAGCTGGTGGTGGGCGTCCCCAACACGGCGCTCACCACCACCTGGCGCCACCACCCCAACGCCCTCGTCTCCTCCAGCGTGCAGTACGTGGCGCAGGTGAGGGAGGGAGGCCCGCGTTGTTGGGGGCGTTT
>NC_051414.1:3371252-3371801 GCF_015228065.2 Penaeus monodon
GTTATTGTTATCAAGATCTCTCCTTCCTTTTTATCTCTCTGTTTTCTACCTCTATTTCATCCCCCTATTTCACCCCTCTATTTCATCCCTCTATTCTCTTCCTCTATTTCATCCACCTATTCCGTCCCTCTATTCTCTTCCTCTATTTCATCCACCTATTTCGTCCCTCTATTCTCTTCCTCTATTTCATCCACTTATTCTATCCCTCTATTCCATCCACCTATTCTATCCCTATTCTCTTCTATCTATTCTATTCCACCCCCCTATTTGACCCCCCTATTTGACCCCCTATTCCGCCCGTGTCCCGCCAGTACCTCGGCTCGACGCACGTGAAGGAGCTGAAGGGGACGGAGTCGACCATGAAGTCTATCCAGAAGCTGAAGAAGTCGACGGCGGAGGGCGCCAAGGTCCCCAAGATCGTGCTGTCGGTGTCCTACAGGGGCGTCAAGTTCATCGACGCGCAGACGCAGGTGAGGGCGGGTGGGGAGGAGGGGAGGGAGGGCGGGGAGGGCAGGAGGGGAGGGACCGCGGGAGGCGTGAGGAGTGCGG
>NC_051414.1:3372911-3373074 GCF_015228065.2 Penaeus monodon
GCAGGCGCTGGTGTGCGAGCACGAGATCCGCAACATCCACTGCGCGTGCCAGGACGCCGACGACCTCTCGCACTTCGCCTACATCACCAAAGACCTAGAGACCAAAGGGCACTACTGCCACGTCTTCAGAGTACAATCCAGGGTGAGTGCGGTTCAGGGGTTA
>NC_051414.1:3373165-3373463 GCF_015228065.2 Penaeus monodon
AAATCTTTTGATGTAGGAAATGATGGTGGTGATAATGATTGGTGGTAATGATGAGAGTTGTGATTGTAATGGTGTTGGTAGCAGCTCAATTTCGTATTAAAGATATTGTTAGCATTATGATCATATGTTGTGTCGCAGTCTTCAGAACGGAATCTGACGTTGTTGAAGAGTAATCAGCATAAGCCAAGGGTCGTCCTTCACTACAATTCATAACGAAAAAAAAGAAGAAAATACGTCTAAAGAAATAAATTCACTTCCCAAAATATGACACCGTCAAGGAAATCATAACCCCCCCCCC
>NC_051414.1:3373693-3374163 GCF_015228065.2 Penaeus monodon
TCTGAAAATGCCCTCATTATCCCACCACTAATGGCGCAGTGAGTGCCTCAAGTAACCGCGGCCCCTTTCCTGCAGGAGCTGGCCACCGAGATCATCCTGACCCTGGGCGAGGCGTTCGAGGTGGCCTACCAGCTGGCCCTGAGGGAACAGCCCTACACGAACCAGTCGGACGAACAGAAGCTCGCCCACGGCCACACCAGGTCCAAGTCGGAGCACCTGCGCGGCAACAAGTCCCTCTCGAACGGGTCTTCGCACACGAGGTACTGTTGGGTTGTTGGGTTGTATGGTTGTTGGTTGTATGGGGGGGGGGGGGCTTTGTCTCTTTATTTTTGTGCGTGTGTGTATTCTAAGGGGGTTGTGAAATATTTGTTTTCTTGTTGTTTGTTTTTCGAAAGGGGTTTCTTGTCGTGAGGTTGTTGTTTTTTTTCGTGAATATGATGGACTAAAGTTTTGGTTTTATATATATATAT
>NC_051414.1:3374191-3374332 GCF_015228065.2 Penaeus monodon
TCAGTCTTGAAATATGAATGTTTGGGATTTTCTTTTTGTTTTTGTTTCGTGAATATGACAAAAATTTTGTTTTATACATATTTTTTTTCTTCTTCTCTTTCAGTCTTGAAATATGAAAGTTTGCCAGATGTAGAGCTCCTT
>NC_051414.1:3374364-3374595 GCF_015228065.2 Penaeus monodon
TCAGCCGTGCATGAACATTCACCCTGAATGTTTATTTGCCACAGATCACATTCCACGGTGCCCCAACAGCTGTCGGTGAGCGGAGTCTCGAGCAGTTCCGCTGAGAACCTGCTTTCCGACTCAGGCAACGGATCAGAAAAGGAAAACGGATCCAGGAGAGACTCGTTCAGCTCAAGTCAGACGCAGATGAATGGGTCTTAAGGTCGTTCTCGATAGGAGGAGGACGTCGGC
>NC_051414.1:3374636-3375464 GCF_015228065.2 Penaeus monodon
GCTCGCAATCGCCCCGCCCCCCTCCCCAGCCTTCGATATTTTATTGTGCAACTTTTGAGATTAACTGTCAGGGTTTCGATCTGCTCAAAGGTGCCCGGAGTGGATGGTCGCGAGGAAGCGTCTCAGAGACACGCAGAGGCTAAGTGGTTGGTTTAGAGTAACGAAATGAAGACATTCCTGTATCATATACACATTTGTTTAATCAGTATAGTGTTCTTTGTGCATGGATTAGCAGTTTCTGCAACACAGTTTTCAACCAACCCCTGTATCATCTTTATAGAGAAATTTGTTTTATACATTATATCTTATTACTGAGCTACAGTGAAAGGCCAGGAGACTTCAGGTAACCCTGTGGAGTAGCCAGTCTGGGACTCTTGTTTTAAAGTATATGCCTTTCTTTTATCAGTTTTGTGAAACCTTTTTAAGATTTGGGAAAGTCGATGAAAAGTTCCATACAATCCTGGTGTATTTAAAGTGCTTGGACTATGTTTAAAAAAAAGAAAGGAAAATGTGCTCCTGTTATACTTGTCGATATCGCATTGTGAGTGTATAGACATCCACGGCAGTATTGTTTGGGAAGCCTCATACCTCTATAAGTGAAAAAGTACAAGTAGACTTACTTGTAAAGGAAACCTAAGAACAAGAAGCATGACAACGAGTAGTGTGGAGTCCCGTCATGCCATGCCTGATCTAAAAGGTGTCAACCAGGCCTGTGGAATTACCGACGCGTGGAACACAACATTGCAGAAACAATCTGTAAAACAAATAAATTTTGGGGGAAATACATTCGGAAACTTGTATCTCGAGGAACCTCCCAAGGAACAAAAG
>NC_051414.1:3375488-3376244 GCF_015228065.2 Penaeus monodon
TTAAAAGGATCTTCGAAGATGTTGCAGATAAAGAGAGATATATATTCGCGCGAGCATTATGATGAGAGCACACGACATAGTAGCCTTGTATTGAAGCCTTGGGTGAGATGACGTTACGCTGAACCCCAAGCTTCAGAGCCAGTGACTGAAACGGCACATTGTATAAGGCTTTAAGGATTGTCAGGATGTCATTGGCCCTTTCAAGCCTGCACAAGTTGTCTTTCACAGAGTGTCAAATATTTATATGTTCATTGTTAATTGGAATCGAGAAATAATGTGATTGAAGTGTGATGGTCTTGTACTAGGATGTTTTAAGGTATATAATTTTTTTTTTATTATTTTCATTATGTCTAATTATGTGAGTTAGTAACACGTTGTATGTTCATTCCAATATATTGTTTTTATTTTCTTCTCTCTGTTTGTCAGTCATTTAGGAATGCTCTGGCGATACCAATTGTAGAATGCCAGTCAGTTCGTTGACTTTTTTTGTATATAAGTATTGTTTGTTTTCTCGTCAGTTTGCCATAAAGATATTTATCTTGTGTTATATCATCAATATTTTTTTTCTCTAGTACTCTGGCATCCGAGCATGGTTCTTCAATACTTCCTCAGGTTCTGAGTTTGAATAAATGTACTAAATATTTCTTTAGTATAGCAAATGCAAATATGATGTACATAGAGAGTGGTATTTGTGCGTGTACGTTGCGCGAGTTTTATGTATGAGACACAGAGAGATTAAGAGAAAGGAGGAAGCTG
>NC_051414.1:3376405-3376674 GCF_015228065.2 Penaeus monodon
TCAGATTATAGGATATAAGCTTGTATTGACAAATGGTTCTGCCTGAAGTGGCACTATGTAGGAAGTGTAATGAGAACAGACCACGTACATAGAATTTACTATACTTTAGTATAAAGAATAGTATAAAGAAATGTATTAGTTTTAAATAATCAATTTATCTTCTCATTGTGATCATAGGCCTATAAACGGTAAATAATAGGTAACCTCTAAGGGCATGTAAGTGATAATAGAATAAAGAACTCTAAAATACCCATCTTCATTTTGGGTTT
>NC_051414.1:3376751-3376908 GCF_015228065.2 Penaeus monodon
TATTTTATGTCACGCCTTTTAAACGGTGCTTGGTGGCTGAGCACATATAACTGCACATATAGGTTGTTTGCACCGTTGCTATTAGTACATGTTTAAAATGTTGCATGAGAGTAATTCCGCCATTGCCTGTTCTCTCCTTTTCGAATATTGTGTTTAG
>NC_051414.1:3376937-3377087 GCF_015228065.2 Penaeus monodon
ATATATATATAAAGCTTTGCTGCTTTTAACCTGTTTATAATTGGCCATGGGAAGTCAGTGAATGTTTTTTAAGAATATTTAAATGTTTCGTCTTTGTGAGGTATAAACACTTGTTATTTGAAGATATTTCTCAAAACTCCGAAAATCGTT
>NC_051414.1:3377112-3377437 GCF_015228065.2 Penaeus monodon
CTCGCAAATCAACGTGTATTATTTCAAAGAGCAAAATATTCATTCATAAAAACTCACCGCATTGGGTCTGACAGTATTTTAATTTTCTCATAAATACTGTACTGATCGCATATTTAGAAGAAGAAGAAAAGCAAACAGAATAAGTCTTTATTCCCACCAAAAGCACAAAAAAAATAAGATATAAGAAACCTGTTGACATCTCACGCCTCACGCCTCCTTTTCCTGTGGTTGTGTTGTGCACGGAGATGTCCAGGTGATGTCTTGACTCAGATGCATCACCCCTTCCCCCCTCCTCCCCTCCACGTGATTGTTTTCGAGATAGACA
>NC_051414.1:3377455-3377602 GCF_015228065.2 Penaeus monodon
ACTTGACTCACAATCATTACCGGTTCATTCTCCTCTCCCCCACCACCTCCTCCTCCTCCTTCTCCTCCTCCCCCACCACCATCACATGCAGATGCAACACCCTCACCCCCACCACCCTCCTCCTAAAAGCACAGTCCTCATATCCCC
>NC_051414.1:3377661-3377755 GCF_015228065.2 Penaeus monodon
CTACTCCCTCCCTCGTCCCCACCTTCCGTAGATGCTGATTATACCCCCCCCCTACCCATATAGCTATTGGTACTGCTCCTCCCCACTTCTTTTA
>NC_051414.1:3377991-3378351 GCF_015228065.2 Penaeus monodon
ACGGGAGGCGTCCAGTGCTAGTCAGTCCCCACTTCTCCCCGCCATTCCCCCGGGTCGTCCCACCGGCGGGGAATCTTGTCCTTTTAACTAGATGTAGATCGAACGGTTTCGAGATTGTGGAATTTTTCATACCATAACACCGTAAGGTTAACTGTCACGTTTTATATGCGCTTTATACATCAAGTAACAAGTTGTAGTGTTTTTTTCTTACAAGATGTTTGATCCAAATACAAAACGAATAAAAAAAAAATGATAATAATATATACATACTTTTTGCTAAAGCTACTTTGTACTATTTTATGGTACTGTGCAATTCTCATACAATATGTAAGTCACTCGAGTGGCCCCTCACCTCGATGC
>NC_051414.1:3378475-3378909 GCF_015228065.2 Penaeus monodon
CCACATTGGTTTCAGACTCTCCTACTCTCTAAAACCCTCCTCCCCCCTTCCTTTCCCCCCTTTGTTCCCATCCCTCCCCCACTTACAAGGACTGTTCAGAAGTATTTACTAAATTATTACATGTTGGGCGTCCATCATCGCACCTACGGGATGCTAGTCTTCTGTGAATGCTGTTACTTTTCTATTGTGTTTATCTGTTTGTGTGTGCTCGTAACGTACACATTTTGCAATGCTATACATCATCTAGTGGTTTATTAATGTTATTATATTAGTCTATTTGGTGTACTGTATCCTCTTATACTGGAGCCACAACCCGACCCCGTTCTTTCAACCTCTTTCTTTCTCCTTCAAGAATTATTATATCTTGTAAGTGTATGTTATAAACGTTTATCACTTTGTGTATGCTTTTACTGATGATCTGAAGTTTATTTGTG
>NC_051414.1:3378936-3379065 GCF_015228065.2 Penaeus monodon
GGATCTTGTTCTTTCAACCACTTTTGTAAGTCTGTTCTACCTGATTGAAGAATAATCTTATTAGAAGAAAAAAAAAATCATGTATCTTGTTATGACTTTTCAAACATTTTGATTGTGACTTCTCTCATC
>NC_051414.1:3379427-3379579 GCF_015228065.2 Penaeus monodon
GCCGTGAATCCATCGTTACGTTAAGAGTTGTGAACCATCTTCCTGTTCATTCATTTCACTCATTCATCACGGAAGATGTACGCACAACGGCCGCCAGAACGCAGAGACTGAAGATGATGTAATTAGAATATACTCTCAATGCAGTTTGTCAA
>NC_051414.1:3379621-3379701 GCF_015228065.2 Penaeus monodon
CTCCACTCGAGTTTTGAACCCAAAGGCTATATTCCTCTGTCCGTCTTTGAATGCGTTTAGCTGTGTCACTAGCATGTGTC
>NC_051414.1:3379863-3380241 GCF_015228065.2 Penaeus monodon
TGTGGTTATTTCCTTTATTCTCCGTTTTTAGTTTTCTTTGTGTTTCTCCTGTATTTCCTTTATTCTCTGCTTCTTCTTCATCGTGTTTCTCCTTTATTTCCCACATTCTCTGTTTTTTTTCTTCTCCTTCTTCTTTGTGTCTCTCCTTTATTCGATCTTCTCTTATAACTGACGTTCTCTTTTGACCCTTTTATCATCCTGAGTTTTATCCTCGCGCTCTCTGCTTTTCCCGCGCTTTTCGAGTATTGATCTTACATTTTCTATGCTTCTTGCCACGTGCGTTTTCTCTGTATGAATTCCGCGCGAGATTCTTCGGTTCTTTTGAAACCATTTGTTTAAAAGACCATTCGCATTCCAATAATAGTTTTTTAAAAATAA
>NC_051414.1:3380405-3380616 GCF_015228065.2 Penaeus monodon
ATTGATTTGCTTTTGTGCTTTTATCAGCGACTCCCTTCGTCTTCTCCTATATTCCTCTTCAATTCCTCTTTATTCTTCAGTTTCACTTCTTGGTCCTTCATTCCATTTTTTCTCGGTCGCCACAATCTCCGTTTTTTTCGTGTGCGTTTTTTTTTCATGTACGTTTTTTTTTCATGTAGGTCTCTTTCATGTCGTATTATATTTTCCTTTG
>NC_051414.1:3380706-3380778 GCF_015228065.2 Penaeus monodon
GCCGTGCACAAGGTTGTGACCGATTGAAATTGGTGTTGATAGGCATTGCAGCAGTTCTTTTTTGTCGGTTGG
>NC_051414.1:3381049-3381138 GCF_015228065.2 Penaeus monodon
CAGCATCTATATTTAAAATAATTTCTTGTTTTGTGTCCGTAATTAAAATAAAATAGCTGGGTGCAGTTTCTCGAATAACCAACAAGTAT
>NC_051414.1:3381204-3381476 GCF_015228065.2 Penaeus monodon
GGAAAGATTTTCGATCTGAGACACGAGGAAAGGATAACGTGGGTAAAGGATTTTCTCTCCGTGAAGGCGCGAGTTTGATATCATTTCGTAAGTGTAAATAGACTATATTCAGATTATTCATATCACGTATATTATATATATATTGTTCTCTATCTTTGTATCTTTTTATTTTTTGAATTTCGTTTGTTTTTCCTTCCCTTCCCTGGTTACCTTCCCCCTCCCTCCATTTCCCTCCCTCTTCCCTTATCCCGTCCCCCATCCCTACTACCACT
>NC_051414.1:3381699-3381775 GCF_015228065.2 Penaeus monodon
GCGACGCCATCTCTCAGCGACTGGAGACAACACCAAGCTTCGTCTTTCTATATATACTTATATAACGTTTCCAGTC
>NC_051414.1:3381801-3381923 GCF_015228065.2 Penaeus monodon
AAGAAATTCCAAATTCTATTCTTATATCCTCTGCCTTTAGAACTTTTTAAAAGATGATGATGATAATATGTGAATGCTGTATCGAGGCTTTGGTGCGAAGGGAATCCCGTTTTGCGAAATAC
>NC_051414.1:3381970-3382343 GCF_015228065.2 Penaeus monodon
GAATTTACGGGAAGATCATATTTATTAGGTTTTAAAAAAATACTCTTTGACAAATTATAATGCTTACGAATTCCGTGTTGAAAGATCTATTTTCTTTCTACAATAACATGGGGTTTGTTTATCGTATCATAATTATTTTCGATCTTGTATATTTTTTTTTTCTTTTCTCTCTCTCAATCACAGAGTGGCATCTCACCATAACTTTACACTGTACATGAGTTTGTGTTACGATAAATGGACACAGAGTTCAAATGTTATTATGAACACATTAAATCTTTAATTAATGGTATTTCTTTCATTATCCTCCATTTGGCTGATTTAAATTTTTACCGATGGGGATTGCTCATTGAATATCAATTCTTATGTGGGGTTG
>NC_051414.1:3383415-3383659 GCF_015228065.2 Penaeus monodon
CTTTCTATCAACTCATTTATTTCAAAGTGTTGAAATTTTGTGAGGTCTGCGGATGAAATGAACTAGAAAGAGCATATAGTCTGCGTACAAGGATATATATAGTTCAAAAAGCATATTTCTTGATCAAATAACGTGCGAATATTCTTTGCAGTTGCTCTTTCATTCTCAGTTAAATCGTTCATATTCTTGGCTCTCGAACAACGTTACCCTGAGTGGATGTCCTTCCCAACCTCGGACGCAAGTT
>NC_051414.1:3384359-3384614 GCF_015228065.2 Penaeus monodon
AAGAACAGATACTACACTTTGATCTTAGCCAAAAGGCCGAGAAGCGATATCATGCCAGTAGTGAAAACTTGAGGAAAATCTCCGGAGATTTTTCATTCTTCATTTGTAAAAAGTATTTGTTGGGAACCGAGTACGTAATGTCCAAATTTATATTGAGTCTTTTGTATGAAAATCTGAATAACATTTCGAAGAATGTTGCGAAGAATATTTTAATATCTAGCTTTAATCATCAAACGCACACAGAGCACCCCCCCC
>NC_051414.1:3384671-3384893 GCF_015228065.2 Penaeus monodon
TTTGTATGACATATCAGAATCGAAAGTCAAATCCACGAGCGAACTGTCTACAACAGCTCCCAAAGGCAACAAAAAGGGACCGAAAAGACGGCGAGAAAACAATGCCTACGTAT
The DNA here is from genome assembly GCF_015228065.2 of Penaeus monodon. NCBI lineage: Eukaryota > Metazoa > Arthropoda > Malacostraca > Decapoda > Penaeidae > Penaeus > Penaeus monodon. The sequence continues at coordinate 3,384,785 of NC_051414.1, forward strand.
TCTGTGCCGCCTGACTGAGGCAGAGCGATCCGTGCGTGGTTGGCCGGGCAGGTTGTGTATCATTATCGCTGCTGTTCCGAGATTTTCCCGAACGTTTCAAAATACGCTC
>NC_051414.1:3385398-3385762 GCF_015228065.2 Penaeus monodon
TTTTCTTCTATCTCCTATTCATTTTCTAATCATTTCTTCTCAAATATCCATCTACAACCAAAAGTGTTATGATGACGCTGGATATTTATACATCACGAAATCAATATATTTTTTAAAAATCAAGATTACATTTCTATCACTCATTATACTAGAGGAAAAAGCTATACAAAACTAAAGGTGATGATAAACCAAAACACGTAATAAACAGCATAACCTCTGTTCGGAAACTCAACCCACGCATATTGCATCAATATTGTTTCAGTTAAAAAGAAAATCATTTGTTCTTTAATCTTGAACAATAATGAACCGCGTGGAGAAAATAATTCGTTATATCTCATAACTTGGATCGTCAGGAGTGGATCCG
>NC_051414.1:3386090-3386380 GCF_015228065.2 Penaeus monodon
AGTAGACAAGGCAAGGGGAACAGACTGAAACAAATGAAAGAGGCGCACAATAGGAGGGTCGTTCATATTTATGAAGTAAATGACACATTTCCCCAGCTCACCCGCGGACCTCAGCGATCCATGAAGGGAGTCAAGATGGCGTCGCGTGTCCCGGATGTAGCTGTGACGTCACCCGGGAGAGATTACGGACGCAGTGAGTCTTTTTCTCTCCATTTTCTGCTTCGCTTCCTCGCCGATCTGAAAATGGTGCGCTCCGGATGAGGCGCTTTAGATGTATATGTGTATGTATG
>NC_051414.1:3387196-3387432 GCF_015228065.2 Penaeus monodon
AAAAGGTCGATAGATATTCGCGAACCGGCAACCCATCCCCCCCCCCCCCGGCGTTCGTCATTTGTTTGGGATCGCGATGATCACATGACAATCGCCACGTGTCTGCTCTTATCCCCGATATTAAAATGTCACTGCGCCATTCCTGTGTCGCCAAACAACTTAATTCTTGTGTGAAATGTGTATTTTCTCTCGTCTCACAGGATGGCTCTCGCTGGCGTGTGGGTATTTTTTTTTTC
>NC_051414.1:3387691-3388186 GCF_015228065.2 Penaeus monodon
AACTATAAATATTCAGCGATGAGACACGAACAGAAAAAAAAAAAGTGGGAGAGACAGAAGTACTTCCTTTAAGGCGTGAGATATGGCGGGAGGATTTTCATACTGATGGGCCTTTCTTTTCGAGTTTATGTTAAAAAGGGAGATAGGGCGATGAATAAATATGGCACGTGGAGGAGTTTGGGAGATTTCGAGGGGAAGAGAGTGATGGGGAAGAAGAGAGAGGAATGTCAGATTCGAAAATCGATGGGATGAAGAGAAATGGAGAGAAATATAGAGAAATATCGATGGGATGAAGAGAAATGAAGAGAAATATAGAGAAATATCGATGGGATGAAGAGAAATGGAGAGAAATATCGATGGTATGAAAGAGAGAAATGGAGAGAATGGAGAGAAATATCGATGGGATGAAGAGAAATGAAGAGAAATATAGAGAAATATCGATGGGATGAAGAGAAATAGATGCAGTTCGTGATTAACGGATGGGTTTGTTTAGTC
>NC_051414.1:3388434-3388500 GCF_015228065.2 Penaeus monodon
CCCCCTCCTTCCCAACACCATACATGATATACTCCTGTGATTTATATTCTCATTATGACACCCGGA
>NC_051414.1:3388612-3388707 GCF_015228065.2 Penaeus monodon
TCTGTAACATCCGGACAGACAGACACTAAGACGGAAGACACAATAGAGGGGCGAGAGAAAAGGGGAGATGGAGATAGAGGAGGAAGGGGGAAAGG
>NC_051414.1:3388781-3388982 GCF_015228065.2 Penaeus monodon
ATGGATGAGGACGTGGAAACACACATGGACAGAAAGGATAAGTAGAAATATGAAGCAAGATACGCGAGCGGAGGCGGAGTAACAAAGGGCACCTGCGGTTGAGAGGAAGGTGGGGATGGGAGGGTGGAAGCACAATGGCAGGGGAAATGTGATAATATATACTATAGATATACCGAGCTGGGGAAGTAACAATAGCCACAC
>NC_051414.1:3389225-3389295 GCF_015228065.2 Penaeus monodon
TTTATAGAATATGAATTTGATCAATATAGCAATCACACGGAGACAAAAATACATCCATCTTTCGCTCTTC
>NC_051414.1:3389491-3389608 GCF_015228065.2 Penaeus monodon
TTTATTTATTTCGAACCGCACTTCCTCACAATCTGCCAATTAATAAGCCATTTTGGCACATCTAATTACCTGCCTTATTCAGCGTAATCAAACTCTTCCTGCCTTCCTTATTATCTT
>NC_051414.1:3389931-3390088 GCF_015228065.2 Penaeus monodon
CCCCCCCTTCCCTTTTCCCCTCACACCCTCCCTTCTTTTCCCTCACCCCCTTTTAACCCTCACTCACTCTATGATCGCGTCTACTGTATTTTTTAAACGCCTGATACAAAATCGATACCATATTTGCATAAGAATACAATGAAAGTCTCGTTCAGTA
>NC_051414.1:3390246-3390336 GCF_015228065.2 Penaeus monodon
GATAAGGTTGATATGAAACACGTGTTATCTCACTATCTTTTATTCTATCTTCGTTATCTATAAGTATTCGTTTTAATATGTGATGATTTG
>NC_051414.1:3391819-3392620 GCF_015228065.2 Penaeus monodon
GGAATGAGGGAAAGGGGAGAGAGAGATAAGGAAGGAGGGGAAGGAGGAAAGAGGGGAAGGGGGAGGTAGAGAGAGGGGAGAGAAGGAAAAAGCAGAAGGAGAAAGGGGGAAAGAGAGAGGGGAAAGAAGGAAAAAGCAGAAGGAGAAAGGGGGAAGGAGAGAGGGGAGAGATAAAAGAGGGAGGTGGAGGGAGAGACAAGAGTTAGTAGAAAGAAGAGAAGGAGGAGGGAATAGGAGAAAGAGGAAGGGTGGATGGGGAGAGGTAAATAAGGAAGGGAGGTGAAGGAGGAAGAGAAAGACGAGGAAGAGGGAAAGGGGGAAGGAGAGAAAGGAAATACGGAGAAGAGGAAGGGGAGATGTAGAAAAGGGAATAGAAGGAAGAGGCAAGAAATAGAAAAGGGAAAGGAAAGATGGAGGAAAGAGTAAGAGCGGAAGGAAGAGGGAGAGAAGAAGGAGGAGAAAGGGAGAGAAAGAAGGGAGGGAAGAAGAAGAAGAGAGAAGGAAGAATATCAGGAGAAGGAGAGAATGAGAGTGAAAAGGAAGAAGAGGAGGAAGGGAGAGGAAGGGAGAGGAGGAAGGGGGGGAGGAAGGGGGGGGAGAAAGGGAGAGGAGGAAGGGAGAGGAGGAGGGGGGGGGAGGGGGGAGGAGGGACTACTGGAAATGCGCCAAGTTCCTCGAGAGAGAATTTTGAGATGGAGGAAAATGGAAACAAAATCTACATAATGAAAAATAAAAAAGAAGAAAAAAATAGAAGAAAAAAAAGAAGAAAAAAAGGGACTAATTAAAGAAAAACAAGAAAGA
>NC_051414.1:3393164-3393331 GCF_015228065.2 Penaeus monodon
CATTATTAGCCTTTTTATTCTTTCTCTCTGTTTATCTAAATGTTGTTGGTTCCTGTCTCATCTTCCTCCTTCGGTTCGTGTTCGAGATAATCCATTTATCTGCGCCTGTCACGCTGCTTGGGTTACCGGCTCTTGTTCGCCTCGCTCCTTCGTGCGCTTTTCGTCGG
>NC_051414.1:3394129-3394194 GCF_015228065.2 Penaeus monodon
GTTGGTACCTTCATTTCGTGTTTTTTTAATCTGCAGTTTGTGTTTGTGTGATTTAAAAAAAAATA
>NC_051414.1:3394299-3394530 GCF_015228065.2 Penaeus monodon
CTGCCGTCTGTGTTATGTATTTTTTTTCCAATTAGATACAATGGCAATTGCTTCTTTTTTTCTATAACGTTAGTCAGAGGAATGACATTGATATTTGGATTTCGTTGCCTGGACTTCACTTTTCTTTGCAACTCTTCCTCCAGCTCCGTTTTCGCGCAAGAGTCCATTTCTTCTTCTTCTTTTTTTTTTAAATCATACTTCCTTTAGGTCTTCCCTCTCTCCTCCTCCTCC
>NC_051414.1:3394902-3395058 GCF_015228065.2 Penaeus monodon
AACGCCCATTCCCGCCCACACCCCCGCCCACACCCCGCCCCAGCGCCCGTCATCTCTCATCCTTTATGGTCCCTCGCTCGCCTCTCGGCCATTCTTCACTATAATATTATTCTCGCCGTCACTTGTCCCGATCCGTTCGTTCGTTCGATCCTGACT
>NC_051414.1:3395322-3395464 GCF_015228065.2 Penaeus monodon
AACATGCAATAGTAAACTAACTCACCAAATCTACAAAACAGCAAATCTACCTTTCCAAAAATACGAAATACCAGCCAACCAAGCAACGAGAAAGCCAAAAACGCACCCTTCCGAACACCGAAAATTTCCCGAGGAGCGCGGG
>NC_051414.1:3395496-3396251 GCF_015228065.2 Penaeus monodon
CGGAGAAGGAGAAATGCCGCCAAATATGATCTCCTTCTCTCTCGCTCGGATCTCAAGGGCAGCCCACCTATCGAAGGTTCCGGAGCTCATGAATAAATTTGTCCCGCGGAGACAAGGGGAAAGGTTATGGAAACAGACGTGCAGTATCTGCCATTTGATAAGAACGGGTTACAGATACGTCGTGAGTCATTGGCGATGGGGATGGGATGGGGGTGGATGGGGGTGGGTTGGGGGTGGGTGGGGGTGGGATGGGGGATGGTGTGGGGTGGGATGGGGGTGGATGGGGGTGGGAAGGGGGTGGGATGGGGGTGGGATGGGGGTGGGAAGGGGGTGGGATGGGGGTGGGATGGGGGTGGGATGGGGGTGGGTGGGGGGTAGGAAAGGGGTGGGCGGTGGGTGGGAAGGGGGTGGGAAGTGCGTGGAGGAAGGGGGTGGAGGGAGGGGGTGGAGGAAACGGGTGGAGGAAAGGGGTGGGGGTGGGGTTGGTTGCCGTATAAAGTGGGAGAAGATAAAGGGGGAGAGGGAGGGGAGCGAATGGGGGAGTAGAGGGGGAGAAGAGGAGGGAGGATGGCGAATGGGGTGGATAGAGGGGGAGAAGAGGAGGGAGGATGGAGGGGAGGGGGGGACGAAAAACGAATATTTCTGTCAAACATTTCCAGAAACCATCAATTTTTTATTTATTTAATTTTCTAAAAAAAACTTTTAAAACTCAAAATTGCCTTTCTTGAAATTTCTAATTTTATCGTAGCTTATAG
>NC_051414.1:3396368-3398056 GCF_015228065.2 Penaeus monodon
CAAAGAGGTAAGGAAATGGGGAAACAACGAAAAAAAGCGATAAAAAGGAGGAAGTAGAATAGAATAATTTAGAAGAAATAAAAGAGAGACAGAGAGAAAAAAAAAACATTAGGGTATAAGGGAACAGGAAGAAAAACAGAGAAAGAAGGAAAATAAAAGAAATCGGGGAGAACAAACAAAACAAAAATAAATTATTTTTAAATTTAATAAAAAATAAAAAACATTTAAATTTTTTTTAATTGTTTTTAATTTTTTAAAAAGATTACAAAAAAAAAATTAGTTTTTTTCGGGGTTTTTTTAATGAGATAAAGATGTAAAATGTAAAAAAATAAAATTAAAATAATAAAATAATGAAAAGTAAAAGTGAAAAATGAAAGAAAATAAAAAAAGTATGGAGAAAAAAAAGATAATAAAAATAATAATGAAAAAATAAGATAATGAAGATGATAAAAAGATGATAATGAAAATAATAGGATAAAGATGAAAAAAAAGTGAATAATGAAAATAAAATTTAATAAGATAATGAAGATGATAAAAAGATAATAATAATGATAATGAAAATGAAGGATTTATGTTATGATAAAAGTGTGGATGAAGGAAATGAAAAAAAGGAGAAGATGGAGAAGAAAGAGATGAGGGGATATGTGATGTGTAATGAAAAGATAAAAAAAAGGAAATATGATGATGAAAAAAGAAGAAGAAGAAGGGGAAGAAGGAGAGGGGAAAGAAAAAAAAGAAGGGGAAGAAGAAGAAACGAAAAAAAAAAATGATGAAAGAGGAGGAGGGGCAGGGAGAAAATGACGAAAAAAGGAGGAAAAAAGGAAAAAGGGAAAGGGGATAAAAAAGAAAAAAAAGGGGAAATAAAAAAGAGCAATAATAATAAGAAGATGATAAGGGCAGAGATAAGGATAAAGAGATAAAAACAAATGAAGAGAAAAGGGGGGGGAAAAAGGAAGGTGAAGATTAAAAAGATAAAAGAGAGAGAGAGAAAAAAAAAACATTAGGGTATAAGGGAACAGGAAGGAAAAACAGAGAAAGAAGGAAAATAAAAGAAAATACAGAGAACAAAAAGAAAAACAAAAAAAAGAGAAGAAACAAAAAAACAAAAAAGAGACGAATGTTCAATAATTACAAGACATAAATAAAAGAATAGATAAATAAATAGATAAAAAAAATGTAAAAAAAAGAATAAATATCAGAACATAAGAAGGAGTCGATAAGAAAAAGTAAAACAAAAAAAGAAAAAAAAAAAAAAAAAAAAAAATTTAAAAAAAAAATAAAATAAAAATAAAAACTGCGGGGAAAAAAACAATTATATAATTATAATACAGTAAAAATGTAAACGAAAAAAAAAATGAATGATAATAATAGGAAAAAATATTAAAAATAACACAAAAGAAAAATAATAACAGTGGAAGTCGATAAGAAAAGATAAATATAACAAACAAAATGTAAAAAAAAGAGAAAAAGGGAAGAACAAAAATGATGATAATATCTATAAAATGGAGAAAATCTGGATAAACAAAAAAGAAAAAAAAAGGTCTATTGATAAAGAAAAGATAGAGAAAAAAATATAACAATGAAAAAAAAAAAATATATATAACGTCTCTTGATAAAAAAGAAGGAAAAAAAAAGGAAAACAAATAATAATAACGTCTATAGATGAAGAAAACCTCGAATTGAATCAT
>NC_051414.1:3398161-3398357 GCF_015228065.2 Penaeus monodon
CTCATAACGTCTATAGATGAACAAAACCTGGAAAAAAAAAACAGAAGACTATCAACGTCTCGAGCAGCGGCGTAGGATCGGATCCCAAGCTGCGCGCTCCGACCACCCGCTGTCTGGCCGGATATGAGAATCCAATCGCCCTCAACTTCTGAAAACTTGTGCGTCGCGGATTCTTTTTATGTGGAAAACCGCGATA
>NC_051414.1:3398450-3398573 GCF_015228065.2 Penaeus monodon
GGTCGGGAATAAATCTCAATATGTGAAAAACCGCGGTTTTTTTAAAATTCTTTTCCTCCCTCTCTCTTCTCCCCCTCCCCCCCTTTTCCTTTCCTTTTCTCTCCTTTTTCGGTCGGGAATAAA
>NC_051414.1:3398621-3398714 GCF_015228065.2 Penaeus monodon
CATATATAACGACTTTTTTTATTTGTTTTCGGTCGTTTGCTATTTTCTGTGGATACATATTTTTTTTCACTCGATTTACCCCATTTTCCATCG
>NC_051414.1:3398743-3398901 GCF_015228065.2 Penaeus monodon
TATCTTTGGTGCTTTCCCTTCTTTTTTTCTTTCCCCCCCCCCCTTCCCTTTCCTGTCGTTTTTCCGAGTCATTCAACACCACAAAAGGGAGCGATTGAAAAGGAAAGTCTAATTATGCATTCAGAAGTTCAATAAAACCCGGGGCGGTATAAGCGATA
>NC_051414.1:3399900-3400388 GCF_015228065.2 Penaeus monodon
AAAGTCAATACTGCATATGATAATATTCCCGCCATTATCATCTTGCATTTATGGTTGCCCATCTACATCGGGTGATAAAATCGGAACCAAAATTTTCTTTTCGATCATAAAAGGTCAATAAAAAAGAGAAGAGTTTATGTGAAGGAAACGAAGGAATTGTAGAGAATATGATAATATTATACACTTTTTCTATTCTATTTGAGTTTCTTCTTCTCCTTCTCCTTTCTCCTCTTTTTTTTTCTCTCTCTCTTCTTCGCCTTCCGTCGTCTTTTTTTCTTCTTTCTCTTCTATTTCTCTACTTCTTCTTTATCTTCCTCCTTCCAGTCTCTTATTTCTCCTTCTTCTTCCTCCGTCCTCATTTTTCTCTCTCGTTCACTCTCCCCCCCATTTTTTTCCCTTTTCCCCTCCTTCTCCCCACTTCTACCCCCCCCCGCTCCTCAAAATTCTTTTTTATTTTTTTCCCTTTTTTTCCCCTTTCTTTTCCTTTC
>NC_051414.1:3400794-3400948 GCF_015228065.2 Penaeus monodon
ACGTCTATATTCACGATCGCAGGATGTTAAAAAGTCATCAATTTTCTCGTTTCCGGTGGGTTGTCATCTTCCCATTCGCATGGTAATCAGGAGAGGAGGCAGATTTGCTCCAGATGATGCTGGCCTCAGTTTTATTGATGCTTTAGGGACAAGG
>NC_051414.1:3401204-3401462 GCF_015228065.2 Penaeus monodon
AGAGAGAAAAAGAGAGAAAAGGAGGAACAGAGGAAGAAGAGAAAAAAAGGGAGGAGGGAGTAGAGGAGAGGGATAAAAAGAGAGAGAGCGAGATAAGAGGAGAGAGGGAGTGGGAGGGAATGAAAATAAAGGGAGGACGTACAGATTAGCAAAAGGAAGTGAAGGAAAGTGGGGATGAGAGGGAAGAGGAGAAGATAAAACGAATAGAGGGGAGGAGTTTATAGGAGGCTTAGAATAGGGAGGAAGAAAGGGTGTCAA
>NC_051414.1:3402360-3402469 GCF_015228065.2 Penaeus monodon
GACGTTATAGCATTTGATATATATGATGTATGGTACTATTGTATGATGACAGTATAAAGAAAAAGAAAATAGATGAATAGGCGAATGGATAAGATGTGATTAGCTAACT
>NC_051414.1:3402658-3402737 GCF_015228065.2 Penaeus monodon
CATTCACATAACCACAGATTGCATATAATAACGATAAAAAAATATAACAATAAAACTGAAATAATATATTTTTTTTTAA
>NC_051414.1:3403067-3403196 GCF_015228065.2 Penaeus monodon
CCGGTAACCCAAGCAGCGTGACAGGCGCAGATAAATGGATTATCTCGAACACGAACCGAAGGAGGAAGATGAGTCAGGAACCAACAACATTTAGATAAACAGAGAGAAAGAATAAAAAGGCTAATAATG
>NC_051414.1:3403526-3404666 GCF_015228065.2 Penaeus monodon
TCTTTCTTGTTTTTCTTTAATTAGTCCCTTATTTTTTCTTTTCTTTTTTTCTTCTATTTTTTTCTTCTTTTTTATCTTTCATTATGTGGATTCTGTTTCCATTTTCCTCCATTTCAAAATTCTCTCTCGAGGAACTTGGCGCATTTCCAGTAGTCCCTCCTCCCCCTTCCCCCCCCTTTCCTCCTCTCCCTTCCTCCTCTCCCCCCCCTTCCTCCTCTCCCTTTCTCCCCCCCCTTCCTCCCCCCCTTCCTCCTCTCCCTTCCCCCCCTTCCTCCTCTCCCTTCCTCTCCCCCCCTCCCCCCCCTTCCTCCTCTCCCTTCTCTCCCTTCCCACCCCTTCCTCCGCTCCCTTCCTCCTCTTCTTCCTCCTCCTTCCCCCCCTTCCTCCTCCCTGGCCTCTCTTCTCTACCCTCCTTCCTTCCCCCACCTCCTCTCTCCCTTCTCCTCTTTTCCTCCTCTCCCTTCCCCCCCTTCCTCCTCTCCCCTCCTCCTCTTCTTCCTCTTCTTCTCATTCTCTCTTCTTCTGATATTCTTCCTTCTCTCTTCTCCTTCTTCCCTCCCTTCTTTCTCTTCCTTTCTCCTCTTCTCCTTTCCTCTTCCTTTCCCTCTTCCTCATCTTTCTTTCTTCTCTTCTCCCTCTTTCTTCCCCTTCCCTTCCTCCCTTACTTTTTCTTCTCTCTCTCTCTCCTCCTTCTTCTCTCCCTCTTCCTTCCGCTCTTACTCTTTCCTCCATCTTTCCTTTCCCTTTTCTATTTCTTGCCTCTTCCTTCTATTCCCTTTTCTACATCTCCCCTTCCTCTTCTCCGTATTTCCTTTCTCTCCCTCCTCCTTTCCCTCTTCCTCGTCTTTCTCTTCCCCCTTCACCTCCCTTCCTTATTTACCTCTCCCCATCCACCCTTCCTCTTTCTCCTATTCCCTCCTCCTTCTCTTCTTTCTCCTAACTCTTGCCTTTCCCTCCACCTCCCTCTTTTATCTCTCCCCTCTCTCCTTCCCCCTTTCTCCTTCTGTTTTTCCTTCTCTCCCCTCTCTCCTTCCCCTTTCTCCTTCTGCTTTTCCTTCTCTCCCCTCTCTCTACCTCCCCCTTCCCCTCTTTCCTCCTTCCCCTCCTTCCTTATCTCTCTCTCCCCTCTCCCTCACTTCC
>NC_051414.1:3406168-3406274 GCF_015228065.2 Penaeus monodon
TACTGAACGAGACTTTCATTGTATTCTTATGCAAATATGGTATCGATTTTGTATCAGGCGTTTAAAAAATACAGTAGACGCGATCATAGAGTGAGTGAGGGTTAAA
>NC_051414.1:3406704-3406820 GCF_015228065.2 Penaeus monodon
AGATAATAAGGAAGGCAGGAAGAGTTTGATTACGCTGAATAAGGCAGGTAATTAGATGTGCCAAAATGGCTTATTAATTGGCAGATTGTGAGGAAGTGCGGTTCGAAATAAATAAA
>NC_051414.1:3407216-3407700 GCF_015228065.2 Penaeus monodon
TTTTCCCCCCTTCCCCCCTTTTCCCTTCCCTTCCCTTCTCCCTTTTTTTCCCTTTCCCCCCCCCCATTTTTTTTCCCCTCTTTCCCCCCCCTTTTTTCCCCCCCCTCCTTGCCTTCCCCCCCCTTCCCCCCCAAAGGTCTTCTCCCCCTCCCCCCCCCCCCCCAACCCGTTCCCACCCCCCTTCCCCCTCCCCCCTCCCCCGGGCCCCCCCCCCTCCCCGCCTTCTCCCCCTCCTTCCCCTTTTTCCCTCCCCCCTTCCCTCCCCGCCTTCTCCCCTCCCCCCCCCTCCCCCTTTTCCCCTATTCCCTCCCCGTCTTCTCCCCCTCCCTTCCCCTCCCCCTCCTTACCCCACCCCCTCCCTCCCCGCCTTTCTCCCCCACCGTCGCCCTTTGCGGCGGTTGTGTATCAAGCTCTAGGGTTTACTAGAAACCCAAATGAAGTTTATAAGTACGATTCTTTTTTTTTGAAACCCTTGGAGATATCC
>NC_051414.1:3410912-3411026 GCF_015228065.2 Penaeus monodon
CACCCCCCATCGACCTTGCAGTGGTTGCGTATGAAGCTCTATGGTTACTATGACAACCAAATGAAGTTCTATATATGTCACGATTCTTCTGTTTGTAACCTTGGAGATATCACT
>NC_051414.1:3414407-3415142 GCF_015228065.2 Penaeus monodon
CCGACTATGAGGAATTTCGGATTTTTTTTTATTTGTCTTATTAAAAAAAAAAAAAGTTATGTATGATTTTGTTTTTTCTTATGAAAGGAATGTTAATGTATGTTTTTTTTTTTTTCTAAACTTTGTCAATTTTTTTTTTTTTTATAATTTTCTTGTTATCTTGTTCCTTTTAGCTATCATATTACATGTATATCCAAGTTTATTATTTAATTTTGCGTTATTTTACTATCATCTTTTATATAATTTTATTTTCGTCTGTTTTCAATAGCAGAGATTAGAACAGCCATGTTGAAATATATCTTCTCTTGCATTACGGAAACGGTGATGAAAATTAATTTGAAAATTTGGAGATGCAATGCCGATTTTCATTGCAATCAAATTAATCACGGTCAGTGGGAACGAAACAAGAGTGATGTTGATGGTATTATGGTATTAATCATTATGGTATTAATCATTTGTGATTTTTTTTATTGAAATTGAATGATGGTAATAATGTGATTTGTGATTTTTTTTTTATTGATTGAAATGGAATGATGGTAATAATGCATATCACTTGCAATAAATGAATAATGGTGATGAATGCGATTTATGGTGAAATGCTGACAACAACGGTAACAAGGACTAATTGTTTATGTGAAAATGAATAAATAGATAAAAGAAGGAACAAGAAAATTATAAGAATAAGGGGAGATGAAAGGAAGAAAGAGAGAAGTGAAAAGAATTGATACAAGAAGG
>NC_051414.1:3415309-3415564 GCF_015228065.2 Penaeus monodon
ACAGAAACAAGAAAAGAAAAAAGATATCAATCATAGAAGAGGAATTGGGAGGAAGTAAAAAGAAGGGGAGAGTATAAGGAAGGAAGGAAGCAGTGGGGGGGAGGGGAGACGAGGGGAGAGGGATGAGGGGAAGGCGACGCCCTGGATAAGTGTTGGCACTGAAGAAGCAGAGGGCGGCAACAACCAATTATGAACGATTAAATATTGACGAAGCGACTCAGGTGATTGTGGATACACGCCTGGCTGGATGCTGAC
>NC_051414.1:3416808-3416980 GCF_015228065.2 Penaeus monodon
TCACCCCCCCCGTCTCGCCTTCTCGTCCGTCGGGGCGCAATAACCGCCGGTAAATATTGGTTAATTTTCCTCCAGAATTTCGAAGCAGAGGAAAAAGTAAACAAACAAATGATATGTCTACAGTCTTTCCTGCTCCTTTGCTACCTATTTCTTTCTCCCCCCCCCCCTTCCC
>NC_051414.1:3417271-3417395 GCF_015228065.2 Penaeus monodon
CCTCTTCCCCTCTTCTTCCTACATCATCGAGACCATTATTGTGTCTTCCTATTTGGCTTATTTCCTCGCATGGATAAGTACGTTATTTAGGCCTATGGTGAATATTTACACTCGTGACAGAGGC
>NC_051414.1:3417968-3418117 GCF_015228065.2 Penaeus monodon
TGCAATGCACAATCCGCTGCTTCTCTTTGTGAATGAATGATGCGTTTTGCTTCTGTGTTTCGTTATTCATGAGTAAAGCTTGTGATTATTTATTCATTTGTCTCTGATTCGTATTTTCGTTTTACTGTTATTTCTAACTCCGTTTTATG
>NC_051414.1:3418434-3418521 GCF_015228065.2 Penaeus monodon
TGCTTAGACGCATAAAAAAAAAAAAAACACGACGAAGGCAGTATAATGAAAAATAATAAATGATGAATAAAAAAAACGAACAAATAA
>NC_051414.1:3419303-3419462 GCF_015228065.2 Penaeus monodon
GAACTGGGCCGATTCCTGGCGAGAAACTTCGCGAAGTCATGCACGCAAGTCAGCCCAGGGACGCCCCACAGTCAGTCATCATGCACGCGGCGTCGGGGAGGAACTTCTCCACAAGAGAGAGAGTGGACTTGACTTCCGTGTGCCTGTGCATGACTTCTC
>NC_051414.1:3421678-3422096 GCF_015228065.2 Penaeus monodon
GCAACCCAGTTTTCAATCTCGTAAAATATATGAAACGAAGTTAACGTTATATTTTCCTTTCTTTAATCTCAGTTCTTCCTTCTTTCTATAACTCTTGTTTAATACATTTGCCTTGACGCGTAGAAAACTGTACATGTACAATATTCATATGCGTTATATTTTATAGCTAACTGCAGTCGCTACTGCGGTCGCTCCTGGCAAAACTCTACGGATACCCAACCCGGATTTCAATTAAAAAGACCCAAGTGGTAATGACATGATTTTGTTATATTCCCAAAATATAGATGGATAAAAGGAAATGAAGAAAGCACAGCTGTCAAATACTTCAAATTTTGCTAATTTCTTTTCCCCTCATTTCCCACCTTTCCCCACCCTTATCCTTATAACGAGGATCATCCCCAACCTCACAGATCCGAAG
>NC_051414.1:3422704-3422876 GCF_015228065.2 Penaeus monodon
GGGGGCAATAATCACTGCTCCGACTCAACAGCAGCTTCCAGGGTTAACGAGGCGGTGAGCTGTCTCGTCGGTGCCTATTAGGGCGAAGTTGCTATTCACGAGGGCAAGGTAAATCAACCTTATGGCTGAATCAGGACTCGGTGCCCCGCCTCCCACGTGAAAGGTGAATGAG
>NC_051414.1:3422904-3423076 GCF_015228065.2 Penaeus monodon
TCAGAATCAAACGAACCAGACAGATAAAGCGAGAAAGTGAAGCAAATGAGGATAGAAATGAGGCTAAAAATGGAAAGAGAAACGATTTCTTGACATCAAGGAATTTAAGAGTTTGTAAATCGGGTCAGGAGAAAGAGAGAGCAGAAAAGATTGGAATCGGAGATGCCCTTAA
>NC_051414.1:3423918-3424065 GCF_015228065.2 Penaeus monodon
CTTTCTACATATTGTACAAGGACTGGGTGACGCTCTTGCATTCCTTGTCACTTTTCGTTCCGTTCCACAACAGGGAAATCGCTATTGACCTGTTTCAGCTCTTAAGCCTCCTTCACAAGTTAATCTTATGTATATATCTGTATCTGC
>NC_051414.1:3424159-3424242 GCF_015228065.2 Penaeus monodon
GGTCGTTGTTAGTATCATGTATACTATCTTGATCCTTCTGTATTAATCATGATATTATCATCCAAAATTATCATCTTATGTTA
>NC_051414.1:3429972-3430071 GCF_015228065.2 Penaeus monodon
CCCCAATATAAATTTAAAAATTTAATTTTTATAAATTTATATTATATTATTAATCTTTATTATATATATATTTATTACTATACACACACATACACATAG
>NC_051414.1:3430539-3430606 GCF_015228065.2 Penaeus monodon
GACATTCGTAGGCTTCCAACTGAACACCATAGTCACATCCTCTTAAGAAGATCCTACACCATTATTA
>NC_051414.1:3430834-3431078 GCF_015228065.2 Penaeus monodon
GTCCTACGCCATGCTTACACCCGTCACACCCAACCCCTGGATCGCACCCTGTGTTAATGGTCTCTCTCGTGCGGTCTTATGGTGCCTCATTATAAATTAGTTTCCTTATTATTTGACTTTGAGATCTCTAAGCTTCCAATCTCGGGTCTAAAACATGTCGGGTCTAGTCTCCGTCTGGGGGGAGGGGGGATGCATACCGCTGCCATGGATAGATTAGTCAATAGATTAGTATACGCACGTGGTT
>NC_051414.1:3431898-3432192 GCF_015228065.2 Penaeus monodon
TAGACCGCATCTCTCTCTCAAACGATATATACGCACCTGTACCGTCTTTTTCCCCCAAACTCCCCGTCCCGGCGCGCTTAATCCTGTCTACCTCCCCTCCCACCCCCGCCCCCCCCAGAATTTGGACAGCTCAGTTGAAACTAATGTTTAATATATCTTCGAACTACGCGCAGTCCGCCTGTTTGGCATTCGATAAACGGGCCCAAATTACGGAAAATTCACGGCTCGCAAACTTGCCATTTTATATTCCCTAATTATCTGTAACTGATAATCTAATCATATACCTCATTTTGC
>NC_051414.1:3432287-3432870 GCF_015228065.2 Penaeus monodon
GGATTTAAAATTCTGCGGCAAATCGTATCTGACATTTCGACTGTAATTTCTGGAAACAAAATATTTTAAGTTTGTTTGTGGCGAGATAATATTAGATATTGCGGCAGAATAACTTCACCTGCCATGCTTTCTAAACGACAGCGGTGAACAACAACGTGCCTAATTTCGATTCCTTTCTCATAACAATGAAAATCGAAGATGCCGAGAATGATAAGACAAAGAAGGAGAAACAAAATCGATGAAATACGATATACGTAATGCTCAAACTACGCGAATGGAAAGAGGAAAAAAACGAGAGGCATTATTTTTTTTCGACTCCGGCTGGCCAAAGACACTAGCGCCGCGCGGGTGTCTCCACAGCCACGCCAGCGCCGTTAGTTCGCCCGGCGGCCGCGAGGTGGCAGCACCTGACGGAGGCACTGAAGGGGGGGTCGACCCGCCTTCGGGAGAGGCTCTTGCAACGCCCACCGAACCTTCAACGCCCACGTTACCTTGGGCTGCCCACTTCCCTTTGTGAACGAGGGCGAATTGTTCTATTACATATCTCTTTTTCCTTTTATCAATATAATTTTCTCGACCTTTA
>NC_051414.1:3432908-3433040 GCF_015228065.2 Penaeus monodon
AGCCGACTAGATCCCCATCGCCTCCTCCCCCCCCCCCCCCACTGACTCCCGCTTAATCTGTCGAGAGCGTAAACGACTTCGATTCATTAAGCAGAGGATAATGGACGCGGCCGCCCATCCGATGCGTCATTG
>NC_051414.1:3434153-3434438 GCF_015228065.2 Penaeus monodon
GTAATTAGGAAGGCAAAAAGTTAATTGCGCAGATGCCCGCAGGTGAAAACAATTAACTGTGGGCCGACCAGTGTAGCATCTGTGAGCAAAAGTTTTATACATTTATAAATATATATGTAATTCATGGATGTATGATATCGCAAATCCAGCTTCCATTTTCATCCCAAATTATGAGAGACGAGGAAAAAAAGAAGAAAAAAAATCCGAATGAACTCAACTCGAAAAAATAAAAGTTGACGATGCGCAGTTATTTCTCTTTCGCGCATCCGATGTTTGGCCGATCTC
>NC_051414.1:3434782-3434921 GCF_015228065.2 Penaeus monodon
AAGGAAATAGGGAACGAACAGAGTTTGTTTGTTTGTTTGTGAATTTGGAATTATTCCGACTGTTCTTTGAAGGGGGGGGGGGCAGTTTCGTCATCAAGAACAAGGCTTTGCATCGATGCACTAATCAGTTTGTTGGTTA
>NC_051414.1:3435216-3435548 GCF_015228065.2 Penaeus monodon
TCAAGAAAAAAGTAAATACCAACCATCTAATAATTTAGAAAAATCCTTAAAAATCCTTAAAAATCCCTTAGAAATCCTTTAAAAATCCCTTAAAAAAAAGAGCAAAAACGAAAATGAAACGAAAATGAAAAGACTTTCCATAGACATCCCAAACACGGCATTCCTCCACAACTCAAACCCGGCGGGGCGATGCGTAGAGTTTTTCACTTTTTTTTTCCCTTGCAGCGTCAGAACAAGAGATATTGCAAACGGAACTTCGTCATGAGAAACCTTTGTATCACATTTCCTATCAATAGTGTGATTATCATGCGTCATAAACGGTTAGCAATAGG
>NC_051414.1:3436151-3436264 GCF_015228065.2 Penaeus monodon
GAGAGCTGTCGTATAGCCCCAGGAGGTGCCTTGCGCAATTTGAGAGTATATAGTGCCCCCCCTCCCCCCCCTGAATAATCTCGACCCCCATGAGTAGCAGCGAGGTTATGGTT
>NC_051414.1:3436309-3436661 GCF_015228065.2 Penaeus monodon
TCTTATATATAAATCTAAATTGAACGCATAAAAGCAAGTTGATCGTAAAATCGTTTCAAATAAAATCAGACAGTAATGATAACGAAGAAAGATTCAAATACAGAATGGCATGATGACATCAACACTTAATACAGGTTGCAATATGAAAATATAAACCCAATACCATTATCAAGTTGACACATAATCTAATTTTCATGATATAAATTAAGACGCCCGGCTCCTAATTACGATGAGAAAAGATTTTGTCAGGGCACCCTACTTTCATGTTCCTGTAGTTAGAGAGCTCGTTGGTTCCTGAGTCGACTGATTTATCATCAAGAAAGATTTGAAAGAAAACATGTTCTTGGACCAA
>NC_051414.1:3436848-3436972 GCF_015228065.2 Penaeus monodon
CACGGTCATACATCTTTTTAATTACAAAATCGTGAAAAAAGAATCAATTAGATTTGATAGAATGACTTATCGTATAATTGAATTCATTCTTTAAATTAGAAATAAAAGGTAAAAAAACATTCCG
>NC_051414.1:3438522-3438665 GCF_015228065.2 Penaeus monodon
CCGCTTAAGCCTAATTAAGTCATTAAGCTCATCGCTCGCCCTCTCTCGGGGTCGATCAGGTGTCATTAGCTCCCTCATTAGCCCAATCACATAATTAATTAAGGGGTTATGGCGTTGGTGAAGGTGAAGTGTGGGTGTCAAGT
>NC_051414.1:3438830-3439007 GCF_015228065.2 Penaeus monodon
TGAAGTGGGGGGAGAGAATAGGGTTGAAAAGGGGGAGTTGACGTGGGGGGGATGGAAAGGGGGGGTGAAGTGAAGTGGACGGTTATATGGGTTAGAGAGGGAGGGGAAAGGGGGGGGGAGGGTTGATGGAGTTGGGGTTTGGGGTAGTTTGGAAATGGTGGGGATCAAGGAAGCAGT
>NC_051414.1:3440259-3440351 GCF_015228065.2 Penaeus monodon
TCAGATGAGGTCATACGAAGTCATTCAGGGTCAAACAGGGTCATACGGGGTCATATGAGGCCATACCAAGTCATACGAAGTAAATAACAGCA
>NC_051414.1:3440564-3440629 GCF_015228065.2 Penaeus monodon
AGAGAAGGAGGGTAACTTTTATAAGAACAGTGATGATGATAACGCCCATAATAACGACAAAAAAT
>NC_051414.1:3442302-3442375 GCF_015228065.2 Penaeus monodon
TTCAAGTCAAGAATTCACCAGTACAGTACATTCTGCCATGTGCTAGTTTCTTAGTACAGTATAATATCAATGC
>NC_051414.1:3444283-3444389 GCF_015228065.2 Penaeus monodon
AAAGTAGAAAAAAAAAAATTACGGCATCCCCTCTCCCCCCCACCCTACCCCCCCAAAAAAAAAAAAAAATGTAGCAGGGCAGGATGAAGAGGAAATGGAACAGGGG
>NC_051414.1:3444453-3444645 GCF_015228065.2 Penaeus monodon
TGGAGTCGAAAGCTGTTCTGATGAAACCACCGCCTCCCGCTATTGCCATCGAGGGGTCCGTGGCTTTTTTGCTGTTAGAAACGAGCGTCCGTTTCTAAAGCTCGAACCTACAGCTCTGTGAAATACTTACACGTGTATGGGTATGTAGGCATATGTGTATATACAAACACACTGACACGCGACAAGGAAATA
>NC_051414.1:3447004-3447296 GCF_015228065.2 Penaeus monodon
AAACTAGCTTCATAAAAAACGTCTACACTGAGTTGTGTTTTCGGAAAAGGTTAAAGAAAACTACAAAAACAGACATAATGACATTTTGTTTAAAAGGAAAAAAAAAACAAATCACAATGAAAATATCTTGAAGAGAACAGAAGGAATGAACGAGACGAAGAAAAATGAAGTGGTAATTAGGTAACGAAAGAAAGGGGTTAGGAGAGAAGGGGAAAAATGGCATAAGAGGGGAAAAAAGAGAGAGGGGAAAATCAGTCCTCCTCCTCTCGTCTTCTCTTTCTTTATCTCCTGC
>NC_051414.1:3450499-3450661 GCF_015228065.2 Penaeus monodon
TAAAGGGGCGAATCGTATCGTAGTAAACCCTATCCCATTTTTTTCCCGGGTTTTGGGGATCCTTTATTGCTACTCTTGATCCTGTTAGCCGGTCACTGCGCCCGGGACTTCTAGCCTATACCCCCTTCCCTATCCTCTCTTTTCTCCTCTCTCTCTTTTTCT
>NC_051414.1:3450986-3451106 GCF_015228065.2 Penaeus monodon
TAGGTTTTTATATCCCCGATCCCTTTCCCTTTCCCCTCTTTTGGGCGTCTGCCTATTCCTTTTTCCCCTTTTCTCTCATTTCCTATAACTATCCTCTATCGTCTATCCCCAGCCTCTTAG
>NC_051414.1:3451524-3451622 GCF_015228065.2 Penaeus monodon
TTCTTCGCCTTCCCTTTTCCCATTTTCTATTTTGAGGGGAAAGGGAGTTCGATGACGTAGCACTCGGTGGTTTTCCCGAAGATGTAAACAAAGGTTTC
>NC_051414.1:3452760-3453260 GCF_015228065.2 Penaeus monodon
CAGCCGGAAAAGTGAAAAAAAAACGAAAAATTAGGAGGAAACTGAACTATAAAAATAATCACAAACAAAAAAATGGTAATCCTGAATGACACTCCATATACATATGTATCTGCGTGTCTGCATACATCGTGTATACGTATACACATATAGATTGCTATAATTCGAGTGCGCAATGCAGTTATAAAATAAATTTGCTACGCCAAGAATTGCGAATATAACGACACACAATGTATTTATTGTACACTGCGCGGGGAGCGATATCAAAGCCCTGTTAATATATTTTCAACGTGAAATCAGTACATATCCATTCAAATGAATTTGATGTAAGCTAAAAATTGCACACGCTCATGCACAGTGTTTATGTATATAAATATCATTTTGATGTTATGTTGCCGAATTTCGCACTTGATATCGTATACATTTTAAATGCTCGTTTTGCACACGGCAGTGGAGGGGATATTCCTGATTATTCATGCGTCATTTAATCCGTATGTTCTTGC
>NC_051414.1:3453285-3453465 GCF_015228065.2 Penaeus monodon
ACTCGTTATTTACTTTTAACTGCATGTATTACTCACGGCGTTGCCTGCTGATTACTCCGTATCTTCATCGTCAATTAATACGTACTGTTTTACTATTTATCATCATTATTCTTCATCCTTGCTGTACTATATATACCTCTATCACTACGTCCATATTTTCGTACTCTTTATTCTATGCAA
>NC_051414.1:3453969-3454046 GCF_015228065.2 Penaeus monodon
TACACCTTTTACTTACGTGGGACACTGACCAGAAATGTGCATACAAAAAAAAGAGAGAGAGAGAAAAAAAGAAAAAA
>NC_051414.1:3454109-3454206 GCF_015228065.2 Penaeus monodon
CTAATGTCTTTAAGGTCCCTTGTGATTGGATGTTAAAATGAGTCATCAAATATATATATTTTAATGACCCTTGCAATTTTCTTAAATCCTGGATTCA
>NC_051414.1:3454239-3454539 GCF_015228065.2 Penaeus monodon
GGGGGTTCTGGTCCTAATCTAATACGAAAAACAATCTCTTTCATTTTCCAAAGATTAATCTATTTCCAGTTCTTGTTCTCTCTTTAGCGTTTATCTCGCTGTTACTTAGAATAGCAAGTTCTGTTATCTGATCCTTATTTGCATCCTTAACAGCGCTTATCATATAAGGACGTATATCAAAATCAAAATATTACAGACTAAGGTTCCTGTTACAAGTCTCACTAAACTCTTTAATTCTTTTGTTCACACGTTCTACATTTACTTTGCTTTTGAACAGATATATTTTCCGCGCTAATAACA
>NC_051414.1:3454589-3454661 GCF_015228065.2 Penaeus monodon
TATCGCCTCTTCACCCTAGCGACATCTGTGGTTTGAAATTACTCGTGTTTTATATATTTATTTTAACTTTAG
>NC_051414.1:3454820-3455900 GCF_015228065.2 Penaeus monodon
AGAATATCAGATTCAATTCTGTCCATTTGTTGATATACAACTTTAAGGAGACTTTTCAAAGCCATATTTCGCTTTATCATATAATCTTAAAATTTTCTCCTCGTGGCGGCGAATACAACAAATCAAACTTATTTTTGTATTGTAAAGTACAATATCCTTGACAGTTTATATAGTTTCTCCATCCCTTACCTTGTCCAGACGAGAAGTATCTCTAACTATCTCAGAAACCGCATTGTCTTGGTGCCAAATCCCGAAGCAGGATTTCCATTAATTTGCCTTCGTTTTCTGGCTGTTATCATCTGTACTCTTCTTCCACAACTTTATCTTCCGTTTCTTTGTGTCTCATCTAGTTTGCGCGAAACAGACCTCTGTATTGCAACACCTGTCTCGTATCTTTATCGTATTTATTTATTATTATTATTATTTATTTATCTATTTATTTTTTACCGTTTTCACAGTTAGTTTACATTTTTATCTATTTTTATATATATCATATGATATTTACTTGTTTATCTTTTTATATCTATATTCCTCTATATTAAAATGTATCATATATGTTTACTTGTTTACTTTCTACAATTAGCTTCGTTTCAACTCAGGAATCCAGTGTTCTCTCCTCCCTTGCACAAAATCTCCAGATCAGTCCACACTGAAGAGAAAGAGAACTTCCTATCCTTTCTTATAACTTCCTATACCCTGCCATGAACTTCTTTAACGCGTGTTAAGAGAGTCAGGACAGGGTAGGAATAATAAGAGGGGTAAGGTATCGCCTTGGGGGATCCCTCGGCTGAGTGCTGAATCCCTCCGTAGTTTTATGCTTCTTGCGACTCCCCTTCCCCTGTTCCCTAAACCCTAAAATCATTCGGTGTTTACATTATCTAAATGTTTATCTAATTACGACTTTACTAAGTTCTTTTTCTTTTTTTTTCATCTCCTTCAAATTATATTTTTCCTCTGCACTTTTAACATGCTTTTTTTCCCCTCCGTTAAAAGTGCTATTGAATAATATATTTGTGTATTTCATTGGTAATTTTTTATGTTATAGGTTTCCATGCTAATGATGAGCAGGTAATTAGTCTG
>NC_051414.1:3458616-3459281 GCF_015228065.2 Penaeus monodon
ATTGTAAATATCTTAATAACAATGATACGAACTATGACTAAATAAAGTCATATTTTAACTATTACAGACTAATTACCTGCTCATCATTAGCATGAAACCTATAACATAAAAAATTACCAATGAAATACCAATATATTATTCAATATCACTTTAACGAGGGAAAAAGCATGTTTTAAAAGTGCAGGAAAAAATATATTTGAAGGAGATGAAAAAGAAAATAAAAAAACTTAGTAAAGTCGTAATTAGATAAACATTTTATAATGTAACACCGGAATAGTTTAGGGTTTAGGAAACAGGGAGGGGAGTCGCAAGAAGCATAAAACTACGGAGGACTCAGCACTCCGCGAGGGTCCGCAAGGCGTCCTTACCCCTGTTGTTATTTCCTACCCTGTCTGACTCTCTTAACCGCTTAAAGAAGTTCATGGTAGGGTATAGAATTAGAGAAAGGTAGGAAGTTTCTCTTTTCTCTTCAGATGTGGACTGATCTGGAGATTCTGTTGCAAGGGAGGAGAGACACTGTATCCTGATTGAAACGAAGCTTTGTAGCAATAAACAGTAACATATATGATACGTTTTTAATATGAGGAATATAATATAAAAAATAAACAAGACGATATCATATTATATATAGAAAATAGATAAACTGTAACTAATCTGTAAAACGG
>NC_051414.1:3459321-3459712 GCF_015228065.2 Penaeus monodon
CGATACAGATACGAGACAGTGTTGCAATACAGAGGTCTATTTCGCGCCAACTAGATGATACCAGAAACGGAAGATAAAGTTTGTGGAGAGAGTACAGATTATAACAGCCAGAAAACTAAAGGTCAACTTAATGGAAATCCTGTTTTTCGGGATTTGGCACCAAGACAATGCGGTTTTCTGGATATTTGAGATACTTCTCTTCTGACAAGGTAATGGGTGAGAACTATATCACTGTCAAGGATATTGTAACTTTACGAATACAAAATAGTTTGATTTGTTGTATTCGCCGCCCACGAGGAGTTTTAAGATATATGAAAAGGAAATATGGCTTTGAAAGGTCTCCTTAAAGTTGTATATCAACCAATGGACTAATTGAATCTGATATTCTGAT
>NC_051414.1:3459855-3459944 GCF_015228065.2 Penaeus monodon
ACCGAACGAAAAAGACTAAGTTTAAACTAAATATCGTAAACACGAGTAATTTCAAAACCACAGATGTCGCTAGGGTGAAGCAGTCGATA
>NC_051414.1:3459996-3460310 GCF_015228065.2 Penaeus monodon
TGTTATTAGCGCGAACTATATATATCTGTTCAAAAGCAAAGTAAATGTCGAACGTGTGAAAAAAGACATTAGAGAGTTTAGTGAGACTTGTAACAGAACCTTAGTCTTGTACTATGTTGAATTTTGAATATAACGTCCTTTAATGTAGCAGCTGTTAAGGATGCAAATACGGATCAGATAACAACCTTGCCTTTCTAAGTTACAGCGAGATAAACCGCTAAAAATAGAAAACAAGAACTATGAAATAGATTACTCTTTAGGGAAAATGAAGAGATTGTTTTTTTACGTATTAGATTGTAGACCAGAACCCCCTG
>NC_051414.1:3460333-3460445 GCF_015228065.2 Penaeus monodon
TACACTGAATCCAAGATTAAGAAAATTGCAGGGTCCATTAAAATATATATATTTTGATACCTCCTTTTACCATCCAATCACAAGGACCTTTAAAGACATTGGTAATATATTC
>NC_051414.1:3461125-3461347 GCF_015228065.2 Penaeus monodon
CTTCCGGATATAAAATGATGGAAAATAGTATACGGTGACACTGAGTGCAAAATAAACAAATAAAGATCGAAATACTTGTACAACGGTAGTGATACCAGCCCATTGAAAGTAACAGCAACAGTGATGAAGATATAATAATGATAATAATGAAGCTAAAACAGTTACGTTAAATGTGACGATGAAGACAACAGGAGTATCACGCCAGCGCCAACGCCGATGACG
>NC_051414.1:3461410-3461965 GCF_015228065.2 Penaeus monodon
AGAACATAACAGCGATAGAAATGATGCAGGAATAATGCAGGAAATATTCCCCCTCCACTGCCGGTCGGTGCAACACGAGCATTTAAAAAAAAGGTGTATTTTGATATCACATTGCTGGAAATTCGGCAACATAACATCAAAATGATATTTATATACATAAACACTGTGCATGAGCGTGTGCAATTTTTAGCTTACATCAAATTCATTTGAATGGATAGTAACTGATTTCACTTGAAAATATATTAACAGGGCTTTGATATCGCTCCCCGCCAGTGTACATAATCATGGTGTGTCGTTATATTCCGCAATTCTTGGCGTAGCAAATTTATTTTATACTGCATTGCGCACTTCGAATTATAGCATCTATATGTGTAGACGTATACACGATGTTGCAAGACACGCATATCTATGTATATGGAGTGTCTTCAGATTACCATTTTTGTTTGTGATTATTTTTAGAGTTCAGTTTTTTCCTCCCTAATTTTTCGTTTTTTTTTCACTTTTTCCTGCTGATTTCTTATTATTTTCACCTCGTTTTATTCTATATTTACTACT
>NC_051414.1:3462338-3462573 GCF_015228065.2 Penaeus monodon
TCGAGAGTAATCGAGTTCAGACCAGAACTGGCACAGGGGAAAGCGTGGGAAATATTTACCTATCATTATTATTTATATTATCCATGACGCCATGATTTCTTTACGAACAAGAAAGTTTAGTATAACTGGCGAAGTGTGCATACATTATGATAGCATTTGTGATACTGATACATTAATTTGTGTGTATGAGTTTGGTGCATTTTATGCTTTTATTGTACGTAATATGCATCTACTT
>NC_051414.1:3462979-3463116 GCF_015228065.2 Penaeus monodon
GAAAGATCCGCGACCTATGTATATACCCAAATAAAAATATGCAAATAAAACAAATTAATATATGTAGAAACCTTTTTTTTCATCTTCGGGAAACCACCGAGTGTACGTCATCAAACCCTTTTTCCCCTAAAAATAAA
>NC_051414.1:3463620-3463748 GCF_015228065.2 Penaeus monodon
AGAGTAAGAGGGGGGATGGACGATAGAGGATAGTTATAGGAAATGAGAGATAAAGAGGGTAAAGAGAATAGGCAGACGACAAAAGAGATGGAAAAGGAAGGATCGAGTATATCAACCTACGAATCAAG
>NC_051414.1:3464009-3464128 GCF_015228065.2 Penaeus monodon
AGGATGGGGAAGGGGGTATAGGTAAACCCCGGGGGCCAGGACCGTAACGGACAAGAGTAGCAAAAGGAAACACCCGGGAAAGGGATACGATATACGATACTTTCCCGCGCCTTTGATCC
>NC_051414.1:3464309-3465182 GCF_015228065.2 Penaeus monodon
CAGAGGTTTTTCAAGGGGTGAATGAAAAGGATAAAAAAAGAAAAAGAAGGTTTAGGGGGGGAAAAGAAGGAGAGGGGGGAGGGGGAAAGGGGAAGGAAGAGGGGGAAAGAGAGGAGGAAAGAGGGGGGAGGAGGAGAGGATGAGGAGGCGAAAGGGGGGAGGGGAGGAAGGAAGAAAGGGAGGGGAAAAAGGGGGGAGGAAGGGGAAGAAGGAATAAAAAGGGGAAAAAGGGGAAAGGAAAAGGGAATAGGGAAAGAAAAATAAAGAAAGGGTAAAAGGAAAGGAAGGGGAAGATATAATAGGAAGTAAAGGGAAAATAAAAGGGGGGAAAAAAGGGAAGGCAAAAGAGAGGAAAAATGAAAAAAAAAAAAAAAGGGAAAAAAAAAAAAGAATGAAAAAGAAAAAAGAAGAGTAGAAAGGGGAGAAAAGAAGAAAGAAGAAAATAAAAAGGGGGGAAAAAAGAAGAAAGAAGAAAAGTAAAAAAAGAGAAGAAATAAAGAAAAAGAGACGATAAATAAAAAACAAAAAAATCGTAACCAAAAACAGAGAAGATAAAAAAAAAAAAAAAAAACCAAAGAAAGGAATAGAGGGAAATAAAGAGAAGAAAAGAAAAAAAGAAACGAAAAAGGGGAAAAAAAAGGGGAAAAAAAAACCCCGGGGAAGTAAATAAGGGAAAAAGGAAGGGAAGGGGAAAAAAAAAACAAAATAAAAAGAGAAAAAAGGAAAAAAAAAAAGAAAAAAAGAGCATAAAAAAAAAAACTTAAAAAAGAAAGGTAAGAAAAAGAGAGATTTAAGAGGAATTGAAGAAATGAATAAAGGAGGGAAGAAGGAAGAGGAAAAAAAAAAAATAAAAACTAAACAAAGAAAAATAAA
>NC_051414.1:3467064-3467207 GCF_015228065.2 Penaeus monodon
TTTCATGGTGTTTTTCCTTACCCATTCCTTTTTTTCACTTCCTCCTTCTCTCCCTTCCTTCTCTCTTCCCCTCTCCTTTTCTCCTTCCCCTCCTCCCTCCTCCTCCTTCCCTCCTCCTTCCCCTCCTCTTCTCCCTTCCTCCC
>NC_051414.1:3467654-3467780 GCF_015228065.2 Penaeus monodon
AGCTTCGCCTCCGCCCCGGCCATTACATTTTACACAGCTCTGGCCCTCAACACCGCCCTCGCCTGGGGAACTTAAAGCATGTTTATTAGCGAGTTTTGGCTCCTCTGTTCTTTCGCCTTTCTTATT
>NC_051414.1:3468118-3468251 GCF_015228065.2 Penaeus monodon
CGCTTGCTGTGATTATGTTGGGGGGGGGGCGGGGGGGTATTTTTTCCCTCTTTGTTTCGCTTTTTTCTTTTCTTTTTCTTTTTTTTTTTACTGTTTCGTTGATTGCTTCCCATTTGCGGAAGGAAGGAGTTTA
>NC_051414.1:3468605-3468843 GCF_015228065.2 Penaeus monodon
CACCGGAGTTCCCGCTTCATGCCCAGCTTAGTTCATCGTGTAATTTTGCATTTGGGCGCCACAAGTGAAGAATAAGAGTTAGTGGCCCACGAAACAGGAGTTAGTCGCCCATGGAATGGACTATAAAACAGGGACAGAGCGGTGCGGGGACAGTGTGGGCCAGCAGGGCGTGGGAGCAGGAGCAAGGTCCCTGGGGCTCCTGCTGAGGCTCAGAGCGCTGCTTCTGCTGACTTCCTGA
>NC_051414.1:3468953-3469081 GCF_015228065.2 Penaeus monodon
ACGACGTTCTCTCGGCAGGTCGTGGAGGTTAATCAGAGCGCTAACGACCGCCGAGGCTCCGGGTTTACGAGCGCCAGACGCCCTCCCGGTCCTCTCGCCCGCACGGAGCTCGTCCTCGGATCCTGCGA
>NC_051414.1:3469118-3469355 GCF_015228065.2 Penaeus monodon
GGGAGGCGGCCGGGGCGAGGGGAGGGGGACGCGGAGGGGAGGGGGGACGAGGAGGAGGAGGAGGGGGGGGAGCAGGGGAGTCACTAACGTCGAGGTGACACTTGGACCCCCCCCCTCCCCCGATCCTTCTCTGCCCCCTCCCCCCCTCCATCGCACTTCCTCCCCCCCCCCTCCCTTCCCCGCTACAAGGACCTCCGGAGACAACAACGCCTGTGTTAGTGACGCTAGCCTCATCGC
>NC_051414.1:3469748-3470295 GCF_015228065.2 Penaeus monodon
CCGACATCTCCCCATCGGCCGCCTCTCCCCGCACAGAAACTCGGTTTCCCCACTCGCGACTTAATGAGGATTTGATCGGTTTTCAATTGACTTCGTGATCATCGCCGACGCCAGTGTTTGTGATTGATCGTGGTCGCAAGTTCTTGGGTTATCGTTATTGTTCCTCGCCCGCAAGCACAACCATACCGACCGGCGGTGCGAACCCTCTAAGAAAAAAATAAAGAAATATAAAGAAATAAACACAGAAAAGAATGATCGAAAAATTAATAATGCCTCTCCGCGAGTGTATATGCGGACGAGTCGATACGAAAAAAAATATATTCCCCCCCCCTCTCCCTTTTTTTCATACATATATATTTTTTTTCCCCCCGTACGTTTATATAAATCCAATCAGCCGATCCTGAAGTGATCTGAAGGCTCTAGTCGAGGGCGTGATAACAGCTTCACCTTCTTGTGTTTTGCCTGTGATGTTGCTCGCCTGTGAATCTCGACGCGGCTGTGGAGTGTTGCCGGGACGTGTGTGATCGCTCTCGAAAATCTCAATATG
>NC_051414.1:3470837-3471186 GCF_015228065.2 Penaeus monodon
CAAAATAGTAACGCGAAATAAAACATTCAGGAACCAACTTTAAAACTTACGTACGTGTTTTGTAACCGGACTTTCTGAAATACAAACAAACAAAGCATCAGAGAGAAATAACAACAAAGAACAACTCACTAGGGTACTGTTCTCGCTATGAAAACACTAGCGAAACTAAGACACACAAGAAGAGGGGAGAAAAATAGCGAAAACATGTTAGCGGAAATATGTTAGCGGAAATGCGCTAGCGGCCGACATACTTGCCAGCAACAAGGCGAGTCCATCCATTTTTTGAAAAATCTCGCTGACTGCCGATTATCTTTATTCTTCTGTTTATTCCTCGTTTTGTTCTTATCTG
>NC_051414.1:3471225-3471308 GCF_015228065.2 Penaeus monodon
CGGCGGTTGCAGAATCATAGTGACGGGAGTCGAATCACTATAAAAATGCGTTAATGTTTTATCGTATCTGAATCATGTGGGTG
>NC_051414.1:3475364-3475476 GCF_015228065.2 Penaeus monodon
ACTTCCGCTCTCGTTCTGCCGCTGCCTCTCTGCCGACGATGGAACCGACGCCGTTCGCGCAAAGAATATCGGTCGTGTGAATTTGCCGTTCGTGTAAGTGTAGACCGGATTA
>NC_051414.1:3475712-3475899 GCF_015228065.2 Penaeus monodon
TAAGTAAGTAGATAAGAAAATTACTTTACCTAATATAGGACGCATTTTATGTCGAACGCGTGTACCTAAATTCTCAAACAAGGTGAAAAAAATTACCGTTCTTGCAATTCACGCGTTTGCAGTAATAGCTATGGTAATTAACGGCGAGAAATAGCGATAGCGGTTGGTATTGCTTGTTCGCGCGTTT
>NC_051414.1:3475957-3476170 GCF_015228065.2 Penaeus monodon
CGGGATTGTAGTTCTTCGTTTAAAATGACGCGTGGCGGATTCCCATACTCTCTCCCGCGTCTATTTGACCTTTAAGAAAAAAAAAGAAAAAAAAGTTTGCTTATTCCCGTAGAAAATTACGTCCGTTTTATATCCATTATTATTGTCATCATTTCATAACGACCTCTATTCAAATCGCGTTTCCACACGTCTATAACGCTACCCCGGTACTCG
>NC_051414.1:3476234-3476592 GCF_015228065.2 Penaeus monodon
TCCCCAACACACCCTAAGGATGTTGTTGTTAAGGTCGGCGGTGGAGGTTGAGCCCAGTCGCCCTCGGGGTTTAGTGATAAAGGGGTCGAGTGGACCCTTCCTGAGGTCGAGAGGGAGATTCGGAAAGGGGGTTCGAACACGCGCTAATAAATAATGAAGAAAGTAGGTATCGATTATTCAGCGGTTCGTTATCGGTAATTATTGTGGTTATTATTGTGGCTACATAATAATGATTAAAAAAAAAAGGTGTGTTGGCACTTCATATGCCTTAGCGGGGACTGTGAGATTATGCGTGCGCGCGAGCTCGCCCCCAATGAATGAATTCTCTCGGGAATTGTCGCGGGAATGAACGCACGCG
>NC_051414.1:3476780-3477029 GCF_015228065.2 Penaeus monodon
CCGCCGGGTTAAAAGATTCCGAATTTGATCGATGTTCCGATTAGCTAATCGAATGTTTTCCTTTCTTTCTTTTGGCGATTTATTGTGAGATAATCACATCGAAAGTTAATCCAACGTGCTATTTAGCTAATGAAACAACACCTCTGAGAGTATGAAATGGAGAAAGAATGAGGAAAAAAAAAAGGTATAAGCCGGCGGTAAACCCTTGTGCGATCGATCACACTGAAAATGAGACTACGTAAAAAAAAA
>NC_051414.1:3477101-3477662 GCF_015228065.2 Penaeus monodon
AACAAATAGAAAACATCGCTGGTAAACAAATTTCGAACCATGAAAAAAGGTTCAGAAACTTTGATTATAAATCTCTCCTTTTTTTAAAAGTTGTCTTCTCGTGTTTATTTAGTGAACTTCGAATAAAAAAAAAAATGATCATAATTATTATCCCTTTTTTTAAAGATTCGCAAAATTACCTACAATATGGCTTAATACGCAGAACAGGATTTACTTTGCCTATATTTTATTTCATCTTTTTCAAAGGATCGACAGGGTTCAATTTTCAATTTTATTGGATATCGACGGGAAGGTATTATATTCAGAATGTTTGAGATAGGAACAAGGTTTAAAAAAAAAAGAAAAAAAGATGTTGAAATGGCATATTGATCTGGCGGCCAATGTTAGGTTGAATGATCATTGAGATGTATCTAACGTCAACAAATATTGCATTTCATTTCAAAATATGATGGTCTTTTTATTTTCCATAATGATGCACGTTTGGAGGTTTGAATAATCTCCTAAGTGAATGTGCCATATTATGGTGATTTTTTTTTTTTTTTTAAGGGTTTTCGGTATGAT
>NC_051414.1:3477976-3478184 GCF_015228065.2 Penaeus monodon
ATTTTAATTCCTCTAATCACCTTGTTCATCAATTTATATCGATCAGTTTCAGCAAATTGTAAATCAATTCTACTTTGTCTCTTCTAGCGTGTTATAGTGAACGTATAGCGAAATTGTTGCTGTCTGTTTTCCTGTTATATTTGACGATAGGAAAACGAGTGTTGAAGACTTAAATGAAAATGTTGATGTTGATGCGTGTGTAGATGTA
>NC_051414.1:3478276-3478424 GCF_015228065.2 Penaeus monodon
TTTTTGGTTTATTGGTGAGGGGGTGTGTTTTGGGGTTTTGTGTGTGTGTGCCGGGTTGTTGGGTGTGTTTTGGGGTGTGGTTTTCACGGCGGATTGTAGCTGTTTTTTTTGGGGGGTACGTGTGTAATTTCGTACGTTAATGTGTTTT
>NC_051414.1:3478443-3478812 GCF_015228065.2 Penaeus monodon
TTGGGAATATAATTTATTTGGGGTTTGTTTATGTTTGATGTGGGGTGCGTTTGCTTTGGTTCTTTTGTATTTGATTTTGGTGCATTCGCCGTACCAAGATGTGGGGTTTTAGACGCCCGTGCCCCGCTATATATGGATATGTTTGTGCGATGTTGTATAGGGAGTGGTTCAATTGTTTACAAATACAAATGTGTAAAAGGGTATATGCAAATCAAAATTTGGGACTTTAAAGGGCAAAAGTCCCCCCGAAGCGAGGCTAAGAAGTAAAATATGAAAATTTGCGCCCTAAAAGGTTTGAGTGTGACAGAGTGTATTTGAGGCCCGGATCCCAAATTAGTTTTGGTTGTTTTGGAATGCGGGGAAAAGTAA
>NC_051414.1:3479031-3479393 GCF_015228065.2 Penaeus monodon
TCGCCCGGGGGCCTTTGATTGCAGCCCCCCTTGTTGGGGTTTTCCCTTGGACAAATAAGCTTTTTCCAAAAGCTCCCCCTTCTTTTGGTGGGGGTTTTTTAATTTTAAATTTTTCAAAAGTTTTTTTCCGGCCCCCCGGGCCTTTCCCCTTTTTAAAAGGAAGCTTTTTCCCTTTCCAAATTTTTTTTTTCTTTAAAAATTGTTTTATTTTGCCTTTTTCCCCTTTTCCGCTTTCCCTTTAAAATTCCCCCCTTTTTTTCCTTTCTTTTTAAATTTTTCTTATCTATTTTCTTTTTTCCCCCCTTTTTCTTTTGGGTTTCCTTTTTTCTCCTTCTCTTTCTCTTTTTAAAAATTTTTTTTTT
>NC_051414.1:3479993-3480089 GCF_015228065.2 Penaeus monodon
GCATTCAAACCTGACGCGTAATTGCATGCAACATAATTATCACAAACTGTCTCTTTTGGGGATTGGAAATTAATATTGCAAAGTGCAGATCTCTGG
>NC_051414.1:3480394-3480926 GCF_015228065.2 Penaeus monodon
TGAAAAGAGGGAGAGGGAGAGGAGTAATAAGTGGAAGAGAGGAGAGGAGAGAAAGCGGAAAGAGGAAAGGAGAAAGAGGGGAAGGGGGGGAAGGGGAGCAAAAGGGGGGGAGGGGTGGGGAGGAGGGGAGAAGGAAAAAAGGGGAAATTTAAGAATATAAGGAGAAAGGGAAAGGGAAGGGAATAAGAGAATTTTTAGAAAAAACAAAGGGAAAAAAAAAATTGAGAAAGAGAGAAAGGAAGATAGAGAAAATAAGTGAAAGGGAAAGGAAAAGACTAGAAAAAAGGGAGAAACCGAAAGAAGAGGAAGAATTCGGAAAAGAAGGAAAAAAAAAAAAAAAAGGGGAAAAGGAAAAAAAAAGGAGAAAAGGGAAAGGGGGGGAAAGAAGGGGGGGATGAAGAGGTCTAGACTCGAGGAAAAATGAAACGAAAATCATAATGAGGAATCAAGGAGGCGTGAAAGACTCGGCCGCTAGTTTGGGAGATTGTTTTGTGGCGAGAGCGGAATTCTGCGAAGGGGAAGGGGGGTAAGT
>NC_051414.1:3482694-3482874 GCF_015228065.2 Penaeus monodon
TGGTGATTTATCTGTGAATCATATATGCAGATTCAAATCAAATCAAGTCTATTACCATAATTTCCAGCTCGCTCACCGTGGAATTAGATCACGCAAAAATATTAGTTCGCTTCTGGTTTAATCTCTAGATATATTATGCGATTCTGTAAATAGATAAATTGTTGTGTCTCGAAGGAAGGA
>NC_051414.1:3483334-3483759 GCF_015228065.2 Penaeus monodon
ATAACAGAACAAAACAGGGGAATTATTAAAAAAAAAACATATGCAAATAAAAAAAATAATAAGGAGAATGAGGAAAAGAAAGAAAGGAAAGAAAAATAAAGACAATTAAGAAGGAACTGGACTAATTTTATTGCAAGTTGCAACCATTAGCACACCCGCAAAAGCATCAATTGCACGCAGTCTTGTGCTCGGTATTAAGAACTCACCAAAGGACACACAACAACAACACTGCCACACGCAACGCACGCACAATGAAGATTAGCAACAATGCCGGCTTGGCACTGGCGGAAAAACATGCAAGGCATTGTAATGGGCACACACAAATGCAACGCATACGCAACAAACATGACACCACCCCTCACACAGCCCACAACATATATGCACACAGATAATGAAGGAAGGGATGTTGCGTTGGTGGTGCGTGA
>NC_051414.1:3483820-3484104 GCF_015228065.2 Penaeus monodon
TCACGCATTTACGAATGCATTAACGTTTAAATAAACGTACCCCCACCAACCTTCTTCCACACACAAACCCCAATACATTCCCATCCATAGTTACATGCCCACACACGCCAACAGAGCGAAGGCGTGGGATGGTGACCAAGGCAACGGGAACGCCGGTTTGGACGCTCCATCATCCACGCGTCATTGGTGTCGCCGGTCTATCGTGTCGCCGCCGCCGCCGCCAAGAGCAAGTTCCCGGGTCTTCGATGTTTGGCTGACGGAGGATTTTGTCTTTTGGAGCTTTT
>NC_051414.1:3484533-3484606 GCF_015228065.2 Penaeus monodon
TGCAGTCTCGTCATGACCGTTTACTTAGGATATGTTTATTGGCAATATTTCCTCCATAACGGACTAATATCAT
>NC_051414.1:3484916-3485052 GCF_015228065.2 Penaeus monodon
TCATTCACAATATCCACTATTACATCACTGTATTCGTGATCAAAAGCCTCCCCTCCCCCCTCTCCTTCCTTCCCCTCTCCCCCCAGTGAAATTGTAAACAGAATACGGTGACGCCAGAATGTATGGACTGTTCAAT
>NC_051414.1:3485092-3485182 GCF_015228065.2 Penaeus monodon
TTTTTCGGTTAAATCCATTACGTCTGGTGAATGTACATAAACTGTGTTGCGCCGCTTTTATATGGTTACATACATCAATTGCAGTTTTCC
>NC_051414.1:3485214-3485318 GCF_015228065.2 Penaeus monodon
GTTGTCACGCCGTAGTGTGCCAAATATGGAATTAAAGTGATCATAATAAAAGCTTTTTTTTCTTTTTTTTCACGTGTTTTCATTAAAAAAAAATGTCGGAAAAA
>NC_051414.1:3485375-3485810 GCF_015228065.2 Penaeus monodon
GTGTGGTGTGTGTTATGAATAAAAATAATAAATTGTGATTTGTTTCATTACTTCGGAAATAAAAAAAATCTACCCTGGAGTTATAGATATAAGCCTACATTTAAGAAATGAAGGAAGAACTGAAAAGATAAAAAAAAAGGAAGACTCACATTTACGCCATTTTATTCCCGCCCCTCTCTCTTCCCCCTCCCTCCTTCCCCCCATTCTCCTACCCCCTCCTTCCCTCTTCCCCTTTTATCTTCGTGTCTGGAGCAAATCTCGGGCCCGTTGTAGCGGAAGGAAAGTCTGAAATACATTCCATTCCCGGAAACTCCTTCAAGCATAGTCCATCTCGCGGGGAAGTCCGGAAAATGTGGCAGATGGGGAAAGCTCACTCGGGGCTGATGGAAGCTGCGGCGGCGCTGAGGGCGAGCGGGGCCCGGATTGCCGCCTCTT
>NC_051414.1:3486631-3486890 GCF_015228065.2 Penaeus monodon
CCTATTAACCTCCCAAAACCTATGACATTTCCCCCTCCCCCCCTTACCCTCTTCCCCCCCTCCTTCGTGTCACCCTCCCTCTCCCCCCTCTCCCCCCCTCCCCTCCCCTTTTCTGACAAGTAACAAGTTGGTGTAATATATTAGTTTTGCGTGTAATCCACGGTTCCCTCAGACCCTCCAAAGGAAGGCTTGTAATCACTTCAAGGAACAATTTGCGTACTCAGTCTCGCGTGGTTATTGCATATTGGGGCCTCGGGCG
>NC_051414.1:3488211-3488368 GCF_015228065.2 Penaeus monodon
TCCCCATCCTCCTCTCCCCTCCTTTCGCTAGATCAGTTTCCTCGCTGACTTTTCTTTCGCCCGTTTTATCAACGTCATTTTTTCATACATATATATAACTTATGAATATCGATACAAAGTCACAAAGTGTACATAGAGACAAGTTCAACTGCCAGTT
>NC_051414.1:3488903-3489150 GCF_015228065.2 Penaeus monodon
GCGTGGAGCTCAAAATTGCTTTAAAAAACGCCCCCCTACCTCCCTCACCATCCCCTCTCCCCCCCCTCCTCCCCCCCCCCAAAAAAAAAATCGTGTTCGAGCAGCAAAATTTTCAACAAAGGCTCAGGAGTTTTTCCCTCAGGTGTTCTCCATCGGGTATTTAGAGCCCCGTGAATTTAATGCAAAACTTTTTTACCCTCCCTCCCTATCTTTCTATCTGTCTCTGTCTGTATGTCTTTCTCTCTAC
>NC_051414.1:3489526-3489607 GCF_015228065.2 Penaeus monodon
TGTTTTATTCAGCCTGCCTCACTCCTCTCTACTGCTTTTCTGATTTCACACTGTGGTGACTGTATTGGGTCCTCGTGAAAA
>NC_051414.1:3489685-3489838 GCF_015228065.2 Penaeus monodon
AAGCTATTTTATCTCCCATTTTGTCAGGGGGAACTTGGGTCGCGCTGGTTTACTTATCCTTTCACAAAATCTGTAATGGTCTCTGTTGACGGAAAATGTAAAAGAATCGCTTACGTAAATGCGTGTGCATATATATGTATGACTCCCCCCCCC
>NC_051414.1:3492900-3493175 GCF_015228065.2 Penaeus monodon
CGTTTGGAAAGTCTTACCTTCTATCTGTATAAATTTTGGATTATATATATACATTTTTTTTTCTTTTGCAACAATTTCATGGAAGAACATTGACGAGTTTTTCCCCATCACACCCATGAGGGAGTCTGTATTGCGTCCGAAAAAAGAATATATATATACATATAAAAAATAACAGGAAAAGAATATATCATACAGGCTTCGAGAGAATTAAAACTTTTGTATCCAAACTGTCTGACTGACTGTCTCGAAATACGAGGACGTACTCGCTTTTTCGT
>NC_051414.1:3493763-3493856 GCF_015228065.2 Penaeus monodon
TTCTCTGCCATCTCTTCTATGCATTCTTTCTTCCTATATTCTTCCTTGTCATACACACACGCATTTTTTTTTTTTAATTCGTATTACTGATAA
>NC_051414.1:3494440-3494624 GCF_015228065.2 Penaeus monodon
AACACACAAACCGCTAGTAGCTCGTATCCCTGACAGCGAACGAGCGATGCAGTCGTTTCGGTCTCGCGTGAAAACGACTTAATCGGCAACGGCGGTCGCTATGTGGGACCCCCGGCTATGCTGTCCAGTTTGGCGAAATACCTCTTGTTGCTCGCCAATATATGTGTATATTCCTTTTTTCCCC
>NC_051414.1:3494759-3494831 GCF_015228065.2 Penaeus monodon
TGTATATTCTACTCTTTCGTGTCTCACTTTCTCTCTCTTTTTCTCTTTTTTTTTATTTTGTTTACGTGTCTA
>NC_051414.1:3494856-3494979 GCF_015228065.2 Penaeus monodon
ATAGTGTATCGTATTTTGTTGTTATTTGCGAGGCTGATAGTGTTATATTTTGGCCTTGTTGTGTTCTCTCTCCCTTTTTGTGATACTTTTTCTCTCTCGTTTTCACTCGTCAGTATTTTCGAG
>NC_051414.1:3495207-3495307 GCF_015228065.2 Penaeus monodon
GCATTGTTTACATTTCAATATTTCTCAAATCAAATTGTTTATCATTTTTTAAAAATAAACTTATATACTTTGTTCTCGTTATTCTAACTGGTCAATATAA
>NC_051414.1:3495412-3495572 GCF_015228065.2 Penaeus monodon
ATTTTTTGCACGCAAAACGTATATGGCTTTCTGCATTTTTCTTTATCTGTGTTT
Organism: Penaeus monodon; assembly: GCF_015228065.2. Lineage (NCBI taxonomy): Eukaryota > Metazoa > Arthropoda > Malacostraca > Decapoda > Penaeidae > Penaeus > Penaeus monodon. Next base: position 3,495,467 of record NC_051414.1, read on the forward strand.
CTGAGATATGTATCCTATCTCCTTATGTATCCGTTTGTGTCCGGTGACACATAGTAGATTATTTGAGTGTGTTTTTGTTTGTTCAGTAAGGTTGTGTTTATGTCGA
>NC_051414.1:3495738-3496020 GCF_015228065.2 Penaeus monodon
ATACACGTTGGTTATGTCCAGGAATGTACATCCTTGTGTTATGGTGAGTTCGACAATGAATATTGTACACGTGTGTAAGGAGGTGTTCGTATGTGTACACACGTATAAGGAGGTGTTCGTATGTGTACGCTCGTGTAAGGAGATGTTCGCATGTGTACACGTGTGCGTGAGTGAACGAGAGAGTTGTTTGCGCTGTCGTTGGTCCGTTATGTTCAGTCACCCTGTTAAGGCGCTCGAGCTTCCTACGCGAGGAGGAGGGGGGGAAGAGAAAAGCTCTCTCAA
>NC_051414.1:3496960-3497061 GCF_015228065.2 Penaeus monodon
TCCCGAGAGCCCTCAATAGCAGCTCTCATCCCCCCCCCCTGGCGCTCCACACGGCCAATTCCAAAACTTTTTATTTGGGGGGATTACAATGGCATTCAATT
>NC_051414.1:3497458-3497530 GCF_015228065.2 Penaeus monodon
CAAACAATTTTAACACGAATAGTCATAAAAAAAGCATTCTTGGTTCGGCCTCTGATCCGAATCATTGAAGAA
>NC_051414.1:3497789-3498024 GCF_015228065.2 Penaeus monodon
TTTTATTATTCTCAATATCTTTCCCCTCTTTAGAGATAATATATTCCCAATTAGGTATCCTTAAGTTACAAGAGTGAATATACTTATGCTTTCTAGGAACTGTGAGATGACGATGATTGTAATAAAATTTATGACGATTATATTTAGAAGCTAAAGTAATGATTATGATGGTAACATAATCTATTGTTATGGCAACGATACAATTATAACAATAATAGTAGATGTTAGGAATTTT
>NC_051414.1:3498095-3498656 GCF_015228065.2 Penaeus monodon
CTTTAAGAGTAGGAATTGAAATGGAAATAAATTCTAGATTCATAGCGTTGTCATTAATTGTAATAATGATAAAAATCTGACATAAAATAAGAATATTGACGTAATTATGAATATGTGACTAATATGCTAATAACAACATATCATAACATTATATTTCGTAATTATTAATATGATACGTTAATGATTAAGAAAATTATGCTGATAACATTATTGGTATCAAGGGTTGAAAACAGAATGATAAGCGATATCATAATATTGACAACAGTAAAATGATTAGAATTAGAAATGATGAGAAAATATGTAGAAATTATGTGTTTACGAAAACAAACATCCATACATTTTAATAATAAGGACATCCATCTATCCAAATAATTTTCGGTTAAGAGTAAGCATAGAAGTTGTTTTTTTCAGTCGTTGCAAGTTTTTTACGAAAAATAGCATTTAATTCATGAAGTGAAGGTGATATCCCCAATTAGATATGTCAGAAATTAAGTTATATATAATGACTATATTTTCTTTCCTTTCTCTGCCCCCCCCCCCTTCTCTCTCTTTCGTTCCATT
>NC_051414.1:3498927-3499092 GCF_015228065.2 Penaeus monodon
ATTCTTCTTCTACTACCATCTTCCCATCTCTATTTCACATCCGCTTCGTTCTTCCTTCCCGATCTTCATAAAAAAAAAAGATAACAACCCACTCCTCTATCTCCCACACACAAAAAATAAGGAAAAATGAGGAAAAGACCCTAATATCTTGCTGAAACTTAATAA
>NC_051414.1:3499356-3499490 GCF_015228065.2 Penaeus monodon
GTTTCCCATTCCCTCGGGACACACACGAATGGCCAGCGAGTATCGAGGAGAGAGAAATACTACGCGAGTGTCAACCTGCGGAGGCGACGAAAACAGACCTTATTTATGAACTCACTAAGAGTCAATTTCCCATC
>NC_051414.1:3500492-3501334 GCF_015228065.2 Penaeus monodon
GTTATGGCAGCTCCGGCGGGGAGGAGACGAGCGTAAAAATCGAGTTTGATTAAAATGCTCGAGGGCTACGGACCTAGTATGTAAATCCCGTTCCTTGTGTATATTGCTCCCAAAGTCCTCTCTCTACATATGTGGGCTACTGTGCACGCGTGTCTGTTGGTTGGTTGGGGGGGGGGGGGTTGGAGGGGGTTGGGGGAGTGGGGGAGGTTGGAGGGGAAGGGGGTGGGGGTGGGGTGGTAGTGGGGGAGGTTGGGGGGTTTGGAGGGGGTTGGGGGGCGTGGGGGAGGTTGGAGGGGGTGGGGGAGTGGGGTGGAGGTTTGGAGGGGGTGGGAGTGGGGGTGGGGAGAGGTTAGAGGGGGGGGAAGTGTGGGTGGGGAGTGTGTTTCTGTTGGTTGGCGTAAGGGTGGGGGAAGTGGGGGTGATGTAGGGGGAGGAGTAGGGGAGTGGGGGGATGAAGAAGGGGTGGGGAACGTGTCTGTCGGTTGGGGAGGGAAGTTGGGGTTAGAAGGAAGGAAGGGTTGGGTTGGAGGGGGGGGTAGGAGGGGAGGGGACGGGAGGAAGGGAGAAAGGGGAAGGTTGGGGGGGAGTGAGGGGAGGTTGAACGAGGGGGAGGTGGGGGCGTTGGGGGAAGAGAAGCGGTCGGATGGGGGGGAGGTTGAGGGGAGAGGGAAGAAGGGGAAGGAGGGGAAAGGAGAAAGAAGAAAGGAAATAGAGAAAACGAAGAAATGTGTTGAAGACGAAGTAAAGATGGTGGGGGGGGGTTGGGGGCAGGAGAGGATGGGGGAGTAGTAAGGGGTGGGGTGTTAGGGGGTCAGAAAAACAAGGAGGTTTCGATGTTTAAA
>NC_051414.1:3501476-3501580 GCF_015228065.2 Penaeus monodon
CCCCTGAAATATATTCCCGAACGCGTGTGGTTCGAGCGTCATTTGTTTGTTTATCCTCCGCCCAAGGTATATAGATTCGGGTCTGTTTGTTTTGCTTGTTTTGC
>NC_051414.1:3501883-3502221 GCF_015228065.2 Penaeus monodon
AAATCAACTTAGACAGGAATACAAGAATTGTAAGAAATGAAGCAATAACCTCTACATGTATTTGTTTCAAGCCATGTATTTGTTATAATCCACGTACACAAAACAAACAAAAAAAAATCCTCACAATACGATTATTTTACCTTTTCCTTCACACACACACTGTATTTGCTCCATTTGTTTTTGCGGACGCGAGAGAGAATGTATTTGTTTCACAGCCATGAATGTTTCCTTGTATCTGTGTGTGTATTTGTTTGTTTTGATACTGCTCGGTGCCGCTTAAGGGATTTTCTTGTTGTTTCGCGAAAGTTTGTTTGTTGTGATTTATATCTGTGTCTAAA
>NC_051414.1:3502987-3503118 GCF_015228065.2 Penaeus monodon
TGTCTTCCCCCATTACCGGCGCAGGTAGTTGATTAATTAGCCAGAGGCACCTCGTTTATGGGCGCGTCCTCAACTTTGCATAATGATGTGATAATTAAATCTTCTAGCTTTTCCGACAATTTCTTGGAGTG
>NC_051414.1:3503184-3503369 GCF_015228065.2 Penaeus monodon
CTAGGCCTTTCTTTCTATCTCTTTGTTCTTATTCTCATTTTCCTTTCTCTTTCTCTCACACGTATTTTCCCTCGAGCATTTTTTTTCTCTTCTTTATTCTACTTTCTCTTTTACTACTTTTTCTAATCATTATTTTCTATCTTCAGTTACCTCTCTCTTTATTACAGTATCTGTATTTCTCTCAG
>NC_051414.1:3503496-3504079 GCF_015228065.2 Penaeus monodon
CTTCCTTCCTCCTCTTCACCAAGTCAAGTTTCTCTGCACCGCCGCCCTTCTCGCCTCTAACTTGAGTCTCTATTGAAAAGTCACATTATATTAGATCCCTTCCTACGAGATAGAAAAAAAAACACATTTAAAAAAATATATTTATGAAATGAAAACGCAAGAGAATTCCCACCGTCGCCATTAAAAAAAAAAAAAAGAGTTCGAAAAACTGCAACCGGGAAAAAAAAGGAAAAAAAATTCACCCGACTTTACTTGGCAACCTTTTTCCTCATTCCTCTCCCGCCGGGCGTTTTATTCCTCTGTCGATAAGGTTTAGCGGCGCATGTCTATCCTATGGCCCGTTAGCCCCTAATGGCATTCACTAAATACTCATCGCGAAGAGAAACCGCCGCTGATAAACTTTGTCATAAATTAAGGCTTAATGCAGACATGGGGTTCGAACCTAAACGAAAAGGCTCTTAAATCCTATATAACATCTCTTTCCTCCTAATCACTAGTATCGAATTCAATTCTATTGGTGCATAAAATTATACGGGGAAGTGGTGTTGCCAACTGGGGATTTTTTTTTTAAACACTCTCACAC
>NC_051414.1:3504684-3504964 GCF_015228065.2 Penaeus monodon
AAAGGAGACTGTTGAAGGTGGGAGTTCAAAGGGATGGATAAAAGGAGGAATTAAGGGGGAAAAGAAAAGGTACGAAGTGAAGAGAAAAAAAGAGAGAGTGATGATGAAGAAATGAGGATGGAAGGGGGGGGGGTGTTGGAGAAAAGCTTAAAAAGAGGGGATGGTGAAAGAGGGAGAAAGGAGGGAGTAGGGGAGGAGGAAGAAGTGAGGAAGACGGAGAAATGAAGCAGGAAGAGAAATAGGGGAGAAGGGGAGAATGTGGATAAAAACGCGAGTAGAT
>NC_051414.1:3505108-3505274 GCF_015228065.2 Penaeus monodon
GGTTTCATTAAATCGAAGACCAGTTTCATCATCATTTTTTTCTCTCTCTCTCTTGCCAACCTTAATATCTAGAGGTTTTTTATCATGATGTCTGTAATTACCCTCATTATGCCGATCACCACTGCCTTAATTACTATGACTATTAAAACATAACCATTATCTTGCA
>NC_051414.1:3505669-3505888 GCF_015228065.2 Penaeus monodon
AAAAGGGAGACGGAGAGAGAGAAAAAAAGAGACAAGGAGAGAGAAAAAAGGGAGAAGGAGAGAGAAAAAAAAAGAGAAAGAGAGAGAAAAAAGAGAGGAGAGAGAAAAAGAGAGAAGGAGAGATAAAAAAAAGAGAAAGTGAGAGAAAAAAAGAGAGAAGGAGAGAGAAAGGAAGGGAAGAAAATGAGGCAGGATGAGGGAGATTTATGAGGTCGGGAT
>NC_051414.1:3506049-3506161 GCF_015228065.2 Penaeus monodon
GCAGGCGACCCACAGTCTCCTCGTTACTTCCCCCTTTCTGGAATTGAATCCAAATTGCATTTTAAGTGAAAATCTGAAGTTAACGAACCAGCGACCGCTCACAATGATTGCC
>NC_051414.1:3510859-3511598 GCF_015228065.2 Penaeus monodon
GGAGTGGGAGTGGAAGGCTAGTGAAGAGAAGGGGGGGGGGGAGGCGAGTGGGAGGAACAGGAGAGGGGAGTGGGAGGAAGGACAGGGGGGAGGCGAGTAAGGGGAATTGGAGGGGAAGCAGAGTGGGGGGAACGGGGGGAAGGGAGGGGTAGACGACGGAGAGAAGGTGAGTGGAGAAGAAAACAGGAGGGGAGGCAGAGTGGGGAGGAACGGGGAGGGAAAGGAGGAAAGGGTAGGCGAGTGGGAAGAAAGAAGGAAGCGGAGGAGATGGCGAGGAGAAGGAATGGGGGAGGGAAGGAAAAAAAGGAATGAAATGAAGACGAGTGGGAGGGGGAGAGGGAGGAGAGAGAGGGAGGGGGAGAGGGAACAGAGGGAGGGGGAGGGAGGAGAGAGGGGAGAGTAGGGGGAGAGGGAACAGGGGGAGAGGAGAGAGGAGAAAGGGAGGGGGGAGGGGAGAGAGGGGACAGAGGGAGGGAGAGGGGAGGGAATAGAGGGAACAGAGGGAAGAGAGAGGAGAGAGGGAACAGAGGGAAGAGGGAGAGGAGAGAGGGAGAGAGGGAGGGAGAGAGGGGAGAGGAGAGAGGGAAGGGGAGAGGGGAGAAAGGGGAGGGGAGGGAGGGGTTTGAATGTCTTTGTGGCAAAGGTTCTGGTGATAACGTTTCTCCTCGAGTTTGTTTCCGAGTTGTGTTGTGTTGTGTTTTTCTTGAGGTTTCTCGCTCCCGCCGGGGAAATACTTCGA
>NC_051414.1:3511639-3512200 GCF_015228065.2 Penaeus monodon
GTCTTGTGTGTGCTTGGTGAGGAATGGGGTGGGGGGGGCTGGGGGGGGGATCTTGTGTGTGTGTCTGGTGAGGTATGGGGGGGTGGGGGGGGTGAGTTGTTGGAAGGGAGAGGGGGGGGTTGTGTGAGATGGTGGGGGTGGGGGTTCCATGTGTGTGTGTAAGGGGGGGAGGGGCTCTTCAGTCGCCTGTGTGTAGAGGGGGGGGGGGAGGGGAGTCGGTAGGAGGGTGTATTTGATTGTATTCTGTGTCTCTGTATATCGGAGAAGTTGTATTTGGGTGTAGAAGGTAAGGTAAGTGTATTAGCTCAAGGAGGGTGTATTTCTACGTGTCGGGGGGGGGGGGGAGAGTGATAGTTGTAACTGATTGTACCAGAATTGTAGATTGTACTCACGTGACGGGGGGCGTGGGGAGGGAGGGGGATTATGTGTGTAGGGAGGGAGAGGGAGGGGGAAGGAAGAGTGTATTTCCTTAAATGGGGGTATATTTGTGTGTAGAGGGGGGTGGGGGTTGGGAGTTAAGTGTATCTGGATGTGTTAGTGGGGGAGAGGGGCGTGTCCCTT
>NC_051414.1:3512231-3512926 GCF_015228065.2 Penaeus monodon
GAAGGGAAGGAGATGCAACTATCTGTATAAGTAAATACATATTCACGTCTGTACCAACATCTACATATTCAAATATAAATTCATACACTTTTTACCTCTACGTCTATACTTATATAAGTATCTCTTAAAACACACCAAAAAGAAAAAAGAAAAAAACGAATCTACAAATACAGGTTACATACTTATATACATATCCTTGTCTGTTTGTCTTTAGAAGTGAAAACAGACGTCCCTGTGCCATGGTGTGTTTGGTGACATTTACTGTGGAAATCGAGTTACCTGCGGCATTTCGGAAATATAAGTACAAAAAGAACAAGGAAAAAGAGTGAGAGTGCTTTAAATTCTTTTAAGAGTGAGGGTTCTTATTTTTTTTCTTAAAGTGAGAGTTCTTAGATTTTTTTTTTAAAGTGAGAGTTCTGAGATTTTTTTAAGAGTTTTTAAAAGAATAAAAGTGAGTGTTCTTCAAAAAAGTGAGAGAAGTGAGGGTTCTTTAAAGATTAATAAATAAACAAAGAGTGAGAGGTAAAATATTGAAAGTGAGAGTTCTTAAAAAAATAAAAAGTGAGAGTTGTTAAAAAGATAAAAATTGAGAGTTTAAAAAAGATAAAAAATAAGAGTTCTTTAAAAAAAATATAAAAGTGAAGTTCTTAAAAAAAAGAAAAAAAGGAGAGTTCTTAAAAAAATAAAAAAGTGAG
>NC_051414.1:3513299-3513470 GCF_015228065.2 Penaeus monodon
GACTTTGCGCACGTAACCCCCGGAGGCAAAATTAATACAAAGGAAAATTCACAAAGGGATACGAACTTATTTACTTTGAAGATCAGATGCTAAAAAGGCTTTAAACTCGATTAAAATAACAGACAAAAGAAATACGTGGAACAAGACAGTCACAGAGACACAGACACGACG
>NC_051414.1:3513499-3513603 GCF_015228065.2 Penaeus monodon
TGCTTTTGAAAAGAAGAAAAAACATATAGCACACAAGACGTCTCAAATACACACACCTCATGAACATTTCTTTTTTTTTTTAGAAGTATTTTGCATACTTCTAA
>NC_051414.1:3513702-3513849 GCF_015228065.2 Penaeus monodon
ACGTCTTCCTCTTTGACGTGAAATAAAATCATCTCATTATCTTTCTGTTTTTCTTTCTCTTATGAAAATTCAACACATTAATTAGATGAAATTGCTAAAACGTCTTAGAGAGAGAACGAGCGTGGATGGGTCCTTGTGTGTGTGTCT
>NC_051414.1:3514292-3514386 GCF_015228065.2 Penaeus monodon
CCTATCTCTCCCCACCCCCCCATCAACGACAACCCCATACAACCTCCTTGGCCACGCCCCCTTCCTCTCCTTTAAGACACGAGCGACTAAACCT
>NC_051414.1:3514409-3515114 GCF_015228065.2 Penaeus monodon
CATGTAGATCACTAAACCCTTAAGACTTAATTCAACTTAACCAAAGACTTATGTTGATAGGGGGAGAGGGGGAGGAAAGGAGTGAGGGGGGAGAGGGGGGAGGGGTGATAAAGAAGGGAGTGGGGAGAGGGAGGAGAGAGGAAAGGGGGGAGAGGGGGAGGAAAGGAGGTAGGGAGGGGAAAGAGGGGAGGGGTGATAAAGAAGGGAATAGGGAGAGAGAGGAGAGAAGAGAGGGAGGAAAAGAGGGAGAGAGGGCGAGAAAAGGGGAAGGAGGGAGGGAGGAAGGAGAAAGGGAGAGGGAATTAGGGAAGAAGAGGCATAGGAAAGTGAAAGGGGAGGGAGGAGAGGAGGGGGATGGAGAGGGAGAAAGGAAAAGAAGAAGGGAGGAAGGGGGAAGGAGAAGAAAACGAGAAGAAGAGGAAGAGCGAGAGATAAAGGAAGAGGGATAGAGAGAATGAGAGGGAACGAGGAAGGGAGAAGGGAAGGAAAGGAGAGGAAAGGAAGAAGCACAGGGAAGGAGAGAGGGAGAGGGTGTGGAAGAGAAGGGAGAGGGAAAGAGAAAGAAGGAATAAAGAGGAGAGAGGGAACGAGAGGGAAGAGAGAGGACGAGAGGAAAAAGGGAGAAGAGGAAAGGAGAAGAGAAAAAAAAAATAATGAAAGTGGAAGCAGAGATGGAGAGAGGAAGGGTGAGAGAGGAAGAGGAGA
>NC_051414.1:3515677-3515835 GCF_015228065.2 Penaeus monodon
AAAAAAAAAACCCACGAACAAGAAAGTTGTTAGCAGGCATGACAACAGAAGCGCAGGATCACTGACGAAAAGACGAAGGTGCTGAGTGGTTTTCGCCAAGTGACTTTGTAAAGGGGTTTCTGGGGAGCTCTTGAAGGCGGGGGGAGGGGAGGAGGGGT
>NC_051414.1:3515913-3516074 GCF_015228065.2 Penaeus monodon
GGGTAGGTGCCAAGGGTACGATAACTTCGGGACGCGAGGGTACGACGTCGTCGACGGGGGGAGGGAGGGGGTTGTTGGAGGGGAAGGGGGAGTGGGAGAGGGGGGGAGTTTTCTTGAGAGGGTGGCGGAGGTACGATGATCTTCGCTAATTCCGAATGGTT
>NC_051414.1:3516182-3516277 GCF_015228065.2 Penaeus monodon
TTGATACGGCGGTGAGGGAAGGGTGAGGGGGTAGGGGGGGGGGAGTGCTAGGTTGCAAGGCAAGATGGCTAGCTCACTCTTCTCTCTTAAAGTCG
>NC_051414.1:3517454-3517519 GCF_015228065.2 Penaeus monodon
AATTTAGAATAATGATGTTTGATGAAGTGACAGACTCACTTCAAGGAACGTGGAATCAGTCAGTC
>NC_051414.1:3518684-3518808 GCF_015228065.2 Penaeus monodon
GCTATCCGCCTAGCCCCCCCCCCCCTCTGACCAGCCTCTCTTTAAAAAGCGTCAGAAGTTTGAAGCACAAGACGCGCTACGAAGATGAATATAAAGCAGCAGAGGAAAAAAATACGTATCACGA
>NC_051414.1:3519002-3519337 GCF_015228065.2 Penaeus monodon
CTCTCGTTCTTTCTCTTTCTCTTTCTCTTCGTTTTCTTTGCGGATTTCTCCTCCTTTTCCTTCATTTCCTTCATTTCTTCTCCTGTTTCATCATCTCCTCGTTTCTTTTCTAATTATTTTGTTTATTTCTTTCTCTCTGCATCTTTTCTTCCGCTTTACTCCCCACTTCCTTTTCTACTTGTTTTTCTCTCTCTCTCTTCTTTCTCCCTTCTTCTTTTCTTCTTATGCCTCTTACCGTCTTTCTCCTTTTCTCCCTCTTCCTTTTTCCACGTCCTCTCCCATTTCTTTTCTCTTTCATTCATTCTTTGTCTTCTTTTCTTTGATGGTTTAGAGGG
>NC_051414.1:3520338-3520425 GCF_015228065.2 Penaeus monodon
AGGAAATAGAGGGAATCAAATAAAACAGGAGAAAAAAATGAATTGGAAAGCTAAAGACGAGATAAACAGATTTTTAAAAAACTGCAA
>NC_051414.1:3526803-3527218 GCF_015228065.2 Penaeus monodon
TTACATAATAATAAAAAAATAAAAAATCTAAAGGCCCGAGAGCGAGCGCCATGTGTGAGTGAATCCTCCTCATGAATTCTCTCGAGTGAAACCCAGTGAAGCACGAAGCCTCGAACCCCCGATGCTTTGGCGTTATGACTTTATTCGCACAACAAATGACACCTCTTTATCCGCCCTCCCTCCCTCCCCTCCCTCCCCCCTCCGCTCACCCCTCCCCTCCTTCTGTGCCTTCCCCCCTGTTCCCTCCTTGCCCTCTCCCCCCCTTTCTCTTCATCCTCCATTCTCCTCTTCTCTGAACCCGTTTTTTTTCCTTTCACCCCCTTCCCCTCGCCTCCCCCTTTTTTTCTGGATCAACCCCCCCCCCCTTCTATAGAAGCGCGATTGAAATAGATCCAATAATGATCACGTGCGTATA
>NC_051414.1:3527540-3527682 GCF_015228065.2 Penaeus monodon
GTGTAGACGTGGGAACGTGTCAAAAGATCCGAATGAATAAATATGAATGTAAATGTATAAATATGTGTGACGAACCCGAGTTGAGGGGATGAATGGGGGGGAGGGAGGCGGTTGAAGAGAACTCCATCACCGCATAAGGGTT
>NC_051414.1:3528046-3528273 GCF_015228065.2 Penaeus monodon
GTGGGGGAGGAGGGTAGCCAAAGTCCAACCCCTTTATGTGATTGTAAAGCATTGTAACACACGAAAGAGTGTATTAATCAAGCAATGACAACCGCAGAGCGTCTTTCTTCTCCGCTCTGAACTGACTTAGCTATCGATAGTGGCCATTTTTTTCCCTACTCAGTGATTTTCCATTTTCTCCGACTCGCTCCCGTGGCATTGTGGCAGCGGAGGGGCGGAGGCGGCGC
>NC_051414.1:3528814-3528964 GCF_015228065.2 Penaeus monodon
CACAGTTTATGAAATGACGTAACATCACTGCACTTACAGCGGAACGGAACGGCCAAGGGAAAATTTTCACAGTGATCATAGCTATTCTCACTACATTCTCCACCAAAGGTTGGGGATAGAGACCAAATCATCGGGTATGTTGTCAGTGAA
>NC_051414.1:3529118-3529816 GCF_015228065.2 Penaeus monodon
TTTGTACATATGCCAAGGGTATATTCGATGAAATATGTATATGGCACTCATTTCTATGTGTATACCAGGCTTCTTTTTCCAGCGTTTCCAGTCCAAATGTATACACACGTTATAACATTTTGCCACGTATCATAATAACACGTATCTCTCATATTTGTAACTAATTATGTAATCTCGTTTGTATGTTTGCTATTGTACTGTGGGTTTATTACAGCCCCGCTGTACTGTACACAATGACCTATGCAAAACACTAATATACATCCATTGATGGCGTGGCTGGGATAATTTATGTTTCGACACTATAGTGACCTAACCCTTTCCTTCAAAATTAAAGGTTTTTTTTTAACTTAATATCACTTGAAATACCACGTTGTGTAAAACATTAATCCCACCCCCCCTTTTTTTTAGCTACGACGAAATCTCCGTTAGTCCTAATCTCCTAATAAATAGTCCTAGTCGAATGTGTATGTTATTGAAGTTTAGTTTTTAAATGCGTAGTCAATATAATGATGTGTTCCTTTAAGATTACATCCTGTAGACTCCCGTGGGCTTTGAAACAGGGAGGTTCATACGATCACAATGAAATAAATGTTAATGTTGAACAGATTTTTATTTTCAACTTGGCTGTGGAACTTTCTTGTTGTGAAAGGATACCTAAACATAATTCTGCTGTTGCTGTTGTTAACTTTTTCTCTCCC
>NC_051414.1:3530322-3530431 GCF_015228065.2 Penaeus monodon
TTAAACGTAGTCTAAAATAATGCAATTTCCGGCTGATCTCTTTTATTCCCTTTTTTCTTCTGTCTCTTTCTTCGCTTTGATGTTTATTCCTTTTTCCCTTTTTTTTTTT
>NC_051414.1:3530973-3531061 GCF_015228065.2 Penaeus monodon
AGGGGGTGTTAATATTAATTTTAAAATTTTAATAATATTTTATATATAATATAATATATTATTATGTTTAGTTCTATCTATCTGCCTA
>NC_051414.1:3531087-3531226 GCF_015228065.2 Penaeus monodon
CTTTACCCTTTTTTTTTTATAAAATAAAAAAATATTTTAAATAATATAAATATAAATTATATATATATAAATTTTATTATAATATATATATATTTTATATTTTATATTTATTTATATGTTTTTTTTTATTTAATATATT
>NC_051414.1:3531250-3531371 GCF_015228065.2 Penaeus monodon
GGGGAGAGAGAAGGAGAGATGGCAGATGATAATAATACATACATTTAATATATATATATATATATATATTTAATATATAATTTTTTATTATATATTTAATCTCCCCTTCTTCTCTCTTTTC
>NC_051414.1:3533225-3533387 GCF_015228065.2 Penaeus monodon
AATAAAAAATAAAATCTAAAGGCCCGAGAGCGAGCGCCATGTGTGAGTGAATCCTCCTCATGAATTCTCTCGAGTGAAACCCAGTGAAGCACGAAGCCTCGAACCCCCGATGCTTTGGCGTTATGACTTTATTCGCACAACAAATGACACCTCTATTATCCG
>NC_051414.1:3533432-3533667 GCF_015228065.2 Penaeus monodon
TTCTGTGCCTTCCCCCCTGTTCCCTTCCTTGCCCCCTCCCTCCCCCCCTTTCTCTTCATCCTCCATTCTCCTCTTCTCTGACCCCTTTCACCCCCTTCCCCTCGCCTCCCCCCCCCCTTTTTTTCTGGATCAACCCCCCCCCCCTTCTATAAAAGCGCGATTGAATAATCAAATAATGATCACAGTGCGTATAGGAGAGGCAAAGGTGTTGGGGGGGGGGGTAGAGGGTTTAAAA
>NC_051414.1:3533814-3534028 GCF_015228065.2 Penaeus monodon
AAGGGTGTGGAGAGGAGTCTAAAGGGTAAATAGAGAGAGGAAGAGAGGGTTATAAAAAGAGGGAGGGGAGGGGAGGGGGTAGACGTGGGAACGTGTCAAAAGATCGAATGAATAAATATGAATGTAAATGTATAAATATGTGTGACCGAGTTGAGGGGATGAAAGGGGGGGGAGGGAGGCGGTTGAAGAGAAACTCAATCACCGCATAAGGGTT
>NC_051414.1:3534412-3534620 GCF_015228065.2 Penaeus monodon
CCAAGAGTCCAACCCCTTTTATGTGTATTGTAAAGCATTGTTAACACACGAAAGAGTGTATTATCAAGCCATATGACAACCGCAGACTCTTTCTCCGCTCTACTGACTTAGCTATCGATAGTGGCCAATTTTTCCCTACGTCAGTGATTCCATTTTGCTTCCGACTCGCTCCCGTGGCATTGTGGCAGCGGAGGGGCGGAGGCGGCGC
>NC_051414.1:3535099-3535219 GCF_015228065.2 Penaeus monodon
ATAGCGAGACGGCCAAGGGAAAAATTCACAGTGATCATAGCTATTCTCACTACATTTCTTCCACCAAAGGTTGGTGGATAGAGACAGAAATCATCGGGTATGTTTGTCAGTGAAAATCCG
>NC_051414.1:3535365-3536040 GCF_015228065.2 Penaeus monodon
ATTTGTACATATGCCAAGGGTATATTCGATGAAATATGTATATGCAATCATTTCTATGTGTATACCAGGCTTATTTCCAGCGTTTCCAGTCCAAATGTATACACACGTATACATTTGCACGTATGATAATAACACGTATCTCTCATATTGTAACTAATTATGTATCTCGTTTGTATGTTACTATGTACTGTGGGTTTATTACAGCCCCGCTGTACTGTACACATGACCTATGCAAAACTACTAATATACATCCATGTGATGGCGTGGCTGGGAATAAAATTTAATGTTTCGACACTATAGTGAACCTAACCCTTTCCTTCAAAATTAAAAGTTTTTTTTTACTTAATTATCACTTGAAAATGCACGTTGTTAAAACATTAATCCCACCCAAACCCTTTTTTTAGCTACGAAATCTTCAGTATTCCTAATACATCCTAATAAATAGTCTAGTAAGAATGTGTATGTTATTGAAGTTAGTTTAAAATGCGTAAGTCATAGAATGATGTGTTACCTTTAAGATTACATCATGTAGACTCCCGTGGGCTTTGAAACAGGGAGGTTCATACGATCACAATGAAATAAATGTTAATGTTGAACAGATTTTTATTTTCAACTTGGCTGTGGAACTTTCTTGTTGTGAAAGGATACCTAAACATAATTCTGCTGTTGCTGTTG
>NC_051414.1:3536710-3536810 GCF_015228065.2 Penaeus monodon
ACAATCAATCAACCACCCACCCCCCTCTACCCCCACCCATCTAGACTGAGGTTTATATTCTTACACAATAAGATTTAAACTTGTTTCGAATTTTTTTATT
>NC_051414.1:3538156-3538848 GCF_015228065.2 Penaeus monodon
TCTCGAAAGAAAACAAAGAATCCCGAAAGAAAACGAAGAATCTCGAAAGAAATCGAAGAATCTCGAAAGAAAACGAAGAATCTCGAAAGAAAACGAAGAATCTCGAAAGAAAACGAAGAATCTCAAAAGAAAACGATAAATCTCGAAAGAAAACGAAGAATCCCGAAAGAAAAACAAAGAATCTCGAAAGAAAACGAAGAATCTCGAAAGAAAACAGAATCTCGAAAGAAAACGAAGAATCCCGAAAGAAAACGAAAAATCCCGAAAGAAAACAGAATCTCGAAAGAAAACGAAGAATCTCAAAAGAAAACATAGAATCTCGAAAGAAAACGAAGAATCCCGAAAGAAAACGAAAAATCCCGAAAGAAAACGAAGAATCTGAAAGAAAACGAAGAATCTCGAAAGAAAACGAAGAATCCCGAAAGAAAACGAAGAATCCCGAAAGAAAACGAAGAATCCCGAAAGAAAACGAAGAATCCCGAAAGAAAACGAAGAATCCCGAAAGAAAACGAAGAATCAGGAAAGAAAACGAAAAGTCCCGAAAGACAACGAAGAATCTCGAAAGAAAAGAAGAATCCCGAAGAAAACAAGTCACGAAAATAACGAAGAATCACGAAAGAAAACGAAGAATCCCGAAAGAAGATACAAAGATCTCGAAGAAAACAGATAATGTATAAAAAATGGTTAAGTAT
>NC_051414.1:3540255-3540355 GCF_015228065.2 Penaeus monodon
TAAAAGCACAAATTGCACAAGTGAAAGTGTTCATTGCAATAAAATGCCTTTAGTTTGAAAAAAAAAATTTTCATCAAAAGCTTCCATGTCTTTTATTTAA
>NC_051414.1:3541279-3542211 GCF_015228065.2 Penaeus monodon
TCAGTGCAAATCCTCTTACACGTGCAGACTCCGTCGTACTCGAGCTTCTTAGCGATCTCCTAAGACCTCTGAAAGCTTTGCCACTCGCTCCTGGGGCACGTGGGCATTGGGGGGGGGGGGGGTGTGGGAGGGGGATGAGGGTATGGGAGGAGGGGGGGGATAAGGGGATGGGAGGGGGGTGTGGAGGTGTAGGGGGGATGAGGGTATGGGAGGGGGGTGTAGGGGGGTTAAGGGTATGGGAGGGGTGTGGGGGGTGGGTTGAAGGCACGTGGGGCATTGGGCGGGGGGCGGGATGAGGGCATAGGGGGGATAAGGGCGTGTGGGTGTGTTTGTGGGGGGGGGTAAGGGGATGTGAGGGAGGTATGGGTAGGGTAAGGGAGGTGTTGAGGATGGGGAAGGGGGTGAGGGAGGAACGAGGAAGAGGGGGTAGGGGAGGAATGAGAGGGAGGGGATGTGGGAGGATATGAAGGGGAGGGGGTGGGGGAGGGGGAGGAAGAGGAATGAGTGGGAGGGGGTGAGGGAGAAAATGAGGGGAGAGGGGGGAATGAGAGGGAGAGGAGGGGTATGATGCAAGGGAGGGGGGGAGGAAGTGTGATAGAGGAGAGGGAAAGGGAGGGGCGTGAGGTGACGGAGGGAGCATTAAGAAGTGTAACGAAATGAGTTAATCTTAAAGGGAGGGGAGGGGGGGGGAGGGAAATAAGAAGATAGGGCACGGAATAAGGAACAGAAGTGGGGGGGGGGGATGGAGGTATTGAGAGGTGGGGAGGGGGGGAAGGGGAAGAAGGAAGATAGGGGGGGAGGGGGTATTCCTTTTGGAATCAGTTTAACCAGACGTCTTCAGGAATTCTGTCCAAAGATGTACGTGTGCGTGGGAGACTTGGAAACACAGAGGAAAAGCGAGAGAAATGTAATATTGTGTGCGTTCCTTTGGA
>NC_051414.1:3543089-3543154 GCF_015228065.2 Penaeus monodon
TCCAGAAATCATAGTGAAATTAACTCCGATATAAAATTATAAAAACAAGAATGTTTACAGTAATG
>NC_051414.1:3543176-3543245 GCF_015228065.2 Penaeus monodon
AATATACCAAAGGACTGGAATTTCACTCGTGTTTTATACATTATTTAATTCATATGGAGAGAGGCAAGG
>NC_051414.1:3543283-3543577 GCF_015228065.2 Penaeus monodon
GTGGGGGGGGGGAGAAATCTGTGTAACATAAAAACAAAAACAAAAACAAAAACAGAAGAAGTTAGTTTATTCGGTTTCCTAACTTCACACGTTATGTTTACTGCACACAGAACTGCAATTGATATGATAATCTTTCTCTTTGTGGCGGATGAATAAAGAATTTGCATACGCAGCGTCCCGGTCACTTGCTACCCTGGATTTACACTCTCCACTAAATACTGAATCGCTAATCGCGTCTAAACGGAAAATATGAAATAAGTACATAAAATCTGGATTATCTCTTTTCCCCTTTTT
>NC_051414.1:3543736-3544400 GCF_015228065.2 Penaeus monodon
TTGCGCTTCCCGACCTTCCTCTGGTGGAAAATACGGAAACAGCAGAATCCCACATCACACGGAATCTCAGTCACTCTCCCAATTACCCAACGGATCGCGGCTTTTCTCCTGGGAACCTCTCTTTAAGGAACACAATCCATTTAAAATCAATAAACGCCATTACCGCCGCTCTCACGACCCCTCCGGCGCGTGTTTGGTGACCATTCAACAAAGGGCGGGGAAGCCTGAGACAAAAGCTTGCGAGTGTGATGACCCTGAAACAAAGAAATGGCGGCAAGCGCAATTGTTGTCGGGAGGGACTTGAGTGGCCGCTCGAGAGAAGCGCTGCGGTCGGGGTCATACATGATTTGAGGCCCGTCTTTTGTGAACTGAGAGGGAAAAAAAAAGGAGAGAGAAAAAATATATATAAGAGTTCATTTTGGGGTGTATATAAGGTGGCACTTCGGCCGAGGGGTAAGGGAGAGGAATGGAATTCTGAAGACGGCTGGAAATATAATCTGTATGTACATTCGCTCTTTGAGACCGGGAGTTATTAGGAGCTCAAAAGCGGGAAAACTTTTGTGTACGACTCTATGAATCTCGGCACATAGCCTAACGTACCGTGCAGCTATTGCATTTGCTGTTATAAATAGCAGTTGTAACTGTACTATAGTGGTACTCGAGA
>NC_051414.1:3544838-3545049 GCF_015228065.2 Penaeus monodon
ACTCAGAAATAGAGTTCCACACTCTATTACTCAACCCCTCGCCCGTTCCCCTTACCTCCATTCCGTTAGTATGTCAGAGAGAGGCAACTTGGTGCCCGTTTCCCCTCAGTTTCCCCTCGGCGTGATAACAGTCACCAGAGGGGTCAGCCTGGGATGTGTGTTATCTTTGTCTTCATCTCCCGGTGTGCATTACAGCTGGTTGGAATGATCT
>NC_051414.1:3545819-3545915 GCF_015228065.2 Penaeus monodon
GATCCAACACGGGGGGGGGGGGTTAGCTGAAAGGTCTAGAATAAACGCGAAATATGGTAAATAGGTTGAAACAGGGAAGAGTTAACTGAACCGTTC
>NC_051414.1:3546339-3546436 GCF_015228065.2 Penaeus monodon
TTTTTTTCTTTTTTATTCTCCTCACCTTGCCTTTTTAATAATGACACGAGCGTTCTACTTTCTTCTCTTAAATATACTCTTGTGCTCAATTCTGAGA
>NC_051414.1:3546621-3546903 GCF_015228065.2 Penaeus monodon
ATATTGTAAAATAATCTCTCTTCTGTTCCATTTCTAATTCCTTGTATAATTTCTGAATCCAATATACCCTCAAATTCTTTATATTATAACCCCATTTTCTTCTTTTTTTTTCTTTTCTGAATCTTAAACCAACGCTTTTCCCATCTTTTTTCGTATAAGGAAACACATATTCAAAACCTCCTTGTATTAGTCCTAATTGCCCGCATTAGAAGGATTAAATCCCTTTTCTTCCTCGCCAAGACCGATTTCAATTCCCTTTTTTTTTCAAAACCTCTCACTCTA
>NC_051414.1:3547343-3547904 GCF_015228065.2 Penaeus monodon
ATTTTCCCTCCTTTCACATCCACCTTCTTCCTCTCCTTTCTTTTAACTTATCTCTCGCTGTTCCTTCTCCTTCCCTCCTTCTTCCCCTCCTTCCTCTCTTTCCTCTCCCTCTTATCCTCAGCTTCATTCTCCTCTTATTATTTTCTTCGCTTTCCTCTCTTTCTCTCATCTCCTCTCTTTCTCCTTTCTCTCTCTGTCTTTTTTTTCGTCCTCGCTATCCTTCCTCTCCCTCTCGTTCTCCTTCTCTCTTCCTCCTCCTCTCTTTATTCTGATTCTTTTCTCTCCTCCCATCTCCCTTTTCTCTCATCTTCTCCTTCTCACTACGTCGTCTTCCCCCTTCCCCTTTTATCTCTTCTTTCTCCCCTCTTCCCCCTTTCTCCTTCTCTCTATCCATTCTGCACCTTCTCCTCCTCTTTCCGTCCCCCTCTTTCTGCTTATCCTCCATTCCCTCTTATTCCCTTCCTTTCTCTTCCCTCCCTTATCTCCCCATTCTCCCCTCCTCCTCCTCTCCCTCCTTTCGTCTCAATCTATCCCCTCCTCCCCTTCCCTTTCTCAATCTAT
>NC_051414.1:3548006-3548164 GCF_015228065.2 Penaeus monodon
ATCGGCTCTTCTCGGCTCCGCGTGCTGAGTCGAAGTCGATCCCCTCATAATGCTCCTGACTCGCGCTCAATTCCATTTAAATCGGATCAGATCCTGTACACTAGCGATTGCTTTTTGTTTTCCTACGAGCTGACGTCTGTTTTCGCGAGAACTGTGTC
>NC_051414.1:3548182-3548354 GCF_015228065.2 Penaeus monodon
GAGAAGAGGGGGGGAGGGGAAGGGGAGGTGGGGGATCTTAATATCGCTTTTACGATAAAGCCTTTGAATATTTGCATTTTAATAGTTGGGATATCAATTTGCAACTAAAAACATGCAAGGGGTGGGGTGGGGGGGGAAATGAGATTAAATTCAGTCTGAAAACACGGCTAGA
>NC_051414.1:3548377-3548688 GCF_015228065.2 Penaeus monodon
ATCCCAAAGTGCAGAGGATCATTAATGGCGATATTCAATGAACCTGAATATTCTTCCTGGTTTCCATTTGCTGTTTTTATAGACATTAGGCTTAAATTCCCGAAAAAATTATAACAATGTCGAGTTCAATTGTTTTTTTTTTTTACGATAGGCCTGAAATTTCTTCCAGTGCATTAAATCGATTCACTTTTACGATCTAAACATTCTTCGGAGGAGAAAAAAAAACAAATAGAAATTAGATTCCATTTAATTGAATTTTTTTTTCCATGGAATGTTATCTGCATTTTTAAATATACGAGAAATTGATACAT
>NC_051414.1:3549259-3549534 GCF_015228065.2 Penaeus monodon
CTGATAAACAAGCAGATGAAGTAATTGAATAATAAACATAGTAAGAGAGGAAGATTAACAAAGACAAAAGGATTAAGAATAAAAAAAATCGAAATGACATGAGTTGAGCAGAAAAAAAAAAAACAGGCATACCGATAAACAGACAAACAGAATGGGAAAAAGAAGTGACGTGGGGCATAAAATCATGTCAGCGCTGCAAAATAAAATATCACCTCATTTTTCTTTCTTTATTTTTCTTGTTCTTACCACAGTGTTATCTTCTGCATACATATCAA
>NC_051414.1:3550530-3550652 GCF_015228065.2 Penaeus monodon
AGCCC
Organism: Penaeus monodon; assembly: GCF_015228065.2. Classification (NCBI taxonomy): domain Eukaryota; kingdom Metazoa; phylum Arthropoda; class Malacostraca; order Decapoda; family Penaeidae; genus Penaeus; species Penaeus monodon. The sequence continues at coordinate 3,550,536 of NC_051414.1, forward strand.
GAGGGTTAGGCTTGATAAATCAGGGTCGCATTTTCCGGCCGGCGAGACAGACTTGCCGTCTTATTTCAGGGGATTTGCATCGGAGTCGGCGCTTAGTCTCGCGGGATTCCGAGCAGG
>NC_051414.1:3552437-3552522 GCF_015228065.2 Penaeus monodon
CGCTGTTTTCCTTGATAATAGTAGAGAAGATAAATGCCATTGCAAATAACAGTGACACAAATATACATTTCTCTCTCGAACAGAT
>NC_051414.1:3552801-3552935 GCF_015228065.2 Penaeus monodon
TGTTTTGCAATTACCTCCCCTCCTCCCTCCTCTATTTTTTTTTTTCATTCACATGAATATTACGAGAAAATATTAATAAACCTCGTTAGTCATATTAGCAATACACACGGTAACTTACATCCAGAGAGTAAGAA
>NC_051414.1:3552986-3553120 GCF_015228065.2 Penaeus monodon
AGATAGAGTTAATCACTGATGGACAACAGCAACAAACTCATTAATTCAGTGATTGGTCAATAATCAGGGTTCATTAGCATTTAAGAGAGTGATTGTAATAAAACGTTTCGAAAGTGCATAGTGATTTTTTTCCC
>NC_051414.1:3553893-3554996 GCF_015228065.2 Penaeus monodon
GTAGGCCTTCTCTCCTTGTCGAAAACGGAGCTGAATTAGCCACTGTGACGTCACAGACCCTCGACAGACACGGGAAAAGTTGCATATAAGTATGGAGTTTATTCCCGACTGCCGCAAATAGTTAGCTCTGTTTACTTGTAAACAATTGTTATTTGCACACGTGTCAGATGCAACAGTGTGGTGTTTACCGCGCAGGTTTACCTTTAACGCAACATGGTTTTGCAGGAATACAGTACGTTGGTACATCGGGACAGTACATTCAAAACAGTGTTACTGCGTGTGGGTTTCGTGGTGTGTATTTTGGATTTTACTTTATATTGGAAATTACCTCTCTCTTTTTTTCTCTTTTTTTCTTCTTAAATCCAAAATTCTGGGAAAACTAATATTTGAACTATAGATCTCGCATAAAACCACCGAAATAAATCAATAATAGTGATAATGAAAAAGATACTGAACATTATACGCTAATTATACACTGAACTAGACAAGCTTACACACCCGTTTTACACTGAACTAGACAAGATTAAAAAGTCCTTTTATACTGAGCTAGAAAAGAGTATACATTAATTCTACACTGAACTACACAAGATTAAAAACCCATTTTACACTGAACTAGACAAGATTATACACCTATTCACTGAACTAGGCAAGATTATACATTAATTTACATTGAACTAGACAAGATTATACATTAATTTTACACTGAACTAGGCAAGATTATACATTAATTTCACACTGAACTAGGCAAGATTATACATTAATTTCACACTGAACTAGACAAGATTATACATTAATTTCACACTGAACTAGGCAAGATTATACATTAATTTCACACTGAACTAGGCAAGATTATACATTAATATATACAGTATCATACACTAACCCGCACGAAACTCTACACTAACATCCACACTTACTTCTTCCTCTTCTCTCCCCTTTTTCCTTTATTTAACATCTCCGACTTTATTTTATTACCTCACGCCATGTCTCCCTGAAGCTGTAATCCCCGTTAATCCTCTTCATTAATCCTAAATTGTAATCGACGCAAGGTTACTTCGGCGGAGATTTTTTATCTTTGGAGATGATGGAGAGTCCTCGGTCCG
>NC_051414.1:3555460-3555552 GCF_015228065.2 Penaeus monodon
GGACACCAATTAATACCATCATTAATCAGAAAAAATAAGGTGAAGTGATCTCCTTGGATAATTTTCCAATTATTAGTAATCGACTTTTACAC
>NC_051414.1:3555818-3555883 GCF_015228065.2 Penaeus monodon
GGTTTTAAAGGGGATGTACATTAGGGAGATGGGAGAGAGTGAAGAGAATTTAAGAACAAGGAGGT
>NC_051414.1:3556247-3556354 GCF_015228065.2 Penaeus monodon
GACTCAATATTCACTTAAGCGATTCGTTCATGTTAAACTTCGTGTGAAAATATATCGACTCTTGTGACCTTTGACCTTCTGTAACATTGACTTTTAATCGATTGATT
>NC_051414.1:3556749-3556876 GCF_015228065.2 Penaeus monodon
ATCTCTCTCCTTTCGATATCAACGCCAGCTGCCACGTCTCTCATTTTAACATACTTTGGTGCCTTTAGTAATCGAAAATTTTAAGGAAAATATCAACAGAGATCAGCATCGCATTGCCAAGCAGAGG
>NC_051414.1:3557287-3557522 GCF_015228065.2 Penaeus monodon
CGTAATCACGACAGAAGTGCAGAGGCCCAAGGAGAGAGGATGGAGGAGAGGAGAGGAGGGAGGGGGGGAGGAAAGAGAGGGAGAGAGGGGATGTAGAAGGGGGGGGGGAGGAAAGGAGAGGGAGAAGGGATCGCCCTAAAATGTGGTCGTTAGGAACACGTTATGTACGGCCGGTGACCACGAATACCAGCCAATTGACGTCTTTGCCATCATCATTAACTTGTTTGCGTAATGT
>NC_051414.1:3558837-3559074 GCF_015228065.2 Penaeus monodon
ACCAAACTGAAGCCTGGGGAAGCAGCGGCGTAATTCTCCATCAAAAGAGTTGATTGAGTAAAATGTTATTGAAGTACAGAGTGGGGAGGGAGGGACAGAGACACAAATGCGAGATCCATTACACACTACGAGGCCAAGAGAAGGTCAATCACCAGATTTCGTGCTGGAAGGAAAGTTAGAATCATTAGATGGTAGGTTGGAGGGATAAATTTAGCATGGGATCGTGAGATGTATTAT
>NC_051414.1:3559292-3559438 GCF_015228065.2 Penaeus monodon
CACTCACATTTTCTATCTATCTGCCTGCCTACTGTTCAGTCGACCAGTCAGTATCTTTATCTTTCTAGCTATGTTGATTCAAGACGATTTATTAAAAGCCTGTGATGATATCCCACCGCTGCTGCCATTTAGGACTGGCAAAGAGG
>NC_051414.1:3559473-3559544 GCF_015228065.2 Penaeus monodon
CAGGGTCTGATTTGCGGTAAAATCTTAGTTGCTTCATTGTTGCTCCTATCTTGCTCATGTGTATTAAGTTT
>NC_051414.1:3559905-3560605 GCF_015228065.2 Penaeus monodon
CTCTCCCTATATTTTCATATTTGTCCATCCGCATGTGAATTAATGACTGCAAGTTTGATAAGTAAAAACAACTAGACTGTAGGCCTATAAAAGAACAGATTGCAAGACCATGCAATATTGAGGCAAAAATAAGTAAACAGGTAAAAGGGAACGAGTGAGAATTTCATGTTCACTTTAAAAGCACTTTTTTTTTTTGTATCAAACATTTTTGCTTGATCCAAATGTGAATGAAAGAATTTAATTGATTCGATATAAAGATAGAAAATAAAAAATTTGAAATCCTGCACCCCTTTGTACCTGAAATACAGTCGGCCAAAGGTTAGTCATGCTCAAATGGCCAGGAATGAAATGGGTCACCTCTATGTAACGGTTACCTTCGTAAAGTGGCCGACTGCATAGAACGGAAGCTTACATATAATGGTCAGTTCTATGAAATTGAAATGGTACGAGATCGTAGGGTAACTGAGCTTGTCCAAAATAATACCCGTTACGAATACACTGGGTACAGTGACCAGGTCTAAACCAGTAATATTGATTATCTGTATATAACGAAGTTCGTGTAACAGACGCTCACCTTTATAGAAGGGGTAGATCGAACCCCTGCATAGGAAAATAAATGGCTATTTCGTGCTTATTAATTGCAGTATGGAGCAGCTGACAATACTGTCTCTTTAGTACTTGACGGTGTTTGTTTCATGGG
>NC_051414.1:3560874-3561476 GCF_015228065.2 Penaeus monodon
CGCCTACGTGCGTGTCCGTGTGTCCATAATTTTCCATGTATCTTTCCCTTTCAAAAGCTATCTACGCAAATAGATACAAATCCACATGTGGTCACTCACACCCATCCCCCCTCAGAGAACGACAACAGCGAACCCCGTAAAACGCAAGCGGCACGTCAAGAAAATAAGGCGAAATACACCGGAGTCTGGAGCCCGTCCGCATTCCTCACAAAATCCCACAAACCCGGGCGTGGAGAGCTCGGCGTGAGGCCAGGCGAAGGGGGTGAGGGCCCTTGACTCGCCTAGTGGCCAAGGGGGCCCGGGGGCGGCGCGCCCTTGTCCCTGAAGAGCGTTATTAAATTATCATGGCCACAATCACACCAAGGACCTGCTACGGCGCCCTCGCGGACCCGCACGCGGTGCACGTCCTCGCTCGTCCGTCCGGTCGAAAGTCCCTGCAGCAGGAAGGGGCGGATCGGCTTAAAGTGTCGGGGATCTATAGCACTATTTTGCATCCGGTAGAATTTTTTTTTTTTTATCTCTTTTTTTTTTATTAAGCATCTTTTTATTTTCCTTTTTCTTCTTCTCTCCTTTGGCCCGCGGCTACGAGGTCCGGAGACCCA
>NC_051414.1:3562060-3562257 GCF_015228065.2 Penaeus monodon
CACGGGACATCGGGAGGCGCTGAGACTCGCAGAAGAACAAATTCTAAACGAGGTGAGGATGAGCTCTCGAGTGGAGGCGGAGGTAACTAGAGGACAAGTGAAGCTCCTTGACTTCCTCATCTCCGAGGAGGGACGTCGAGCTTAGAGGTGTCCTGCAGAGGGAAGCTTCACGGATTTCGGGGAGACTAATTTTAAGC
>NC_051414.1:3565502-3565675 GCF_015228065.2 Penaeus monodon
TACAGAATCCCCGAGAGAAACATGATATCTTGCATCCGCGTTCTAGAAGGGGCGCTGGATTCAACAGCGGCGCATCCCATCACAGTCCCTTCACCCTGTTACGGAGTTCCCATCAATCAACAGACACATTTCTATTAACTTGTGGAAAGTATTAATACGCTCTTGCATGTCTT
>NC_051414.1:3565764-3565981 GCF_015228065.2 Penaeus monodon
TTCTTTACACTCCCCCCCTTTGCCATTTCTCAATCGTCAGTAGATAATTTGCATAATATTGCTCTCGGCCAACCCTTTCTTTTTGCTTTGTTAGTTTTTTATCTTTTTTTTAACCATTTGTCCCTTAAACTAACAAACAAATAAATTGAAAGTGAAAGAAAGGGTTTCAAAAAAAAAAAAAATTTGTCGGTTCCTTTCTACTTCGAACTCTCAAAGT
>NC_051414.1:3566634-3566769 GCF_015228065.2 Penaeus monodon
AGCGCCAGCAATCTACCTGAGAGGTGAGCGCATCTCCCCTCACTGATTGGCTACGACTGTTCACTCGCCGTCCGTCCCCGTCCGGCCTCGCTTGTGCGATGATGAAAGCTTCCTCCCATCTGTTGCAGCTTAAAT
>NC_051414.1:3566909-3566998 GCF_015228065.2 Penaeus monodon
AAAGAGAAAATTTAAAAAGAAGAGAGAAAGAGAGGGGGTTTTGGTGAAGAAAGTGAAACGGTGCGGTTTTAGGAGGTATAGATGGATAG
>NC_051414.1:3567113-3567562 GCF_015228065.2 Penaeus monodon
GAAAAAAAAGGGGTACATAGATACGCTTGTTTTTTTCCCTTTTTTCCCCTTTTCAACCCCCCTCATTACACCCTCCTCTACGAAAAAAAAAACGAAATAGACAAATAAACAAATCAAATAAACAGACACAAATAAATCACCCAAATAAACAGACAAATACAAATATAAAAAAAATAAAAAAAAAAAAAAAAAATAAAAATACAAACGCAAAACTCCTTCGTTTTTCCCAAGGCAAAAATCGGGAAAAGCATACCGAGGGAGTTAAGGTCGGCTTAAAAGGGAAACGAAAAGGGGGAGAGGAAAGGGGCATCACGATTAAATTTGCTAAGTGGCAACCCCTCCGCTGATGGACCGTCGACCGCTCGGTTATTGAGTTCTGCGCAGGGTTGCCAACGGCAGCGTCTCAGCCTCCCGGCCCCCCAGTTCTGCTTGATGTTTACCCCGAGAAA
>NC_051414.1:3567602-3568261 GCF_015228065.2 Penaeus monodon
AAAGGGGAGGAAATAAAAGTGGGGTTGATGAGGGGTTTGGGGAGGAGGGGTGGGGCATACGAAAAAACTTAAATTGAGAATGATTAGGGTAGATCTCTTCTCCACTTTTCTTCCACCCCGAGATGTTGCCAAGGTTCAGCAAAGGAGACTAGCTTCCTTATTCGTTTTTTTTTTTGGGGGGGGAGGGGAAGGGGGCGAAGGTTCCCCTCCCCCCCCCCCAAAATAGCGTTTTGCTTTGAGTGGGGTATGGGCTGGGGGGGCGTGCGGTGGCCGGGGGGGAAACGGCCAGTTGGATGGGGTTAACCCCCAAAAGGCCCCGAAAAGGGGAGGCAGTTGGGTTCCCCTTTTAGCAGGGGGGTTTTCCTGCCCCCCCCCCCCCCCCAAACAGCGAGCTCGGGATCCTTTGGCACCACTGCATTCCCGGGGACTTTGATGGCGATGACCCCGACTGCAAATTAGACATCAATCACACTAGTTTCACGGCGGGAATGACCCGGCCGTATTTGACCCTTTACCCCAATCTAAAGGGAAAAAAGCCAAAAGGGGGGGGGAAAAATTTTTAAAAAACCAACCCCGGGGAAAACCCCCCCCGGGGAAAGGGGGGGCAACCCCCCCGGGGGGGAGCCCCCCCCTTTTTTTGGCCGGGTTGCAAACCCCCC
>NC_051414.1:3568323-3568625 GCF_015228065.2 Penaeus monodon
AAAAAAAAAGGGGGGAAAAAAAATTTTTTAAATTTTTGGGGGGGGGGAAAAAAAGGGAAAGGTTTTTTTTTTTTTTTAAACCCCCCCCCCCCAAAAAGGGGGTTTTTTGGGGGGGGGGGTTTTTTTTTTTTGGGGGAAAGGGAAAGGGGGGGGTTTTCCCCCCAAAAAAAAAAACCCCCTTTTTTTTTGGGGGGCCCCCCCCCCCCTTTTTTTTTTTTTCCCCCCCCGGGGGGGGGGGGGGATGGAAAGGGGCCAAACCCCCCGGGGGTTTTGGGGGTTTTTTTTTTTTTTTAACCCGGGGG
>NC_051414.1:3568852-3568968 GCF_015228065.2 Penaeus monodon
AAAAAAAAACCCCCCCCCCCAAAAAAAAACCCCAAAAAAACCCCCCCACAAAAAAACCCCCCCCCCTTTTCCCCCCCCCCCCAAAAAAAAAAACCCCCCCCCCAAAAAAAAAAAAA
>NC_051414.1:3568986-3569072 GCF_015228065.2 Penaeus monodon
TTTTTTTTAAAAATTTAAACCCCCCCCAAAAAAAAAAAAAAAACCCCCCCCCCCGGGGGGAAAAAAACCTTTTTAAAAAAAAAAAA
>NC_051414.1:3569209-3569311 GCF_015228065.2 Penaeus monodon
CCCCCAAAACCCCCCCAAAAAAAAACCCCCCCCCCCCCCAAAAAAAAAAAAAAACCCCCCCCCCCCCCCCAAAAAACCCCAAAAAAAAGGGGGGGGCCCCCC
>NC_051414.1:3569412-3569483 GCF_015228065.2 Penaeus monodon
AAAAAAAAGGGGGGGGGGAAAAAAAAACCCCCCAAAAAAAGGGGGGGGGGGCCCCGGGGAATTTTTTTTTT
>NC_051414.1:3570292-3570421 GCF_015228065.2 Penaeus monodon
GTTCTAGCTACCCCAAGCCCGCGTCTCGGCAGCAGTAATCCGCGCGGCTCGTCAGGCCGAGGCCGCAGGTGGCGCTGTCTGGCGAGAATTGACGGCGTTACGTGCCTGGCGAAGCGGAGGCCGACGAAG
>NC_051414.1:3571821-3571891 GCF_015228065.2 Penaeus monodon
GTACCTGCTTTCCTATACGTGTGTTTGCGTGTGTGTACATATATCTTTGTTACAGTAGTTTGGATAACAT
>NC_051414.1:3571915-3572303 GCF_015228065.2 Penaeus monodon
TTTTCAAAGAATAATTTATTTGGATTAAGATCATCCTTAATGTTTAATTCGAGTTGTTTATCACAGACAATCAAACAAAAGGAAATGTTTGCAGTGTTATGCAGACCTACCTGTGTTATAGCAACGCTTTCATGTTAAATTCAACAGATCAATATATTTTAATTGGATATTAGATAATAAATACACCTTTGAATTGGATAATTAATTTCCTGTTCGTATTTAACTGAAGGTTAATCAAAGAGCACGCATTTTTTCAAATCATTTCAGATGCAAAACCAGCGATTTTTTTGTTGTTATGATAAGACCAAAAAGGAAAAAAAAACTATTGAGGTATTTTTATCACTTTTGTGAAAAAGATATCACAGAAAGAATACATTTACGAAACAAA
>NC_051414.1:3578880-3578958 GCF_015228065.2 Penaeus monodon
CCACCATCCTTCAAAGCCAAGCCATATGAAGCGACTCCAGATCAACTTTCTACACCTCTATCTCCCAAAGGGATGAGG
>NC_051414.1:3578989-3579352 GCF_015228065.2 Penaeus monodon
TGTTAGAAGATTGAGGGGGGTAGGGGGAGGAGGGGGGGAGGAGGAAGAGGGGAGTGGGAGAGGAGGAGGAAAGGGGGGAGGGGACGGGGGTAGGATGAGGAAGAGGGGAGGGGGAGGGGAGGAGGACGAGGGGAAGGGGGGGTCGTTAGAGAAAGGGGTACGAAGGGAGGGGAGGAGGGGGTATCTAGGGGGTCCTGGGCTAAGGGGGAGGTCGGAGTGGTTAGGAGGTGCGTGTGGATGAGGGGAGAGGGGGTAGGGGAGAGGGGAAGGAGGTAGGAGTGCGAGGGGGAGTAGGAAAGAGGAGGGGAGGGAGGGAGGGAGGGAGGAGGGGATTCCTTCTCCCCGAACAAAGGCCGACTTGCC
>NC_051414.1:3579386-3579742 GCF_015228065.2 Penaeus monodon
AACAATCATAGAAGAAGTGTCAAACAAAAGAAGAACACCATGACACCAATAGGACAATATGACTCCATTGTGCCGCGCCACGAGAGGATTCAGGCGTCTATTGTGTCGTGTGCATTGGCGTAAGCGATGCGCCATTGTTTTCATGGGCGTGGGGGAGAGAGAGAGAGATGGAGTTTCGGCCATCTATTTTCCAAAATGGGCATATGACTGTGAGCATTTTTATCCCTTTTCTTTTCTCTTGTTGCCCTCGCGTTTCTTAAGAGTTACGTCGGGGGAAGTAATGCTGCAGCCGACGAGACGTGAGCCTCTGGATGGATGGTTTGTTTTCATTTGGCTGAACGGCAGAGATAGGAGCG
>NC_051414.1:3579928-3580671 GCF_015228065.2 Penaeus monodon
AGGGAGGGGGAAGGGAAAGAGGGAGGGGGAAGGGAAAGAGGGAGGGGGAAGTGAGGGAGGGAGGGAGGGAGGGAAGAGGAAGAGAGGAGAAAGGAGATGGGGAAATGTTCTTTTTTTCGAGGTTTAGGGAGGAGAGGTGGGGGGGGAGATGGGGAAACCAAGGTGGGAGGAAGATAGGGAAGAAGAGATGGGGAAGAGGAGGGGGAGGAGAATGGGGAAAATAGGTAGGAAGAATGGGAAGAGGGTGGGGAGGAAATGAGGAAAATAGGTAAGGAAGAATGGGGAAGAGAATAGAGAAAAAAGGTGAGGAAGAAAGGGGAAGAGGGGGTAGAGGAGAATAGCAAAAACAGGTGAGGAAGAATGGGGTAGAGGAGGTGGGGAAGAGAGGAGAAAGGAAAAAGTGAAAGAGATTTTCCTTCGAGCTGGGGAGCGGAGGTGGAGGTGGAAGGGAAGGTGGAAAGAAGAGGTGGAGAAGGAAAGAAGGAAAAAGAAAGGTAGGAAAAAGAGGTGGGGAGGAAGAGAAGGAGGAGAAGGAGGAGGAGGAAAAATGCCACGAAGGGAGATGAAGTGGACGAGTAAATGAAAAGAGAAGGCGATAGGAAGAGGAAAGATGTAAATGAAGCGGAGGTGGATAAAAGGAGGAGGAGGAGGAGGTGGAGAAGCAAGGCAGGAAAGGAGGAAGAGAGGAAAGGCAAAAGAGGAGAAAGAAACTGGTAAAAAACACGAAAGGTTGATTTCAAAAT
>NC_051414.1:3581927-3582058 GCF_015228065.2 Penaeus monodon
GCCAAAGTTTTATCATTTCCTTTATTCCCGCAATCTTCACTTTGGCCGCATCTGCTGACTCGAATCTCACCTTTTCAATCTCCGGCTTTGAAGAAAAAAAAATCTATGGTTTTCGTTTTTGTTTTATTACA
>NC_051414.1:3582104-3582179 GCF_015228065.2 Penaeus monodon
TTTTTCTATTAATGTATTTCTTTTCTTTCTTATAGGGAAAAAGTATATTTAGATATGCTTACGTACATTCAAACG
>NC_051414.1:3582629-3582840 GCF_015228065.2 Penaeus monodon
ATCGTTTCTGCACCGTTGAAAATCTGTGGCGTTGCAGGTTGCAGGATTTGCAATATCCGCAGAGGTTAGGATTTCGGTTCACTCTTGAAAGTGAGGTTAAGGGAAGCGCTCTCCTTAGATTTATGTAGTTTATTTGCAATCTCGACAGCTTGCAAACTACATATACATGATGGTTGGTTTATACACTTAGGCAGAGATGTGTGAGCAAAAG
>NC_051414.1:3583097-3583310 GCF_015228065.2 Penaeus monodon
CTTTTTTCCTTTTCTCTTTCCCCACCTCCTCTTCCCCATTCTTCCTCACCTATTTTTCCCATTCTCTATCACCTCGTCTTCCCCATCTCCCTCACCTATTTCTCTCTTTTCTCCTCCACACCCTCTTCCCCATTCTTCCTTACCTATTTTCCCCATTCTCCTCCCCCTCCTCTTCCCCATCTCTTCTTCCCTATCTTCCTCCCACCTCGGTTT
>NC_051414.1:3583667-3584023 GCF_015228065.2 Penaeus monodon
CGCTCCTATCTCTGCCGTTCAGCCAAATGAAAACAAACCATCCATCCAGAGGCTCACGTCTCGTCGGCTGCAGCATTACTTCCCCCGACGTAACTCTTAAGAAACGCGAGGGCAACAAGAGAAAAGAAAAGGGATAAAAATGCTCACAGTCATATGCCCATTTTGGAAAATAGATGGCCGAAACTCCATCTCTCTCTCTCTCCCCCACGCCCATGAAAACAATGGCGCATCGCTTACGCCAATGCACACGACACAATAGACGCCTGAATCCTCTCGTGGCGCGGCACAATGGAGTCATATTGTCCTATTGGTGTCATGGTGTTCTTCTTTTGTTTGACACTTCTTCTATGATTGTT
>NC_051414.1:3584456-3584527 GCF_015228065.2 Penaeus monodon
CCTCATTCCTTTGGGAGATAGAGGTGTAGAAAGTTGATCTGGAGTCGCGTTCATATGGCTTGGCTTTGAAG
>NC_051414.1:3588154-3588299 GCF_015228065.2 Penaeus monodon
GAATCTTATAGAAATATATGTATGTTTATTTGAAGATATGTATGCCCTGGATGGAGGGAAGGGTGGATGTTTATGCATATACGTAGGAGGCAGGTAAATAGGTATGCATGCGTGCGTTCCTATATGTATGTACGTATGTATTTAC
>NC_051414.1:3588381-3589503 GCF_015228065.2 Penaeus monodon
AAAGGCTAGCAATCCAAATAACAAACGTCTCTCTCATCTTGTTAGAGATCTTCCAACCAAACTATAGGAAAACCCCAAACATGTTTAAAACGTGATTCATGAAAGATCGGAGTCAGCGTGACGTGGCAGTGACGCAATATGCAGTATCAAACGTCATAATCAGTTTATACTTGTCAAGATCTCATTGCCACTGTGGTGCGATTTGGCTTAGGTCAGTTAACACCCAGGAGAGCATTACAACATATACGAGAGTTAGAACGAGGACAGCACGTGTCATGGTGAGGCCTTTGAAGTATTTTTGTGTGTGAATATGTTGGGGCTTAGCTGCCTTACGTAAGCTTAAGCACATACTGAGATATACCCATACACTGACAGGCAGATCACAGCACAGAGATACAGTTATATAAAACAGAATCACGCATCTATACATACGCACTGATACATAAAAAGCGCACATAGAAACAACGCATACAAAAGCAATGACAAACACAGAATACAGCAAACATACGAAACATACATGCAAATATAAACGCAGACAATCAAATAAGCATACACACAAACAAACACGCACACGCACAATCAAACAAACATCCACAAATACCCATGATCACACACAAGGAAACGAGTACACATATATGCAAATAACAACAAGCATGGCCAAATAGATCACAAAATACTGCAAAATCCAAATAGAATGGTAATTAGTGTTCGAAAAAAAAAGAGTTGAAAAGAGATAAAACCTCACTTTAATGACAGTTCTTGTTCCAACTGCACAAAACATCGGGATGACGAGAATCCACCGAAATATAAATTCTGCCTCTACATGTATGGCAACGCACCGCAAATTGTTGGGAAATAATTGTCACAGAAACGGTTGCCATAATGGTAGTTGTGAACTAGATAGTTTGTGAGTGAATTGGGAATGATTTCTTGCCGTAGTATTGGTGACGTGAGCTGAGACATAACTAATTTAGTGATAAAAAAAGAAAAACGAAATTGTTTTAACACTTGTAGAGACTATATTTTCCACTGCAGTGACGACCGCCATACTAACACCATAACGAGCTATGAATCATCATAACAACTTGTGAAACTCGACCCTGGTATCTCGACCAGACTTTC
>NC_051414.1:3589636-3589714 GCF_015228065.2 Penaeus monodon
AACACCAATAATCTAATTTTCGCTTCATCTAAGCCTTTCCTTGCCGAGATTTTGCGAGCACAGGAGAAGCATGGCAAA
>NC_051414.1:3589841-3590588 GCF_015228065.2 Penaeus monodon
TTTGAGATTCTTCAGAGAAAACCAGATTTTACAATGTGAACAAGTTTCAACAATATATTTTGCTTCAACCAATCAGTACATTTCTGGGGTCCCCTGGTAGTAATTTTGTTCCAATCTGTCGTAACAATATTCACCGTCATCAAATTACACGCTTCCATTGGTCCGTGAAGTGAAAAGCCACGCCCCCATTGGTCAGTTGAATGACAGGCCACGCCCCTTCGGACCCAAGCGGCGCCCTCATTGGCTGGCCGCGGCGAGGGCTACGCCTTCTGTCCTCGCTCGACACGCCCCGTTTTGCCTTTGATGATACGTTAAGCAACCCGCCTGTGATATATATTTTGTCGTCCCCGAGCGATATTTTATGACTCTTGTTTCGCAGTTTTATTAGCAGGGAATATAAACAAACTCCCGCAATATGAGGGTGATCCATTCCCGGCGACAAATTGCGACTTGCGAGATGCGAATAAACTCTCGAGGAGTCCGAGGAGGAGCGTGACGCGGTCCTCCTCGCAGGGTCTCTGAAGGCGCGCTCTAGGCCCCGCCCCGCCTCGCCCCGCGCGCCTGGGACACGCCGATAACTCTGCCCTCTGGTGGCGCGCGCCCGAACTAATCACGTCACAAGTGCAATATTATGGTGGAAAGTATTGAAATTTTCAGCGCGCTTCTCCGAGCATGTGACGCAATTTAACCGCGCCAAGCATATTAGTTTCGCAGCCGTAAACGGATTTCATTGGAAGAATTTCATCA
>NC_051414.1:3590646-3590989 GCF_015228065.2 Penaeus monodon
CACGTGTACACGCGTACGTGTGATGTAGAGGAAAGGAATGAAAGAGATAGAAAGGGATAAAGAGAAAGGGTCAGACAAGGGAAACCGGTTAATAACAATGAATCTCGGGACCATCAGCTGACCTGCTCCTCGACTGCCCCGAAAGGTCGTCCTCGAACGCCGCTCTTACACTCAGGGTCCCTGGAAAGGTCGAGGCACTGTTGCCATATCCCCTCAACGGAGCTTCAAATGTCGAATCACGATGGGCTTCAGATTTGCCGATTTTAGCTTCATAAGCAAGGCTGAGGCAACACTGTCCACGCGAATAAAGAGAAAATAGAATTTCCTCCCAAAGGCAAGGTTT
>NC_051414.1:3591097-3591258 GCF_015228065.2 Penaeus monodon
ACATAGTGTTGTTGATATTTTATTGATATCCATTGATAACGATAATTTATTTAGATAAAAAGAGAGAGAAAGGAACATTTAAAAAAACACATACAGATATGGGAATAAATTAACAAACGTCACTATATACGGGTTGGTGAACAGAACGAAAAAATATATAA
>NC_051414.1:3591381-3591649 GCF_015228065.2 Penaeus monodon
TTGGCGATAATTCCGAAAAAAAACGAACGAAACAATAAGAACCAAAGAAACAGACATAGATAGAGATAATAACACAACCAAAACGGTGGAGAGAGAATAATACGATAAAAAAGGGAGAGGAAAGGAAGAGAAAGAGAGACAGGGAGAATGGGAGAGAATAGAAAGAAGAAAGAGAGGGAGGTGGAAAGGGAGAAGAATAGAGGGGATAGGGATGGAGGAGAAAGAGATGAGAAAGAAAGGAGGGTTGGAAAAAGGAGAGATTAGGAAG
>NC_051414.1:3592106-3592312 GCF_015228065.2 Penaeus monodon
GTAATGAATCTTCTGCTCAGCTGGATGGCAACGATCCTTCCACTGCCTGTCTGTTCCCTGTTTATTTGTTACTGTTTTGATGCCTTGTTTAGCGACGGTGCTGTTTACAAAGCGTTTGATTCGCTGGCTGTCTTGCCGATGCATGACGCGGTGCATGGTGTGTGCGTAGACGAGGAGAGATTAGTAACATGCGGCCAAATGTAATA
>NC_051414.1:3593012-3593123 GCF_015228065.2 Penaeus monodon
TTGCACACACACGTTAGTCTCAATGCAATGGACGAGACTGACACACAATTCCCATTATAGTTGCAAAATAACAAGGCCAATTATGTCATATTGAATCTGCAACTGCTTTGC
>NC_051414.1:3595967-3596101 GCF_015228065.2 Penaeus monodon
ACTATAGAGAAAAAAACTGTAGGGGATTTTCAATAAAAATTTAGTTTTAGTAAATGAAATAGTATACCCATTAGTAGTATAGTTTTTAAAAATTTTTTTTGGTTAGTTTTTAGTTTATTATCAAAATTAAAGTA
>NC_051414.1:3596402-3596606 GCF_015228065.2 Penaeus monodon
CCCAAAAAAAACAGACAACAGACACATTTAAAAACTTGAATATAGAGAGTGGCAACAGACATACATACACATACAAGGAAACAAAAACCTGACCAAAAAACATTTAAAAAAAAAGAAGAGACAAAATCCGTTTAAAAAAAAGCAAAACAACCCCAAAAAAAAAACCCGACTCTTGCCCGGGGAGGCCCGGAAGGGAAAAAAGTT
>NC_051414.1:3596646-3596770 GCF_015228065.2 Penaeus monodon
CAGAAGTAAACATTTTACACTTTGTATTCATACGCTGTTCGATATATTTCACTTGTTTCATCTTTTTGCCTCTCTCATTTTAAACGTTTGCTCAAGGGGGGGGGAGAGGAAAGAGGCAGGGGTA
>NC_051414.1:3596916-3597059 GCF_015228065.2 Penaeus monodon
ACAAAGGGGGGGGCTGGAAGGCAAATTTTTGGGGCAAATCAGGGGAGAGGAAGGGGGGGGGGTTTAAGGGGGAGAGGGTGGAGGTCCCTAGGAAGAGGTTTAGGTTGCTATGTTTGAAAGGTTTATTTTTGCCTTTTCACTTT
>NC_051414.1:3597471-3597565 GCF_015228065.2 Penaeus monodon
TGGGGCTTGGGACTTGTTTTTCTATTGGGATCTCACGCCATATTTTTCCCTTTTTAAAAATTTTCCCGTGCCCCTTCATGCCCCCCCCCCTTTT
>NC_051414.1:3598061-3598603 GCF_015228065.2 Penaeus monodon
CCTGTGTGGGAGTTAATATACCTGGTTTTCCCCCACCCTTCCCCCCCCCTCCCTCCCCCCCCCCCCCCCTCGCCGGCTCCCTCCCCCCCTCCCCCCTCCCCCTCTCCCACCCCCCCCCCCCCAAAAACCCCGGTCCTTTTTCCCCCCCCTCTTTCCCCCCCTCTCCCCCCCCCCCCCCCTCTACTCCCCTACCTACCCCCTACCCCCCCCTTTGCCCCATCCCCCAAAAAACCCCCTTTCCCCCATTCCCTCCCTAGCCCCCCTGCCCCCCTCCCCCCTCTTTTCCCCCCCCCCCCCCCTTTTGCCCTTTCCCCTTCCCCCCCCCCACCCCCCGACCCCCCTTTCCCCCCCCAACCCCCCCTTCCCCCCCCTCATCCCCCCTCACCCCCTAGCCCCCCCCCTCCCCCACCCCCCCACCCCGTGCCAGTGTCAGCGAATCCCTGGGCGGCGAAAAGAGTCTCGTGTCAGCCATCAGTCAGCTTCTAAGAGCAGCCTCCTTGTTTGTCTTTTCCTCTCTCCTCTTCTGAATTTTTGACTTTGGG
>NC_051414.1:3598874-3599172 GCF_015228065.2 Penaeus monodon
CTCCCTTATTTCCATTTCTCCGGGGTTTTCTTTTTAGGTTTTCTATCATCCTTATCATTTTCTCTCCTTTCTATTTACTATTTTCTCTTTTTTATTTATCCCTCTCTTGCATCCTATTTTTGGTTTTTTTTTTTCAAAAATTTTTCCCTTTCCCTTTTTTCCAAAACTCCCTCACCCCCAGCCCTAAATTTCCTTTAAAAAAACGTAAAAAAAATCCCTTTACAAAAGTGGGATTACAAGCTCCTCTTTCAGCTTAAAGGGGATTTTTTTTTAAAGGAATCGCCGCTTGTAAGAAAAG
>NC_051414.1:3600039-3600781 GCF_015228065.2 Penaeus monodon
CGGTCTTTATCCCTATCCTCTTCCCTTCCTTAGTCTTTCCTCTCCTTTCTCTTTTCTCTTCCTATTCTTCCATTTCCCTCCTGTCTTGTTCTCCTATCCTCCCTACCTCCCCTATCCCCTCCCCCTCCCCTACCCCCTACCCCTCCCCTACCCCCTCATATCTACCCCTCCCCCCTCCACCCCCTCATATCTACCCCTCCCCCTCCTCCACCCCCTCATATCTACCCCTCCCCCTCCCCTACCCCCTCATATCTACCCCTCCCCCCTCCACTCCCTCATATCTACCCCTCCCCCCCTCCACCCCCTCATATCTACCCCTCCCCTCCCCTACCCCCTCATATCTACCCCTCCCCTCCCCTACCCCCTCATATCTACCCCTCTCCCCCTTCACCCCCCCATATCTACCTCCCTTCCCCTTCTCGCCTTGCCCCCTTCCACACCCCCTCCCCCACTTCCATCTCCCTGCCTTGTCCCCTTTCCCTTCCCCCTCCTCTGCCACCCCCCTTTGTACCCCCTCCATCCCCACCCCACCTCCAACATCCCGACGCTCCCCCCTTTCCCCCCACCCCCCACCTCCAACACCCCTCCCCCTCCCCCATTCCCCACCCCCCACCTCCAACACCCCTCCCCCTCCCCCCCCCCCCTAGGCTTCTGGCGACGCAGACCCCAAAGAAGCGTCTCTGGCCATTGGAATCTCGAAGGCGGAATAATTTAATTACATCCCTTTGTCGGGAGGGACTTT
>NC_051414.1:3601041-3601148 GCF_015228065.2 Penaeus monodon
CGACACCACCACCACCGCGGCCACTGCTGCAAAAGATAGTCCAAAAGACAAAGGAAAAAACTGAACGATTACTGAACTATTTGTAAAAGAGTGAGTGTGTGTGTGGG
>NC_051414.1:3601338-3601525 GCF_015228065.2 Penaeus monodon
GCGAAGGGCTGAGAATACAGGCAAGGGGGAATCACGGAGGAGAGGGGGGGGGGAAGGGGCAAGGCCAAAGGAATGGGGAGGGGGGAGGGGGAACAGGAGTTAAAAGGCAATGGGTAGACGGATGTTAGATCTAGAAAATGGAATTACCTTTTCCTTTTGCCTCTCTCTGGTATCTGAAGTAGTAGGG
>NC_051414.1:3601937-3602125 GCF_015228065.2 Penaeus monodon
AAGCATTTGACACAGCTGCACATCATTATTGGTGCTGTATTTAATATCGCTTACTACTCAACGCAAAATCATTAGTCACAAGTTAAGTCTTTAGAGTGAATTATGAAACCGACAGCAATTAAGGAAGCTGAAATATCATGATTATTGTGCTAATTACGGCAATTAACACAAGTACGTCGGTGTATGTT
>NC_051414.1:3602171-3602288 GCF_015228065.2 Penaeus monodon
AGAATAGTTATAAGCAGACGTGATTATATAAAATTATAGATGTATCATATCCGCATGTCCCAACTTGGGATAAATCATCCCTGAGAAATGAGAGACGTTGTATATTTTTTTCAGGGA
>NC_051414.1:3602414-3603082 GCF_015228065.2 Penaeus monodon
ATATACGCTCCCTACAGGTACAAAAGTGACCTGTTCGAAGATATAAACTGAATCAATAGTGGGATAAGAAATGCAGCAGAAAGGATACATTGAAACAGTGAAATTACAAAGATAAACTAGGAAAGGAAAAACTAGAAGAAGGAGTGAAGTGAAATGGATAAAAATCAAGATAAACTGGTTTAGGTGAAATAGGTAAGGAGATATACTGATAAGGAAAATTTGGTTGAATAAGCAAATTGGTGACAGATGAACTAAGTAAATGGATGAAAATAACGCACATAAAAAGGTGGGAATTATTGTAATAGATAAAACAGTATTAGTAAGATATTTCATTCCAGCAATACTGCAAGATGCAAGCCGAAAATCAAGAGAAATGTAAAGCATTTGATATACAGGCGATATCGAGAATGAAAATATGATAGATATATAAAGAGTTATGACGAACTCTCATAATTTTTCTAGGTAAAGGAAAGGCAGAGTAATTATAAAATTAGTTTTAAGTTATAATGGGTTATTTGTCGCTTTTTTATAAAGGAAAAAAAATTGTGGAATATTACAGACTCATTTCACATATATAAATTAAATGTATTTACGTGAAAGTTCTGAATATGATAATTTGTTGCCGTTCCATGCAATTAAGTAATGCTAAAAAGTTATGTACGCTTTTA
>NC_051414.1:3603461-3603712 GCF_015228065.2 Penaeus monodon
GCATCCCTCGCCTCTCCCTAAATCATCCTATATCCCAAGCATTTCACAAATTCATCCTCCCTTTCTGTTCTCCATCTATCTATATTCCCAGATGCTTCTTTTCCTTCCGTCTCCCCTCTCCCTCATCTGTTCAGTCCATCTTCATCGTTCAATCATCCCTTTCATCTTTGCTTCCTAGTTCGCCTCTCCCCTCTCTGTCGCGCTGTCTCTTTCTCAACACTTGCCTTCCCTCTCTGTGTATTGGCCCTGTG
>NC_051414.1:3604141-3604505 GCF_015228065.2 Penaeus monodon
GTCCTCCCAACCCTGGAAATTGACGAGGTGAAGCGAGGCGAAAGCCCCACATGCGCTTCCCCTCCGCCCGGGTGGTGAGCGCGTCTGTGATCATGACGTTCTGTGATGACTCTGTTGCTCGTGATGTTATGTGGTGACTGTGATGGCTGAGTTGGCTGTGGTGATGTTCTGTGGTGACTGTGATGACTCTGTTGCTTGCGGTGATGTTATGCGGTGAATGTGATGATTGCGCAATTGCTTGTGGTGATGTTCTAAGATGGCTTTCTCTGTGGTGATTGTGTTGCCGATGATGATGTTCTGTAGTGAGTGTGAGAAGTGTGTTGTTCGTGGGATGGTCTCACTTTGTCTGTTGCTTGTGATGAAG
>NC_051414.1:3605526-3605667 GCF_015228065.2 Penaeus monodon
GATTCACAAAATTCCTTCACCCGTCATGTCATCCCTTTCGCTTTGTGTTCGGGATCAAATTTATCATCATTTCGTTAGTATTTGATTCGTCATCTCTCTTCGTTAAATACGCTTACATTCCTCTGTTTTCAAAGTGTTCAT
>NC_051414.1:3606189-3606428 GCF_015228065.2 Penaeus monodon
GTTTCTTCTTCGTCGGCAGCGGACGAAACACTAACGAAGACGCCCTTCTGCCGTAACACAATCCATCACAATTCAGTTCTCGTTCCGCCCCGTCACATCGCGCTGACCAATTAAATCGCAAAAGGGGATTCTCTAAGAAAAGAAAGAACAGCTGAAAATCAAAAATAAAGGAAATACTGAAATCAAAATTTCGTTTCCTCTCCGTGTAACCCACTTAGAATGCACCCCCGTTTTCCCTT
>NC_051414.1:3606476-3607071 GCF_015228065.2 Penaeus monodon
CTTTCCCTCTTCTCTTGCTTCACCCCCCCCCCTTTCGTCTCCTTCCCTCTCTGTCTCCCCTCTTTCTTTCTGCCTCTCCCTCACTCCCCTCTATACACACACTCCTCAACAAAGCCTACAAGATCACCATATACTGTGACCAATCGCCCTTGGTCTGTTTCCCCTCACTCCCCCTCTGCCTCCGTCTCCCCTCCCCCTTCTCTACCCCCCTTCTCCTCCCTCCTCCCTTCCCTCCCTCCTCCCTTCTCCTCCCTCCTCCCTTCCCTCTCTCCTCCCTTCACTCCTTTCTCCCTTCTCTCCCTCCTCCATCCCTTCCCTCCTCTTTTCCTTCCCCCTTCCTTTCCCTCCCACTCCCCTCGTTTCTCCTTCCCTGTTCCCTCCTTCCTCTCTCCCCCCCTCCACTCCTCTCCACCCCCATCTCCCTCAAACTCCCACCCTCCCTACCATCCCTCTCCTCCCCTCCTTCCCTCCCCCTCCCTCCCTCTCCCCACCCCTACAATGAGGGGAACGAGGGGTTTCCGGCTCCCACAGGGGTCGCAGAGGTTACCCCAACGTGGTGGGGGTTCGGTAAGCGGGGTCAAGCGGGGTCAGACGG
>NC_051414.1:3607847-3607988 GCF_015228065.2 Penaeus monodon
GCACTCAACAAAACTTAAATAATGCTAAAATGGATGAAATAACTGCTAAGTTTACATATCTCCTCTACTATAGTTAGCCTTTAGAGCTATATCCATGATTCCGTAGTATAGTCTATCACTAAAGTTCTTTCACTGATTAAT
>NC_051414.1:3608558-3608889 GCF_015228065.2 Penaeus monodon
TATTCTACAAGGACATTTATCCATTTTCTCTGCGGCTCACATAACGTGATTGGTGACTTTCGCTGTAAAAAGTTTTGTTGTATTTTGAATAATTTTATTACGTGAATTGACTTAAGACAGAGGGTGAGAGTCGTAGTCTGAAAAAAAAAGAATAGTGATGTTCATTTTTTTTTTCTTTTTTTTTCGTAAAAGAGATATTTTAGTTTGTTTTTTTTCTTTGTCGTAGTATTTTTATTGCTGTTTTTTTTTTGCTTTTTAAGAAACGTATGGTATATGTTATAGACTTTTTTCAATTATTTTTATTGTTTGTATTGTTGTTTCGCTGTTTTAA
>NC_051414.1:3609059-3609171 GCF_015228065.2 Penaeus monodon
CTTTTCTTAATTTTGGTCCTTTCTTTGGTTCCTTTCATACACATTTATATTTTCTTTGTCTTTCTCATTTACCTTAATTATCGTCAGATGTGTCTTAATTACCTTTCTCGCG
>NC_051414.1:3609552-3609652 GCF_015228065.2 Penaeus monodon
ACATGACCTTAAACCAACAGGGTCCTACGTGAACTTTTCTCAGCCAATTAGCATAAACGATCGTGTAATGGGAACAGTGCAGGTCACGTGACCCATTGTC
>NC_051414.1:3609958-3610032 GCF_015228065.2 Penaeus monodon
GCCGTGAAAACGCATTACCTCGGCGTATTAAATTGGTTCTTGGATTAAGTAATATGGTCGGTTAGGCCGCTCTG
>NC_051414.1:3610924-3611053 GCF_015228065.2 Penaeus monodon
GCTAAGTTTATGTGTACGGTTTGACATTTATTTTATTTATGGCAACTGTGAGTTATGTAGTGAACAAACTTATTGTGTAAATAGATTTAATGATACAAGTGTGTCTCGGGGGGGGGGGGGGGTCATGTT
>NC_051414.1:3611103-3611250 GCF_015228065.2 Penaeus monodon
GCACAATATGGTGTAAAAAATACATTGTTTATTTAACGAGTTGATGCATAGGCCTGTCTAAATGTTAAAATAAGGGGGTAATTTCTTTATTTTTGCACTATGGCAAAAATAGTCTAGAGTTGTGACCCACTGTGTGAGTGAGTGTCC
>NC_051414.1:3612108-3612355 GCF_015228065.2 Penaeus monodon
GCCTTATTACATGTTTCACGGAGTAGCCACTTCGTTCTATAGCCTTATTTCCACGACTACATCAATATCTCGTGATAAACAGACGAACTTTTTCCTGGCTAAAATTAGTCATGTTTTACGCTAAAGCTTTCAATGTTATATATCAAATCTACCCAGTAATCAATTCTATTGATATACGGGATCATAGCAAGAGATACTCCTAGATCTATATCTATATTTTCTTCAATACATTAGAGTTTTTCAGACC
>NC_051414.1:3612871-3613154 GCF_015228065.2 Penaeus monodon
CACGAATACACGTCATCTTTTCAATATACTGACTTCATATTATATTCAAAACACTTCAGTTGACATTTCAGTTCAAGATGCTGTTGCTTTCAGATCCTCATGGAATTATTTTTCATTATTTTCATTATTTTTCATTATTTTCATTATTTTTTTCATTATTTTTCAAGATCATTGCCAAGGAGCGTAAATTTCTTCTCTCGACATCCCCCAGCCTCCTTCTCCCTTCACAGATTAATGATAAACACGTGAGTATATTACGAGGATAATATACGTACACACATAC
>NC_051414.1:3613858-3614290 GCF_015228065.2 Penaeus monodon
CACCCTACTGGATCGAAGCATACCAAGAGACCTAGACAGACTCACGCAAAGAGAGGACAACCACACCTACAGCACAGACGACATACGACACGGAGGCAGAGACAGACAACAGACACAGACCGACACGAGACGAGAGTCGCAACAGCACCCGACACGAGCAGGCCGACAACAGACACGACCGACACGGAGAGCAGTGACGATCAAACAACATACGACCAGACACCGAGAGAGCGAAGACGACCACGACATCACACCATACAAACAGACAACACCGACACGAGAGCGCGGGAGAGCGTTCGCACCCGCAGGCGTTCTCTGAGCCGATTCGCGGAAGATTTTTCAATTAGTCATCTCACAGTTATATTGATCGGAGCAACCTCACGCGATGCGGAGTCGTCTCTCTGGACATTGAATTTCTTCCATCAGGTTTTA
>NC_051414.1:3616086-3616239 GCF_015228065.2 Penaeus monodon
CAATGCTTGGCAATGTTTTCAAGCTTAAATATGAAATGATTTCGGACAGTCGCCCAGACTAATGAAATTGCCAAGTGATTTGTGATGTTCATGCAATCAGGCTATATTGATCAGCTTTGTGTTCCCTTGCCCAGGTTGTGTTTATTTCGGTCA
>NC_051414.1:3616296-3616373 GCF_015228065.2 Penaeus monodon
ATCATAATCCTTGATTTTCGTTCTGTGTTTTTTTAGTCTGATCAGGATTTATTTTTGTTGATTTATATATTTGAGAC
>NC_051414.1:3616647-3616843 GCF_015228065.2 Penaeus monodon
TTTTTTTTTTTTAATCATTTTCTTCTTCGTTCACCCATTTTATTTATTTACTCAACCTTTGCTTTAATTTTCTCACTCACTTCCTCATTCATCCTTGGCAGCGCGTATGACTCGCCTCCCCTTTACTTTTTTGCTTTATGTTAAAGAACGTTGATTGATAAAGCGATCATTACCGGGGACGTTTGAGGTCTTTTTC
>NC_051414.1:3617152-3617218 GCF_015228065.2 Penaeus monodon
ATCTATTTTTCTTTACCACCCCTCTTCTACAGCTTCAAATCTCCCCCCCCCCTCTGCCAAAACTAC
>NC_051414.1:3617583-3617706 GCF_015228065.2 Penaeus monodon
GAATGATAATGATAATGATAGTAAATTAATATAAAAAAAACTGTATTAAATTGCCACCGTGAATCGCTGTTCTTCTGCCATTCTTTTCCCTCTCTTTCTTTTCCCTCCCTTCATCACACAGAT
>NC_051414.1:3618778-3618936 GCF_015228065.2 Penaeus monodon
ACCCCTGCCTGTACTGCAAACGTCCTCATCCGCTACACATCGGCAGATTGGAGCGTAACAGAGAGGAGAAAGATGACGGGGAAAAAAATCGGCGAGAGTCTCAAGTGTGCGGGGAATTCAATCAGAATTTGATGGTGCTTGTCAATGCTTTCTCGTTC
>NC_051414.1:3619323-3619561 GCF_015228065.2 Penaeus monodon
ACTGCTCAAGGGGCGTTGAGGGGAACGAGGGGAAAAGAAATTCAGCTTCTTTAAGCCTTTCTCTCCGGGTAGCGGGCAAAAGGGGTCAATAAGGGTCAATATTGATTCGATGATTCGAGTCAGTGGGCGTGTCCTGTCGAGGTGTGGCTATTCTTGGGGGAGGCGGGAGGGCGTGGCGAGAGAGCGAGGCGGAAGGACGCCATTTGCATATTGCTGTGAATTATGTACTAACTTACTT
>NC_051414.1:3620361-3620427 GCF_015228065.2 Penaeus monodon
CTCCTCCTCCCCTCTTCCCCATCCCTCTTTACTCTCTCCTCCTCCTCTCCCCCTTTTTACTGCTCC
>NC_051414.1:3620527-3621239 GCF_015228065.2 Penaeus monodon
ACTTTAGAAAACAGCACGCAGCTCGAAAAGACTGCGACGAATGCATGCGCCTGACGACAGAAAGGCGCGCAAGAAGAAGGAGAAAGGTTTTTAACAAAAACCCGGTGGGCCATCCGCCCCTTGGGCCTTCGCAGTTTGGGAAAGGGATCTGTGTGTGTGATCGAAGAATCTAAGGATCTACTAGGGTTTTGGGGACGGGTGGGGGGGGGGGCTGTGTGGGTTTGGATATATGCGTGGTGTGTGTTGGGGGGGGGGGCTTGTTCCCCGTAAAAGGGTTGATGTGTGGGTGGACGGGGGTATATCTGTATATAAAAATCCAAACACCACAAAATCGACCCCAAATCCTAAAATCATAGTTCAAAAACCCGAATAAAACAAAAAACTCCCCCCCTCTCTTTTCTCCCGGTATTTTTGCACGGTCCTGGTAGCGGTCATTTCTGGGTTACCTGACACCCCCTTGATAAAAATCCTCAGGGAAACTCCCCATACTTTCTCCGGCGGGGATCTTCCTCCCCTTCGCCATGCCCTTGTGATCGTGCCCCGCCCCCATCTTACCTCGGCATCACGAGGTTCTTCTGGGGTTTCTGCTACCCGTCCTGCTACGCCGCCACCCCTCCCCAAAGAAAACGGGTATCGGGGTTTTTCAACAAGAACCCGAGAAAACCCAATAAGGTGAGTCGACGGGGTCAAGGTTCAAAAGGGGAGGATGGAA
>NC_051414.1:3621513-3622207 GCF_015228065.2 Penaeus monodon
AAGGGGGGAAGCGTACATTGTATTCACAGTTAAGTATTCGCTTTTTTAGATTCTTGGGGAAGGAGGGAGAAGGGGGAAGGGGTTTTATTGCTCAATTTAAATAGGTTTTTGGATTCCTGTGGGGTCGTTTTCCCGGGAAAATACACCCTAATGGGTTTTAGAATTTTAATATGGAAGCACATGTGAGCGAAATATATATATGAATAGCTAAAAAGGGTCATATCGTATAGTGATAATACACCCTAGATGTTGTGATAATATACAATTCCTATTTAATTTAGAGCAAAGGGCCCCTATCACAACCCCTTAACCTACCTTTTTTATAAATATACTGACACGTAATTTTAAAGCCTTTCAATAACGAAAAAAGGCCCTAACTAAACCCCTCACAACTAACAGCCCAATAACCCCCCGGCCCCCAAATGGTGATCGTCACCCTCCCGTAAGCGTGGGGTGATCATCAACATCTCCTGGCCGGTATTACTCCCATGACAAGCCCTCTGCTCGAGAACACTGACTTCCGCTCCGCATCGCAATGGCCTTGATGACATTCGACTCGTGGGTCTTATCTATCCGCTGGTGTTGGGCTGCTTCTGCCCCGTGTACCCCATCAAGACCGGAGGTGATAAGGGGTGATTGTTTAGCTGTTGGGTTGATAGTGTACTGCGTGTTGTTGTGTGCGCGCGAGTGTGTC
>NC_051414.1:3622325-3622617 GCF_015228065.2 Penaeus monodon
TGCTTTAACAACCAAAAGCGAAAAGCACCGACATACCCATTAAATATCCCCAACTTTTCTCTCGCAGGTCCCGGGGGCTTAACGAAGCGGGTTCATCGCCTTCACGAACTACACGACCTTCTCTTTGGGCCCCGTCTTCGTCCCTCTTTCCCTGTCCCGGGGGCCTCTGATGATCGGATCGTCACTCGGCCATGTCTCTGCGCTGGGTGTGTTCGTGTCCCTTGTCCCTTTCTCGGATAGGATCGCATTGTGATAAAGTTAGCCGACGATACGTGATGGAACTTTTTGTTTT
>NC_051414.1:3622726-3623014 GCF_015228065.2 Penaeus monodon
ATTGACAAAAAAAACATTAAAAAAAATATCTTTCATAAAACCTCGCATTTTACATTTCCCCCGAGGATTCGTGCAACTCGCTGCCTGTTCTTCCCGAAAGTTCACATCGTGTTATTCAGCCGAGAAGAACACGAAGACCCTGAGAGCATCCCAAGACCCTCCTCCACAGCGGGATCATCCGCCACAGCCTCCGGATACCTCCCATCACACTCGCTCCCGCGATCTTTCTTCCTGAACAGTAAAGGGTTTTTCTCGCGTTTCTCTCTCCGTCAAACCCCACCATTTTCC
>NC_051414.1:3623615-3623781 GCF_015228065.2 Penaeus monodon
AGTAAAGTCCATAGGTCAATCTATAGTCCCATAGCTTGACTATATTTCTACCCTTTTTCCATAATTCCATTTCCCTTTCTTTGGAGAATTTAACTATGAGATCTAAATTTCATATATAAAACTTGCGCCAGAAGAAAGTTCCCACTCTGTCCTTTATATTATAAAA
>NC_051414.1:3623800-3624522 GCF_015228065.2 Penaeus monodon
AAAGGAACTTAACTATTAACATTTTTTTTAAAAATAAAAAATTGACAAAATATTTTTTTTCATTAAAAAAACTACACGCAATGTGCACATAAGTAAAAATTTAATGTTGTGTTAAAAGGACCAAAAACATTAAAAAAATAACACCTTTTCTTCTTTTAGTAAAGCTTTGTGTTTTAAAAAACCCGTATAAAATGTGGGAATAGTAATACAATCAAGATTTTTCCCTTAAACAAATTTATGTATTGGGAATGATTCCCGATTGAGTACAAGTTAAATTTACGATTTCTTAAAGAATAAAACTGTTTTTCTTTTTATCAAAAACAAAATTTTTATGTGTGCAATTAAAATAAAACCTCATTTTCCTTTATCCAAAGTTAAATTCACTACGTATTGTTAAAAAAAAAGTAAAAAACCTCTTTTTTTATTAGCAAAAAATTTTTTTTTTTTTTTCTAAAATCCGTTTTATTTACAGATTAATTATTTTTAAACCCTATTTTTACAGAAATTTAAAATTTCCTTTCTCTCAAAACAGGCAAGCCCCCCGTTAAGCCGAAGGAGGTGGTCCCCAATCCCCCAATTCCACGCCAAACCCCACCCAAATGCGTCCCTGGCTTAGTTAAAAAAGGCTTCTTCACGGGATGTCGAAGCCTCAGGAAACCCCCGGTTTTTGTAAAAGGCCTCGGGGATTTGGATTTTCATGGGTCGTGTATGTTTTTCTTTTC
>NC_051414.1:3624696-3625542 GCF_015228065.2 Penaeus monodon
TTTTTAGATTTGTGAACGTTGTGGGAATTTTAGAAATCCCAGGACTATTTGTGCGGGAAAATATGACAAAATTCAAACTGTTCGAAAGTGCCCCTGGAGAAAATGTAAAACTGAAAAGACACTATCGGGGCCCTTTTAAAATCCATATTTACGTATAATGAATGATCTAGTCATGTAGAAAAATGTAAATGTGTTTTTTTTATTACTGAGGGAACATTTTACAAAACAAATGTTTCCCTAGTTGACATAATGCCTGATTTTTTTAATGTTCCCGAGCTTTCCTTTTTATGATAATGCAAATCTCTCTTAAAGAGTATATCGGGTTACCAATATATGTAAAAACCCTTGTGTTATTTTTTTTTATGTAACTGTGTTACTAAAAAGCTGGAGGTTTTGTTATAAAGTTACTTACTATAAATGTAAAAGATTTTCTTTCACCCTTCCATTTTTTTCAAAAAAAATATAACTATATAATATATAAAACTAATAAATTGTAAATTGAAATTTTACTGTCGGTAAATTTTACAGTATCCCGGGCACATGATAATATTTTACTCTGCCTGTTTTAATTTCTCTTTTTTGTAAATTTCTAAGTGGGGCCAAATAAATTGAAAGTAAACCCAAATCTCATTGATGTTTTTTATTCCAGGAAATCTAACCCTTTTACTTACAAAAAACTACTCAAATTCGACCGATTTTCATGAAAATACTGTTTTGGTGTCCCCCTCAAATGTGTGGATATTTCCGTATTTTAAATAAAATGAGAAATACTTGATTAACTCTTTCACTCTCGGTCAGCCATACCAAAAGCAAACTAAATCATAGTGGAAATTTGGGTAATGCCCC
>NC_051414.1:3625802-3625981 GCF_015228065.2 Penaeus monodon
CCGTGTCCTGCCTATATTTCCCTTCCCTTTGTATATCATTACAGACTATTTATGCGTTTCCTTGTTCTCACGTATTCAGTCATGAAAGCGTCTTGTGTAATTTACATTAGGTCTATATTAATTTAGACCAATGGGTGGCCATAAATCTTTCGGAAGAATACAGTTTATACTCTCGCTAG
>NC_051414.1:3626025-3626403 GCF_015228065.2 Penaeus monodon
GATCGATACTTAATATTCCCGTCAAAAGTCACTCTCTCAGAATTATATATACTATTAAGAAATTATATATTACGTGGTTCACATGTAGTATTATTGTCCAAATATTTATTTCAACAAAATATTTCCGCTTCAATACTAGGGTTGCAACTGGCGGCCGTGAAAGTAGGAAACGCTTATTAACCTATGTTTTATAAGTTCATTAAATTTAATAATCATATATACTGTTATTGTACGTTTCGTGACTAAAAAAAGGAGAACAAATGAATTTTGGGTTTTTTTTGATCTTCAGATGAACAACGATTCGTTAGGAAATCAGGCCTTTAGGATATTTTTTTTATGTCTTCTTGTCGTTTTTTCCCCTATTTTTTCCCGTCTAAT
>NC_051414.1:3626458-3626973 GCF_015228065.2 Penaeus monodon
CCCCCCCCCCCCGCTTCGCTCGCCAACTTGAAATTATGGAAAAGGGAAAAGCAAATAAAACGTTTTTTTCTATCCTTTTTTTCACTTTTGAAAAACCTTTAATCCTCTGGGGGAGTGTAGTTTATAGATATTGCAAGGATGTTTTAAAGTCCGATTAATTTAGACATCGATTTTTTTTCAAAAATAACATGAAATTTTCATCGCTAAAAACAAATTAAATTTTTAGAAACCAAAATGGTTTTAATGGTTCAAAGCAAATAATCTGCAAAACGTCAAAAATCCTTTTCACAGAAATGTGTAATAGTGAAAAGGATAAGAAGGGGGGTTAGTTATTAAAAGTGCTACCTTCAATGTCGTACAGTACTCAGGGGAAATAAAAATTAACAAATGGATTAAAAGTTGTTTTTAAGGAAAAATGTGGGATTCTGCAAGGGTTCCCTTTCAGGTAGGGATTCAAAGGAAAGGGATTATGGCGTTAGATCAAAGTTTCGGGAAAAAAGTCAAGAGGGGGAAAA
>NC_051414.1:3633313-3633419 GCF_015228065.2 Penaeus monodon
CAAAATTTTTGGGGCGAAATGAGGTCCAAATTGGGGGTTTCCCTTTTTTTTTTGGCCTGACTCCATCTAAGCCCCCCCCCCCACACACACAAACACGGAAACTACG
>NC_051414.1:3633791-3634187 GCF_015228065.2 Penaeus monodon
CAGGAGATTTTGTTGAGATGGAGACAGTAGCAAATAAGTTTTAAAGGAAGATAGGCTGGGCAGGGAAAAGGGTTTTCCAGTAAAATCACTTGGGGGTTTATAGTGCCTTACCCTTTGGTTCGGGGGAACGATCGGGGGGGGCTGCCTAGTTGTTTTTTGGGGGATTTTCGGGTAAAGGGGCTGTCGGGGGGGGTCACGAAAATAACTATCCCCTTTGGGTGGTGAAACGAGTATTAAAAGGTTTTTTAGAATGGGGGTATGGAGGGCCGGGGATGTTGGGGAAGGGCAGGGGCGTGTGGAAAGAGGGAAATGTTGAATAAGTTTGTAAGCGAGGGTGGAAAAGGGCTGAAGTAGTAATACGGAGGAGGGGGTAGGAGATGAAGAATGGTTAAGATT
>NC_051414.1:3634287-3634995 GCF_015228065.2 Penaeus monodon
TCCCCCCCAAACCAAAAAACCCCCCCGGTTTTGCTGAGTACTGCCGAAAACTCCCCCCCAAAAATGATGTTTTTTTTTCTTATCTTTTTTCTTCTTTTTTTTTTCCCTTTTTTTTTTTTTCCCTTTTTTTTCCTTTTTTTTTTGTCTTTTTTTTTTTTTCTTTTTCAACTTCTTTTTCTTCTTCTTTGGGGTTTATTTTTTTTTAAGACCTTTTGTCCCCAAATTACTAAAAATTTTACCCCCTCTTTTTTTTTTATAATACGCTGGGGCATTCCTTCTTATTACGTCATCACGTCTTTGTCAAACCTACATGAAACCACATCCCCCTACTGTTTCCCTTCGATCTACCTTTTAAAAAACCCCCTCCCCTCCCCACCAAACCCAATGGAAATTTTAAACCCCAAACCCTCTCCCCCTTTACCCCCCCCCCTTTCCCCAGCGCCTCCTACCCAGGCCCGTGGTGCACTTCGTCAGAGACGCCGTCTCGCCTTCGCCCACGCCCTTCACAACATGTGGGGGGGGCGCGATGCGAGGGGGAACCGGGCTCTGCGACGCATGGCCCCCCAGTGGCCCGTACACGGGCACGACTCTTTGGGCACTTTTAAAGTGTCTTTTTTTAAGGTGATCTTTTTTTTCTGGGGGTTTTTTTACTTGCCCGTTAGATGTTTATTCCCTTTAAATGGTCTATTTTTTCCATAATCTCCCTGA
>NC_051414.1:3635043-3635287 GCF_015228065.2 Penaeus monodon
GGGGCCAAATTTTACAAAAAGGGTTTTTTTTTAAAAATTTTTTTTCCCTTTTTTCAAAACCTTTTTTTTCCTTTCCTTCTTTTAATTTTTTTCTTTTTTTTTAAACCCTTTGAAAAAAATCTAAAAAAATTTTCCCTTTTTTTTCAAATCAACGGTTTTCTTCCATTCTCCCCCTTCCCCATTTCCCTAAACCCCTTTAAAAACAAAGGGGGGCCCCCCCCTTTATTCCTTAAAAAATTTTGTA
>NC_051414.1:3635867-3636108 GCF_015228065.2 Penaeus monodon
AAAAAAAAAAAGGGCCAAGGGAAATTTCCCCCTTGGGCTCTTGGAGAGGTTTTTTGGGGGGTTGGGGAAAAGGGAAGAATGTGGGGGGGTTTTTGGGGGTTTTAAAATAAAATGGTAAAATGGTGGTGGTGGGTAGGGGGGGGCGATTATAAGGAGGGGGGGGGGGAAAATAGTGAGGGGTTTTATGTGGGGGACGAGAGGGGGGAAAGATCATGATGTATGACAATGGGAGAATTGGATA
>NC_051414.1:3636209-3636689 GCF_015228065.2 Penaeus monodon
ATGATGAAAACTTTTCAAAAATAAAGATAGCAATGAAGAATGAAGTTCGCGATGTTTCTGGATGATATGTTGATGAGGTGATTGTTTAAAATTTCATGATGATTTTCGTTATTAAAAAGCACCAGTACATATCCTTACTAACGACAAAACTGAATTATCT
Source organism: Penaeus monodon (assembly GCF_015228065.2). NCBI lineage: Eukaryota > Metazoa > Arthropoda > Malacostraca > Decapoda > Penaeidae > Penaeus > Penaeus monodon. The sequence continues at coordinate 3,636,370 of NC_051414.1, forward strand.
AAAAAAACCCCAAATACGCAAATAACAACAAAACTTTTAAAACCCTCACAAGAATCAAAAACCCTAAAAAACTATTTCCCCCCTCACGCATTTACAAGAAAAATGCTGCTGGCGGTGTAACCCCCTCCCAAAGGCTACCAGAAATTAGACAACAGCACGCAGCCCAAAAGACTGCGACGAATGCATGCCCCTGACGAAGCAAAGGCGCAGCAAGAAAAGGAGGAAAGGTTTTTTGACTACAAAAACCCGGGGCCATCACGTCCCTTGCCTCGCTAGTTTGGGTAAGTTGTGTGTGTGGATCGAAGATAAGGATCTTTCTA
>NC_051414.1:3636750-3637209 GCF_015228065.2 Penaeus monodon
CTTTTTCCCGTGAAAGGTTAGATGTGTGTGGGGGACGTGGGTATATCTGTAATAATAATCCCAACACCATTAATGACCCCAAATCCTAAGAAATCATAGTTCTAAAACCGAATAACAACAGAAACTCTCTCCCTCTCTTTCTCTCCCCGTATCTTCAGCACGGTCCTGGTAGCGGTCATCTTCTGGGGTTTTACCTGGACCACCTGTGATAAAAACATCCTCGAGGGAACTCTCATACATTCTCCTGCGGGATCTTCTCTCCTTCGCCATGACCTTTGTGATCGTCGCCCCGCCCCCCATCTTCACCTGCGGCATCACGAGGTTCTTCCTGGGCTTCTGCTACACCGTCTGCTACGCCGCCTCCTCACCAAGACCAACAGGAAAATCGAGGATTTTCAACAAGAACCCGAGCAAGCCACATAAGGTGAGTCGACGGGGTTTAAGGTTTCTAAAGGAGGG
>NC_051414.1:3637494-3638199 GCF_015228065.2 Penaeus monodon
GAAGGGGGGGGGAAGCGTACTTTGAAATTCACAGTTAATAGTTCAGTTTTTAGATTCTTGGGGAAGGGGGGGAGAAGTGGGGAAGGGTTTATTGCGTCGAGTTAAATGGGCTTTTGGTTTCCTGTGGGTGTTTGCCCTGGAGGAAATACAACCAAATGATTTTTTAGAATTATATAGGGAAGCTAATGTGACGCGAAATATTATATAAATGCAAAAAAAGTGTTATACGTATAGTGATATACCCCCTAGATGTTGTGATAATATAAAAATTGCCCCTTTTTAAATTAGAGCAAAGGGACCTATCACAACCCTTTACCTACCTTTGTTATAAATAACTGACTACGTAATTTTTAAACCATTCAGATAACGACAAAGGCACCTAACTAATCCCTCACAACATAACAGGCCAAGTACACCTCCCCGCGCTCCAAATGGTGATCGTCACCTCCTCGAAGGTGGAGGTGACATAAATTCCGGGCTCGTGTATTTTCTCGCCTCGACGAAGCACCTCTGCTCGAGAGACACTGACTTCCGCATCCGATCGCAAGGGCCCTTGATGCTATTCTACATCGGGGTCTTATCTATCCGTGGTTTTGGTCTGCTTTGCCCCGTGTAGCCATCAAGCGGGAAGGGGGAGTAAAGGGGTGGATTATTAGTGTTGGGGGAAGGTAGGGCGGGGTTTTTGGTGTGTGCGCCAGTGTGTCT
>NC_051414.1:3638308-3638646 GCF_015228065.2 Penaeus monodon
GCTTTAACAACCTAAGCGAAAAAGCCCCGTTTCCCATCTGAATACCCGAACTTTCTCTCGCAGTGTCCCGGAGGCTTCAACGAAGCGCGGTTTCTGCCTTCCAAACTACACGCCCTGTCTCATCTGGCTCGCTTCGTGCCTTTTTTCCCTGTCCAGGGGGGCCTTGATGACGTCAGGACGTCACTCTGGCCATGTCTCTGTCGCTGGGTGTATCGCCCCTTTTTTTCCAAAAACCTTGGGCACCCGAACTGTTTTTTTGTTTTTGAAGAAAAAAAAAAGTAAAAAAGAAAGTTCACGACGTGTACCTTTATATTATAAATGGAGGGGGGGGAGTGAAC
>NC_051414.1:3638704-3639206 GCF_015228065.2 Penaeus monodon
TATTTTTATAACACCTCGACATCTTTACATTTCCTCAGAGGATTCGTGCAACTCGGCTGCCTGTTCTTCCCGAAAGTTCACATCGTGTTATTCAAGCCCCAGAAGAACACGAAGGACGCCGTGATGAGCATCCAGAGGACCTCCTCCTACAGGGCGGGATCCTCCGCCAGCAGCCTTTCCCGGGTAACCTGCAGCATTTACTCGGCTCCCCGATCATCTTCCTGAACAGTGGGGGGTCTTTCTCGCTTTTCCCTCTCCCCGCTACCAACCATCGTCTATGATCTATCTACCCTCTATCGATCGTTGTCTACCCCCCACCAAACCCAACCAACCAAAATTTACTTATTCCCCAATTATACCTTACCTACCCCCCCCCTTTCCCCCCCCCAATATTCCTACCTCCCCCCCAACTAACTCCCAAACCACCTACCTACCTACCCCTACCTCCCCACCACCCACCCCACCCCACCCCCCAACCCCCCCCCCCACCCAAACCTACTTA
>NC_051414.1:3639247-3639434 GCF_015228065.2 Penaeus monodon
AAAATTTTCTACCAAACCCCCTACCACTTATTCCCACCTACCTATCATCCATAAACCCACCAACCATTTATTTTTTGATCGATCGATTTGTCATTCATCCTAAAAAACCATTATCTGTCGATCTATCACCCACCCAAACCCATCTTCTTCTATTTTTTATCCGCGATCGTAATCGTTTTGTCTAGCT
>NC_051414.1:3639530-3640507 GCF_015228065.2 Penaeus monodon
AAAAGGTGTCTATCTGTACTATTTACCCCTCATAGTCCATGGGTAAATCTATTTTATAGCTATGACTATATTTCTCCCCTTTTGTCACAAAATTTCCCCTTTTCATTCATTTGAGAAAAAAACCCAAAATGTAATTTAAAAAGTTTCATAATAAAAAAGCTTAGCCGGAAGAAATTTCACTACGTGTGCTTTATATTAAAAAGGGGGAGGGGAGGGGGGGAAAGTGAACTTAACATTATCATTATTTTAAAAAAAATAATTGACAAATTTTTTTTCATTAAAAAATCTACACGCAATGTGCCATATCAGTAAAGTTGTAATGTTGTTTTTAAAAGGACCAAATACAATAAAAATAAATCACCTTTTCTTTTTTCAGTAAAAGCTTTAGGGGTTGAAAAACTGTGATAAAATGGGGGGAATAGTAATACAAGTCAAGAAATTTTTTCCCCTTAAGTCAAAATTTAATGTATTGGGAATGATTCGATTGAGTACGAAGTTAAATTTACGATGTGTCTTAAAGGAAATGAAATTGTTATTCTTTTATCTAAAATCAAATTTATTATGTGTGCAATTAAAATAAAATTAAAAACCTCATTTTCCTTTATCCAAAGTTAAATTCACTACGTATTGTTAAAAAAAAAAAGTAAATCCTTTTTTTTTTAGCAATAAAAAATTTTTTTTTTTTTTTTCTAACAATACCGTATTATTTACAGAATTAATTATTTATATACCGTATTATTTACAGAAAATTAAAATATTTCTCTTTCTCTCGAAAACAGGCAAGCCCCCCGTTTTAAGCCAGAAGGAGGTGGTCTCCAGATCCCTCAATTCCACGACCAGAAACCTCAACCCAAATGACGTCCCGGCTTAGTTAACAAAGGCTTTCTTCACGGGGATGTCGAAGCCTCAGGAACCCACGGTTTTGTAAAAGCCTCGGGATTTGGAGGTTCATGGAGGTCGTGTATGTGTTCTCTTTC
>NC_051414.1:3640602-3641077 GCF_015228065.2 Penaeus monodon
TTTAGATTTGTGAACGTTGTAGGAATTAGAGAACTCCCGGGAAACATTTAGTGCTGGAGATATGACAAGAATTCAAAAACTGTTCGAAAAGTGTCTGGAGGAGAAACTGTGAAACTGTAAGACCAACTAGTCGTGGTCCTAAGAATCACATATTTACAGTATAATGAATGATCTAGTCATGTAGAATAATGTAAGATTGTTGTATATTTATTACTGAGGGAAGCATTAACAAATCAAATGTTTCCTAGTTGACATAATGGCCTGATGTTTATAAACTGTTCCCGAGCTTTACCTTATTATGATAAGATGCAAATACTCATACATTAAAGAGTATATCGTGTACCAAATATATGTAGAAAACCCTTGTGTGTATTGTTTTTTATGTCAACTGATGTTACATAAAAGATGGGGTTGTTTATAATGTACTTATACTATAAAAATGTAAATGCTATTTTCTGCACAGCATTCCATTTTT
>NC_051414.1:3641130-3641490 GCF_015228065.2 Penaeus monodon
ATTTTACGTCGGTAATTTTACAAGTATACGGACACAGATAAGTATTTTACTCTGCCTGTTTTGAATTTCTCTTTTACGTATTTCTAAGTGGTTCCAAAAAAGATATTGATGTAAACCCAAATATACTCAATTTATGTTATTTATTCCCGGAAAATCATAAATGTTGTACTTACAAAAAACTATACTTCAACATTCGACCGATTTCATGAAAATACTGTGATGGTTGTGCCCTCTATGTGTGGATATTTCCTTAGTTTTAAATAAAATGAGAAATACTTGATTAACTCTTTCACTCTCGGTCAGCCATACCAAAAGAAATCTAAATCATAGGGGAAAAAATTATGATAATGCCCTCACGAA
>NC_051414.1:3641746-3642642 GCF_015228065.2 Penaeus monodon
CATATACCGGTGTCCTCCCCTATATTTGCCTTCCCTTTGATATAAATTACAGACTATTTATGCGTTTCCCTTGTTCTCACGTATTCAGTCATGAAGCGTCTGTGTAATAACTTTTAGGTCTATATGTAATTTAGACCTAATTTGGGGTTTGGCCATAAATCTTCGGAAGAATACAGTTTATACTCTCGCTAGAATATAATAATAAAAAAATAAATAAAAAATAGTGAAAAATATTTACTGAAAAATTTCCTCAAAAAGTTCACTCTTCAGAATTATCTATACTATTAAGAAATTATATATTACGTGGTCACATGTAGTATTATGGTAATATTTATTTCAACAAATATTTCCCCCTTCAATAACTAGGGTTGCAACTGGCGGACGTGAAAGTAGGACGCTATTAACCTATGTTTTATAAAGTTTACATTAAATATAATCATATATACTGTATTTGTACGTTTCGTGACCCAAGAAGGGGGAACAAATGAAATTTGGTTTTTGATCTTCGATGAACAAACGATTCGTTAGGTAATCAGGCCTTTAGGATAGTTTTTATGTCTTTTTTGTCGTTTTTTCCCCATATTTCGTCTAATTAGCTCTGGTTATAGCCTTAAAATACTTCTAGAAATTACTCCAATTTCAAACATTCTCTTCCCCCCCCCCCGCTTTCGTCGCCAACTTGGAAAAGGTTATGGAAAGGCAAAAGCAAATATACGTTTTTTTTCATATCCTTTTTTTCACTTTTTGGGAAACCCTTTATCCTCTGGCGAGTGTAAGTTTTATAGGAGTATTAGCAGAGATGTTAACGTCCGATTAATATTAAGACATCGATTTTTTTCAATAATAACATGAAATTTGCATCAGCTAAACAAGCAAATTAATTTCTTAGAAACCAA
>NC_051414.1:3642764-3642943 GCF_015228065.2 Penaeus monodon
GATGTCGTACAGTAGCTCGGGGAAGTAGAAATTAACAAATGTGATTATAAAGTTTTGAAGGAAAAAAGTGGGGGATTCTGCAAGGATTTTCCGCATTGCAAGGGTAGGGATTGCAAAAATGGAAAGGGATTATGGCGATTAGATCAAAGTTTCGGGAAAAAAAACGCAAGAGGGAGAGA
>NC_051414.1:3643802-3643876 GCF_015228065.2 Penaeus monodon
TCTTTATTTATTTATTTAAAGTTTTTTTTGCTTTTGTCAACATTAATGTCATTAGGGGTTATAAAAATATAGCG
>NC_051414.1:3649851-3650018 GCF_015228065.2 Penaeus monodon
AAAAAGCCCAATCCTCAGGGGGTTTTTTGTTGAATGGAACAGACAGAAAAATTTTAAAGGGAAAAGATGGGGCTGGGCGGGAAATGGGTTTTTCCCCAGTAAATCACTGGGGGTTGATAGTCCTTTTGGGATTCGGAACGATCGGGGTGGCTCCCTAGTTTTTTTGG
>NC_051414.1:3650373-3650499 GCF_015228065.2 Penaeus monodon
AGTGAGAAGAAAGCGGGGGGGGTGGGGGTGAAGTAGAGGATGGTAGGGGGAGGAATGTCTATAGAGGTCGGTAATGACCGGGTGGGGTTTGTTTTGGGACGGACTGAATGATAGACTCCTCAAAAA
>NC_051414.1:3656631-3657420 GCF_015228065.2 Penaeus monodon
TTAGAAACAAAAATAAATTACTTAGTAGGGTTTTAACCAAAAATTAATTACAACAAAAATCAAGTCTTTTGAATTTGAAGGTAAAAAGAAATACCCTTAAAAAAAAGAAAAAAATTTTTTTTAATAATTTATCCCAAAATCTTAACAAAATACTTCAAAATCACAGTGAAAACGTAAAATTAAAAAATAAAGCAACAACGTACTTTCCACTGCATAATTATAAAAAAAAATCACTTTTTCAACCCTTATACTAACCCTTTTATAGTTTTAGTTGTAAAAATAAAATCCAATGCTACGTTTAAAAATTTAGCCAATCCGTTCTGCCAGGAGCTTTAAAAAAAAAGAACTGCGCTAAATTTGGGTCTGTAAATTAACTCTACAAATCTGAATAGTAATATATTCATAAAATCCACTTTTACAACGCAAAATAATTGAACATAACCCAACAAGTGAAAAAAAAAAATTTTAATCAAACAAAACTAACATTGGTTTGTTACAAGGTGGCCAATGAGCAAAAACATAAATAAACTTGCAAAAAGGAAACTAGCGAGATAGCAAGGAAAAAACCATAACCCAAGGTATCAAAAAAGTCCTCAGACAGCATTAAGTGTGGGAAAAAAATTATTAGAAAAAAATAAATAAAAAAAAATAAAAAATAATAAAAATCAAATATAATATAATAAAAGGGGATTGGATAGATTGAAGTGAAGAATAAATGAGAAGCTTAAAAACCTAAAATCTATAAAAGAAATGCCAATGGCTAGAACACATTCCAAAAAAATAAGATCC
>NC_051414.1:3657452-3659109 GCF_015228065.2 Penaeus monodon
GGAAAGATTTAAGGTCAGGACAGGGAATGTTAGTATTAACGAATGAAGTCATGGCTAGCATACAAATTTTCTTACTTGCAACTTTTGCACAACTGTCTTGCTAGACTAAATGATATTCTTTAATGTAAACTATCCTAGTACTGGATGGGAGGGGGGAGGGTGGCAAAGCACTTACAAAACACTTGCAGCATGACATTCTGCTCAATTACACACTTGCATCTGCAACTCCCATCAAACGGCACAGCTCAATGCTTTTGAATCACTCTCTTATTTTAGGACAACAGAAAAATAAAGAAAAAATAACTCACCATACACTTCCACACCTCTAAGAGAGTTCAGTAAAATATCATAAATATTTCCAAGGTGGACACAATATTAGGCGCTTAAGTATTTCACCAACAGGTTCATGTTAATGCTTCAAACTAAACATAGCAAGATGGGGTGGGAAGAGAGTCTCACCAACACTACCTATTCAATATCCCAAAATGCTATAAAACACAGGTTTTATGCTATTTACATCATTGTGACAATATTTACACACAACTTCATTCCCACCTATAAAACTTTTTTTCTCAGTACTCTACCTCCAATGAGGAGAACGGTATCATCTTACATCTCTCTTTATCAGGTGATTAAGAGAAGTAAATAAAATTAAAACGTGTTACAATCACCCACTTGATTTCTTGTGCTACAGGGTTTCTTTACTGCACATCCTTTTGGATTTTTGAGACCATAAAAAAATATATTTTAGAAGACAAATACTGTTGGGAAGACATCTTATATAAAAAAAATAAAAAATAAAAAGCAAGGATAATCAGAATAACTGTCTGGAGGGGACCATCTCTTAAACTAGACAATTATTATTTTTTTTTTTTTTTGTCTTAAAAAAAATGATAAACATCATTTCTTTTACATATATATTTTCCTTTTTTTTGGAGGGGAGGGGGGAAGAGGGGGAAGGGAATTCCCTTTAAAATAAACTATTCATAAAAACAAATGCATGAATCAATTTATTACCATATCTTCTTAAAACCAGTTTTGAAAATGTAGATAGTTCAGTCCTTCCCAGATCTATTGCAACAGTTCCCTTGACAATGTAATTCTAACTTTATGAGTGATGAAGGTTGCAACACAACCGACGCAAATAATAATCCCCCCAAAAAAAATGAGTAATAAAAATAGAATCCCATTTTGGGGTTTTTTCCTAAAAGCCCGGAGGTGCCCAAAATGGCAATACAACCCAATTATCCATTTTGCTCCCCAATTATAGAAGGTCCCCAAGTATCAGATCAAAATATCACTCGTAATTTCCAAATGTCTTGATGTATAAACAATAACAATACCTACATCAGTGACATACATAGTCTTTCAAAATAAAATCTGGTACAAATTTGCTGCATAAAAAGTAGTGATCTACCAAGAAAATTTGAAAGAAAGAAAGAAAAAGATTTTACTCCTGAGAATGTGGAGTTGCCAGTTCTTGCAGCTGTGCGGCAGCCTAATAAAATTTCTTTGCTTGAGCATCTTGTTATCTCTGAAACAAGGAAGAAAAAGTCTATTAACAGTAGTCAATAGATTTATGAGTAGTCATAGCAATAACAACACACTACAAATATATAGTTGTAACACATGCATGTCTATACTGTAATCATGCATG
>NC_051414.1:3659142-3659991 GCF_015228065.2 Penaeus monodon
TTCACAAAAGCACAATACACAATGGAAATAAAAATTACAAGTGAAATAGCTATATTCACTGATGATAAATCACTAACCCACTCACAAGGGAGCTCCTGGGTCATAACAAAGCACATGCCAGAATTAAAACCGCAGGAAACATAAATTTACCTCATTTTCTACCGTCTCGGCTATGGCATAAATGAGTGATTATATAATGCCGCTAAAAAGGGCTTTAAGCCTAGTTTGAGGGGATATTTCTCTTCTGTGAACAAAAACCAGGGCCAAACAAGTGAAAAACTATCTGGCACATACAACTTTGAGCAGGCTAGACCACATGACATGGTGGGATATCATCCGGACATAAGGGACGGTCTAGCCAAAGTGAAATATCATTGAGCGAGTTAAAAATTGCTAACACAAAAAGTAGAAACCTGAAGAACATCACTATACTTAATACTATACTTTGAATCTATAGAAATTAAAATCAAATGTAAATAGTCTATTTTCAACACAGCTTAATAAACAACTATCTACAAAATGCTACCTACATAAATCTACACAAGTTCAAAGAGCAATTATCTTATCCTTCAACAGTACTACATAAGTAATTTTTGGCCACATACAGATCACAAAAGTATGGTCACTGCAAACTTACTTGAACATCAAAGATCAACAATATTATACTGATAAGTAATGAAATTCTATTAGAAACAAAAGTCAGACTCACTGTATCTTGTATACTAGGAACAAGAAAGCAGAACAGCTCTTGATCTAATTATTTTCTAGTATAACAACTGTCTATCTCAACAATCAACTCCTTTTTTCTGATAAATTGATTTACAACTTATTTAAAGAGCAATATGGCTG
>NC_051414.1:3660051-3660306 GCF_015228065.2 Penaeus monodon
TACAGGCTAAAAATCTGCAAGGGTTATGGGTGCACAGACAAGTTACTTCAAAGTCAAAAGGGCTTTTTGGAAGATTATCGTCACGATATCCCCGGATTCGGGTTGTCTAACTTACTAGCACCGCAATCGCTAGTGGAAGTGCTCGTGGCGGGATGAGAACCACCGCACTAAGCAGCCCTCAGAGTCCCCACTGCTCCCTCTAAATGGTATTGAGAACATTTAGATATACATTTGCTTTCTCTAATCCTTGTCTTC
>NC_051414.1:3660502-3660678 GCF_015228065.2 Penaeus monodon
CTTTATTTCAATTACAGTGAGAGTATAACAGAAAAGTAATTAACTGTAGTTAAACTCAAACTTCAAATAAAAAAAAATAATAATACAGAGTGTAAACAGTATAGACCAGAAAAAACATGGAATATCATACAAAAAAAATATATATTCACTATCATACAGCTTCATCACACAAATTT
>NC_051414.1:3660739-3661439 GCF_015228065.2 Penaeus monodon
TCTTACCTGTATATAATATATCCTATCAGCAGTACCACCTGGATAACCATGAATGTGATAAACATGCCAGTTGAGACACAGCTGACTGTAGGGCACCCGCCTGCAGGCCCAGAAGTCAATCGCTGGTTGGCTGTACCGAGATCACGCTGTGAAAAAAACATAATGTGTTAAAAGCTTTACTATGTTAATACCCATACTATGTTAACTGGACACACAATGATGCAAAATATCATCAATTATCATGAGGTATAACTGTTCAAAAGTGACTATATTGCTTACTACCACAGACCATATCCTAAAAAGAAGACAATGAAGAACCATTGCCACTTGTAAGTTATGGGAAATAATGCCAAAAACAATCGTTAATACTCAAATAAATTTCAACCAACAGGTAAGACTTACCTTTACAATATTGAGACCTTCCTTCATCTCATTGAGAGTAACATGCAGATCATAACCAACTGGCTGGACAGAGCCCTGAGGCTTCTGACTGTTAGTTAATAACTGGTTGCTCTTTTGGTGAATATCATTCACGAAGTTCCTGCAAAAAAGTACATCCCATAAATAGTGATCTGATGACAATCTTTACTGAACTTGTATAAAACAAGTTGTATAAAATATAACCTTTGACTTACTCCACTTTTTCATGCCAGTGATGGCTATCCTTGTTATGGTTGTATACCTTTATAATATATATATA
>NC_051414.1:3661600-3662046 GCF_015228065.2 Penaeus monodon
AAGTGTCAAACAGTGACAGGGATGGCTGTCATGGCAGAATCCCTGTTTTTGAGGTCGGTAGATATATATTTTTTTTTTTACCTTTTGACATCAAGTCAAGTAAGGTTGCATTTACAGAGTTTTCTTGCTGATGACATCAGGTCACATGACTGTGATATAAGATCTCGTGACTATACCATGCCATGTCACATGACTATATCACATGATTTTCCCCATCCTTTTGGGGGTCGTGGAGCAACATGATTGGCTTAAAAAAACAGTACATAGGATCATTCCAGGAGTTTTCTCCATCATCTGGCTGTTTTTCTTTTTTTGTCAGTGCGGGAGCTTTTGTGTTTTTGGCCTTCAGTTCTTGATGGAATTGCAGTCCAAGCGATCCCCTGATGTCATTCCTGATCTTCCTGCTGACAATGTCCCACAACAGGTTTGATGCCTTCACATTGGCA
>NC_051414.1:3662395-3663667 GCF_015228065.2 Penaeus monodon
ACACCACTTTCCAGGACCATGTGCCAGAGGACACACCCTTTCACAGGTGGAGGTAGTATGCCTGGAGACAAGGATCCTCTGCAAGATCTGCAGGGTTTACCAGTGCCCATCCACTTGCTTCAGCCAAGATGCTCCCCGAGATGATAAACCTTATCCGGGTACATATATTTACATATTTTGTATATCTTTATTTCAAAATTTTTTTTTTTTTTCTGTGAAAACACACTACTTCCTTCACACAGTAAATGCTACACACAAGCTGTAATGTGGAGTTTATACTACAATGTAGGTCAGTCCTTCAAAGAACATATTATATGGCTAAATTAATCCTTCAAATACGAACATAATAAAAACTTCGAGGCAAGCAAGCAGGCAGCGAACACCCTGACAGAGAGCATAGAAAGATGCCAGTACTTGCCAGAGTAATGCACAGATATTCTGGCTCATCAATGAAGCAATTGCAGTTTATGCTACAATATATGTCAGTAATATACTTCATAGAAATCATTTAGCTAAAATAATCCTCCAAGTGGGAACATGTTATAATATGATAAGTTGTAATAATTTTCTTCAAACTGCCTGCCTCAAGGCAAGGAGACAGGGCTGGCAGAGCATAGCGAACAACCCGGCAGAAAGAACAGATGGATGCCAGAATTTGGAATGCGTGCCACACAGCAAATTCTGGCACTGTTAGTGTAGGTTAACCATATGTAAATAAATATGAAAGGATTTATATTGTAGAGAAATAGTAAAATAAGTTGTAAAAAAAAGAAAAACGAAAATGAAGTCAAAAAAGAATGACAGTAACATCACAAACCCCTAAATCCCCTAAATGACAGACCCAAACAAATAAAACAAAGTACTCACTTGATATCTCTTGCTGTTGCCACAATGTCCCTCTGGTTATTCAGGATCGAGTCACTTCATGACGCCTGATAGTGTCCCTGGTAGCGCTCCAACCTGTGCTGGAGGTACCTGTCCTGCAGGAGCAACCTGGCCTCCTGGAAAATCAATTATTATTATAATCCTCACTTACTTTCATCCTATTCTCATAGAATATGCTAAAGAATAACCTTCATATTACACCTGCCAGAAAACTGGGGATAAATATTATAGGCATCCAAAGGAAATCATTCTTGTATGAACTGACAATTACATGTACCCTTACCCATGCCACTGTGGACTGCAGACACAAGGCCAAGTGTACGTTCCTGGCGACCAATTATCTCATCCAATTTGGCATGGAGATTGCGAATAAGATCATGGATCTAC
>NC_051414.1:3663690-3664433 GCF_015228065.2 Penaeus monodon
CATTAATTCCCAAAGAGTAAACATACAACCATTTTTCCTTATATTAGAAAATAATACTATCTATATATACCTATAAATAATATCTGAGAACTTGACATCCAACAGACTTCTTTTCCTCAACCTATAATCAAAGGGACAAAGAAAAAGAAAACAATGCTGGCACGAAAAATACACTTTTATCGCACCTTATTTAACAGTAATGAACACCAAGTACCTGTCCTTGTCCTTGGAAGATCTGACGCAACTCTCTCTGCTCTCCAGTCTCGTACTCTTCTTCTGCTTCCTTGCGTACGGAATCAGGATTTTGTGCTACATACCTAGGGATAGCATGCGAGTTAGGTCTCTGGTATGACATTTTGCCATATGACCAAAAATAATTGACAGAAAACAGAACAACATATATATAATTGTAAAGACAATAATTTTAGCATACATTCTTACAATTCAGTAATTTTAATTGTGAATAAAATAACATTCCATTTAGGGTAATCAACCATATATGCTTAATTCCACAATAAAAACAGTATTTGTTTTGCAGAAAAACCCATATCTAATATACATAAAAATTGTATATATAATCACATTACACTGGGTCTACTCATGCATGGTTCAGCACAATTACTTTATCAGTTACGTAACACAAGCTTGGGAAATTATGAATGGACATCCTTCTACACTCAAGTACTTCTCCAGATAAAAATAGATCTCATTTCCACTCACTTTCATTTGGTTAAAATACTGAT
>NC_051414.1:3664480-3664690 GCF_015228065.2 Penaeus monodon
TTTTATCTTAAATAACTGAGGAAATGAAAAGTAACAAAGAAGACTTGAAAAAAATCAAACTGTATGGTATAATCATGTGAACTTTCACACATGGAGAAATTCCCACAGAATCTTTTATAACCATGAAACTTTTGCTTATCTTTGGTTTTAGTCCAAAGAGCTTAAACTAAACTTGTATAATATTGATATGATGACACAATGGGAAAATAC
>NC_051414.1:3664931-3666887 GCF_015228065.2 Penaeus monodon
GCCAGCATGGAAAATAGGTAGCATGACATTAGAGCCACTCACTCGTCGCGCGCCCTGGGTAGGCTTAGTGGGGGGTTCTTCTCCTGGTACTCTGGACTCTCACGGAACCCTCCTCTCCCGCATTGGCCTGCATGACTGCCATCTCCTCGGAGAACTAGGAAGTCACCAGGACTTCAGGACTGGGAGAAGTCCTTCATTCTCAGAGGTGGCACGTACGGATGGAGTTCCAGAACACCCGAAATTCAAGTTTGAGAAATACAATCTATAGTGATCGTCTGCCAGTTTTGTTTTCTCCACATGTTTATTCAGAGAGGAAGGATCTGGCTACAAGATCCTCCAATCCTTTTTCTCTGCTTTTTGATGTATTTCTTCCCTGATTTCTATACCTTTTGAACAAAACCTTTAAATACACAATTAGTAAGAACAGTTATAACAGGAAAGATTATGATAAGCAGTGTCCATATTCAAGAAACATGATCACAGTGAAAATGATGTTGATAAAGACAGATAGCAACAATCACCCACAATGAAGTGAAGTGCAAAATCTTACATCATGATCGTCAGCCAATCCACCAGTGGCGGCTGTAATTCCAAAGTATCCGCTTGGAGGAATATAGACGTTCTCAGCTCGCATGCAGATCTCGTAGTCCTTTTCGTTATTCGTCATTCCATTGTGGATCAACAACTGTGTAAAGATGAACAAAATTATTATTAATTAATTGTCTAGCTCAAAGTCTAGCTTCTACTTAAAATCATGAATCCAAGACCATAAATGCAACTTCCACACTGAAAATGAAAAAAAATCATACATATAAAAAGAAGTGAAAATAATGCAACATAAGTTAGAATTGTAATTAACATACAGTTCTAACTGTACATTGCAATCTTGTTTTTCTTTCCTTTAAAAAATATGGTGTATTTTATACCCCTAATATCACCTAGGCCTACTCAACATAGCAAGGCTTTTCCCCCTACATAATAGTAGTAGTAAGTATATATCTAAATGAACTAAGAAATTACCTAAATAATCAACAAATATCCATATATCCATATGATAATTTAAAAAAAAAATGAACAAGAAAAGAAAGCAAATCTAAAAACAGATTTACATCTTTTTCAATTCCATCACGGAATTTTATGTATGCATCTTGAAATGTACATTTGATATATAAATGCTAAAAATGTAAAATAGAAGTTGTACTGGGATATATATCATAACATTATGCACAAAACATTCCAGGTGAAACAAAAAAATTACAAAAAACAAGGCAAGGGGACACAAAAGAATGGGATTGTTAATATCATGTACAGTAATGTCACATGCAATAACCATAATCAGCAGTTCTTAAACATTTGGATAAAACAAATTAGCATGTAACCTTCCTTTGTACTCCAGTAATCATTAATGAAACCGCATTCTCTTCCAACAAAATTGAGATTACTTTAATTCTTCTTTTACAATCTTATACTATTATGCATCAATAACATAACATATCTTACAAAGCTGCAGGCTAAATTATTATTATTTTCTTTTTATACCATAAAACAGGAATCCCAAGAAAAGCTTACTTTGTGCATCTGGTAACAGGCACAATCAAAAAGAGAAGCATGATTACACTTTATGTTCTCTGACACTTATTCAATTTCTCACCAAACCCAACCCCCCCCAAAAAAGATGCATTACTCAAAGCATGGTTCCTACCTATACCTCATGTGGTCATGTGCAACAGGCAACATTTACCACAACCTAATATTTTCACTGCAGGATATTAGAAGGATTAACACCAACACTCACAATCAAAATCATTAAAGGGGCTTCACACCACCACACTCTGAACTACTTATCCTAGGGAAGGTTGCTCTATCGTTCTTAATTAGCTGGTCAATTGGGAATCGTAAATTGCCACTCTTTGGTTCACACCATCATGCCTCCCTACCGGGCTCATGCTCCCCAGC
>NC_051414.1:3666954-3668751 GCF_015228065.2 Penaeus monodon
GGGTTTAGGTGTTGAGGTTGCCGACAAGTCTTCTGTTGGTGTGCCCTCACTGGTGCCCAGCCACCCCCAGCCAGCCTCCATCTCCCCTTCTGCATTCTCGTGTACAGGCTCCTCTAAAGTGTGGCTGTTCTCCGGGGCATCTTGTGTGTATTCTGCCTCGACAATTTTTCACTCTCTGGGCTCACGGTTGAGGATGCTTCCTCATTACCCCACCAACTAGTAGTAGTCGACTGAGAGTCATCTTCAGGCAAATTTGTAGTGGTTGAAGTGTCGGGGGAGGCAGTTGTTGTGTACTCATCATACTCATACAAAGGGGCACCCGTTGTTGTAGGAGAGTCAGTGGTGGTTGAACTTTCGTATTGGTTCGACTGGTTGTATTGGCTCATCATACCTAGTCCCATTTTCATCCTCTACAACACCCTCTTCTTCCATTTTTGAATAATCATACTCTATCAGCTGGGTTTTTACCTGTCCATGTCAAGTTATTAATGTTCCAAAACATTATCATTCTGGTCCTCTATTAAAAATACCGAGAATTTTTTTTTTTATGCTAAAAGGACTGTCACCCTCAAAATTCCTAAAACCATACCCAAAATCCAAAGGTAAAGTATTAGCATCTATTATAAAATAGATAACATCCTTTTCCACATTTATACATGCAGTATACAAAATTACAATAAAAAAAATATATTTAATCAATGCAGATACATTTTAAACCCCACCACCCCTCTCCCTCTGATTCATAAAAAAAACCAGGTAATCCTTTGCAACTAAACTTACCGTTAGGACATTCTTGTAGTACTCAATTTTCGCTCTTACTGGGAAGGGCTTGTTACGGAAGTCTCGCAAACATCCTCCTAGCTGTTGGCTCAGCCCGTCGCTAGAATCAAAGAAATTAAATTTTAAGCAGGAAGTGAATATCTAATGAATATCTAATTATCTGAATGTGATATGTGGTTTTCTTATGAGATCCGTAAGTTTCTCTTCATCACTCATATGAAGTAATAAGATTTTATTCATAATACCTAAACTGTAATTGTTATAAAGATAGCATACAGGAGGACTACACCATCAGATGAAATCACTTCACTTGAAAGAAGTGATGAACAAACTCTTCTAAATGGACAAACTTCCACAAAGTTTTCCACATAAAACAAATGGCCTCCTAACCCTACCCATGCTGATTGTCATATTTCCCTAGCTGTCCTTTTGCATAGTTTAAGTAAAAGAAAAATAACTATCAATAACTTATACAGATGGTACACTGTTAATATACTTACTGTTCATGATCGTAGACTTTAGTCCCATCGTTGACCATAGCCATAACATAGGGTTGTGCGCTTGTTGTCATTATCAAAGGAATCAAAGAACACGCCCAACCCATTCCACTTGTCTGAGCTACCAAAAAACAGGGCCCTCAACTCCTGGTTTGTCTGTGAACCAGATTGCCTGGAAGCCAAAGAAAAAGGTCATAAATTGAGTACTCACTTCAATGGCACTTGCCCAACACATGTTGGTCTCAGTATACAAGTGTCATTTTAGATTTTCTATTTATAACAACTGTAAAAGAGACAATACAAATTTTCTAAATCAAATTACACTTACCAAGCCATCAGCACTATTCTCCCTCTGCCAGTCACTCGGAACACAACATCGACTTCCCACCATTCAAAGTTGTAGGATTCTGGTCCAGATCTGACCTTTCTGACTCCGCAGAGATGGAGTGATTCTCACGCTTCTCGCTCGCAATTGCATCTGGAAAAATATAATTGGAAATAGAGCATCTATTACAAAAAG
>NC_051414.1:3668851-3669682 GCF_015228065.2 Penaeus monodon
GGCTTCCTTTTTCTTTAAATTTTTTCTTCTCTTTTTCTTTCCTTTCTTTTTTTTGTTTTTATTTTTCTTCTTTTCCCTCTTTTTCTTTTTTTCCCTCCACATCCTTTTTCACTATTCGCTTCTTTCTTCTTTTCCGTTTGCCTTCTTTACTTTCTCTCTCTCTATTCTCATTTCTTCTCTAACCATAAGGTCTTATCATCGGATCTGCCAATAAGAACCGCCAAGCAAATAAAATTCTCCACACGAAATACAAAGCCAAAAACATATACGCATAACAACAAGTAACATGAACACACCAACAATCCCCCAGTATTAACCAGAATAACATTACAGTGGTGGTGGTCTTCGCTAACGACGAGGTCACAGCCAAGTTAATGAAAACGGTGCAGCTTCACGGCCGTTATTCGCACATCGTCTGGGTTGGGTCCGACGGCTGGAGCTCATCGTCGCCAAAGGTACTGTAAAAGAGTACTAAAAAGAAGGTCAATAAGGAAGGACGTAGAAGGAAAATTGAGTGGATGGATAGAGAGTATTAAAGTAAGGTCAGTATTGAAGGAAAAATTGAGTGGATAGATAGAGAGTATTAAAGTAAGGTCAGTATTGAAGGAAAAATTGAGTGGATAGATAGAGAGTATTAAAGAAAGGTCATAAATTTATCTCTTACACTGATATGTTATTTGGAAATGAGTTTAGGACCACTGGAATATAAAAAATCATTATAAGAATTGTTATAAAACAGTACCCGCTGCAAGATACACAGTGCTATGAAAAATTATAAAAAATAGCAATGCTCAATAAACTGCAATTATTGCATAAAGATGTATTTTTATT
>NC_051414.1:3669710-3670018 GCF_015228065.2 Penaeus monodon
CTATATGTACATGAAATAACACTTAAGAGAATAATCCGTTATTGATACATGCTTCATCCCCCGTCAACTGTAAAAATGCATTTCATTAAAAATAAATTATCATAGAAGTCTTCAGTACTAACCACGCCCTCCTCCTTTACAGCAAGTGGAGGCGGTGGTCGAAGGCGCCATCGCCGTCAGGCCTTTGGTCAACTCTCTGCCCGGCTTTGATGAGTACTTCCGCTCCCTCACTCTTGCAGGGAACCAACGCAACCCCTGGTTTGCTGAGTACTGCGCCCAGGGGAAACTGCCCCCCGAAGTGAGTGTTC
>NC_051414.1:3670147-3670667 GCF_015228065.2 Penaeus monodon
TTGGCGTTTCATTTATTTTTTTAAGACCTTTGTCCTAAATTACTAATTATCCCCGTCTTTTTTTTATATATACGCTGTCATTCCTTCCTTATCTACGTCATCACAGATCTTTGTCAATCCGTACATGAAGCCACATACCCCCTACTGTATCTCCATGTCGATCTACCTTTCAAACAACCCCCTCCCCTCCCCACAGCAGCCTAATGGATTTAACCACAACCCTCTCCCCCTTCACCCCCTTCCGCAGCGCCTCCTACGCACAGGCCCCGTGGCTGCACTTCGTCAGAGACGCCGTCTACGCCTTCGCCCACGCCCTTCACAACATGTGGGAGGCGCGATGCGAGGGAATCCAGGTCTCTGCGACGCCATGGCCCACAGTGACACGTACACGGACACGAGCTCTTTGGACACTTACTTAACGTGTCTTTTGAAGGTGATCTTTTTTCTTCTGGTGTTGTTTACTTGCCGTTTAGATGTTTATTGTCCTTTACAAGTGGTCTAATATTTCCATAATCTCACC
>NC_051414.1:3670716-3671105 GCF_015228065.2 Penaeus monodon
GTCGTAATGGTTTTAGGGACACAACTTTTCTGGACGGAGGAGAAAAGAGAATTGTCATTTTTAGTGGAAATAAGGGTTTGATTAAAAAGGTGTACTGCCTATGGTTTCGGAAAACCGTTAAAATACGAAAATGTTTTTCATTCGGACAAATGTTCATTATTAGGATTTTTTTTCTTTCATTTTACAACGCTTGATGTGCAATTTAAATACATAAAGAGAGAAACTTAGAGAAACTTTTTTCTTCAGACGTCAACGGTCGTAGCTTCCAGTTCGAATAAAACGGGGGCGGCCTTCCCTCGATACAGTGTCCTCAACTACCAGCGGGTGGATAAACTACAACTACATGTGGGTCCCCGTCGGCACCTATTCACGTGAGTCGAGATTTGTAC
>NC_051414.1:3671775-3672134 GCF_015228065.2 Penaeus monodon
TCAAAATAACAAACAAAAAAATAACGCAAACTTTCTCTTCCTCAAAAAAACAGGACGTCAGAGGGTAAAATTCCTCGACCTTGAAGAATCTTCGTTGAAATTCCGCCAGCATGACCGCCTCCCTGTGTCCTCCTGCGGGACGCCTTGCAAACCGGGAGAGGCCAAGATACTGGTGCTCTTGGAGAGTTTTTGGTGTGTTGGAGAAGGCTAGAATGGTGGAGAGATTGATGGTGATTGATGGTGATGGTGGTGTGGTAGGGTGGGCGATTATAAGGAGGAGGAGGGGGAGGATAGTTGATGATGATGTGGAGGACGAGAGGGAGGAATGATCATGATGATTATGACAATGGTGAGAATTG
>NC_051414.1:3672197-3672301 GCF_015228065.2 Penaeus monodon
AGAGAGGAGAGGAGAGAAGAGGAGGATATTAGTGTGGGGATGATGATAACGTTCATAATTGAAGATAGCAATTGAAAGAATGATAGTTCGCGATGTTTGCTAAG
>NC_051414.1:3672347-3672751 GCF_015228065.2 Penaeus monodon
TTTCGTTATTAAAAGAGCACCAGTAGCATATCCTTACTAACGACAGAACTAGAATTATCTCAAAAACACCATACGCAAATAACAACACAAACGTTTGAACACCTCACAAGATATCATAAACCCTAATAACCTATTTCCACCCTCACGCAGCTACAAGATAAATGCTGCTGGCGGTGTGAACCCTGCCAAGGCTACCAGTACTTAGACAACAGCACGCAGCTCTGCAAAGACTGCGACGAATGCGATGCGCCTGACGACAGCAAAGGCGCATGCAAAGAAAAGGAGGAAAGGTTCATTGACTACAAGAACCGGTGGGCCATCACGTCCCTTGCCTTCGCTGTTTGGGTAAGGATTTGTGTGTGGTGGATCGAAGAATCTAAGGATCTATCTATGGGTGGGGACGG
>NC_051414.1:3672797-3673280 GCF_015228065.2 Penaeus monodon
TGGGGGGGGGGCTTGTTCCGTGAAAGGTTAGATGTTGTGGTGTGGACGTGGGTATATCTGTACATAATAATCCCGACACCCATTAAATTTGACCCCAATCCTAAGAATCATAGTTCTAAAACCGAATAACAACAGAAAACTCTCTCCTCTCTTTCTCTCCCAGGTATCTTCAGCACGGTCCTGGTAGCGGTCATCTTCTGGGTTTACCTGGACACACCTGTGATCAAAGCATCCTCGAGGGAACTCTCATACATTCTCCTTGCGGGGATCTTCCTCTCCTTCGCCATGACCTTCGTGATCGTCGCCCCGCCCACCATCTTCACCTGCGGCATCACGAGGTTCTTCCTGGCTTCTGCTACACCGTCTGCTACGCCGCCATCCTCACCAAGACCACAGGATATCGAGGATTTTCAACAAGAACCCGAGCAAGCCACATAAGGTGAGTCGACGGGGTTCAAGGTTCTAAAGAGAGGTAGGATAATC
>NC_051414.1:3673560-3674261 GCF_015228065.2 Penaeus monodon
AAGGGGGGGAAGCGTACATTGTAATTCACAGTTAAGTAGTTCAGCTTGTTTAGATTCTTCGGGAAGGGAGGGAGAAGTGGGGAAGGGTTTATTGCAAGTCAGAGTTAAATAGGCTTTTGGATTCCTGATAGGGTCGTTTGCCCTGGAGGAAATACACACCTAATGAGGTTTTAGAATTATATATGGAAGCTACATGTGACGCGAAATATATATATGAATAGCTAAAAAGTGTCATATACGTATAGTGATAATACACCCTAGATGTTGTGATAATATACAATTGTCAATATTTGAATTAGAGCAAAGGGACCTATCACAACCCCCTTTAACCTACCTGTTGTATAAATATACTGACTACGTAATTTTAAGCCATTCAGATAACGACAAAGGCACCTAACTCAATCCCTCACAACATAACAGGCCAAGTACACCTCCCCGCGCTCCCAAATGGTGATCGTCACCCTCCTCGTAAGCGTGGAGGTGATCATCAACATCTCCTGGCTCGTGTATTACTCGCCATCGACGAAGCACCTCTGCTCGAGAGACACTGACTTCCGCATCCGCATCTGCAATGGCCTTGATGACTATTCGTACATCGTGGGTCTTATCTATCCGCTGGTGTTGGTCTGCTTCTGCACCGTGTACGCCATCAAGACCAGGAAGGTGAGTAAGGAGGTGGATTAATTAGCTGTTGGTTGATA
>NC_051414.1:3674408-3675049 GCF_015228065.2 Penaeus monodon
TGCATAAACAACCTAAGCGAGAAAGCACCGACTACACCCATCTGAATATCCCCGAACTTTCTCTCGCAGTGTCCCGGAGGCTTCAACGAAGCGCGGTTCATCGCCTTCACGAACTACACGACCTGTCTCATCTGGCTCGTCTTCGTGCCTCTCTACCTGTCCACGGGGGCCTCTGATGACGTCAGGATCGTCACTCTGGCCATGTCTCTGTCGCTCGGGTGTGTATCGTGTCCCTTGTCACCCGAACTGTTTTTGTTTTGAAGAAGAAAAAAAAGTAAAAAAGAAAGTTCACGACGTGTACCTTTATATTATAAATGGGAGGGGGGGAAGAAAGTGAACTTCCGTTATTATTATCATTTTAAATATATATTTTTTTAATTAAAATAAAATAAAATAAAATATTTCATAACACCTCGACATCTTTACATTTCCTCAGAGGATTCGTGCAACTCGGCTGCCTGTTCTTCCCGAAAGTTCACATCGTGTTATTCAAGCCCGAGAAGAACACGAAGGAGCCGTGATGAGCATCCACGAGGACCTCCTCCTACAGGGCGGGATCCATCGCCAGCCCCCCTCCGATAACCTGCAACATCACTCGGCTCCCGCGATCATCTTCCTGAACAGTGAGGGTCTTTCTCCGT
>NC_051414.1:3675666-3676615 GCF_015228065.2 Penaeus monodon
CTTTGTCACATAATTCCATTTCATTTCATTTGAGAAATAACTATGCGGATCTAAAATGTTCATATAATAAAAGCTTAGCGCCAGGGTACAGTGAATAGAACTTGTTGCTTTGAAGAAAAAAAGTAAAAAAGAAAGTTCACTACGTGTGCCTTTATATTATAAAGGAGGGGGAGGGGGGGGAAAGTGAACTTAGACTATTATCATTATTTTTTAATGAATAAATAATTGACAAATTTTTTTTTCATTAAAAAATCTACACGCAATGTGCACATATCAGTAAAGTTGTAATGTTGTGTTAAAAGGACCAAATACAATTAAAATATAATCATCCTTTTCTCCTTTCAAGTAAAAGCTTTAGTGTTGAAAACCTGTGATAAAATGTAGTACGGGAATAGTAATACAAGTCAAGAATTCGTCACTTAAGTCAAAATTTAATGTATTGGGAATGATTCTGATTGAGTACGAAGTTAAAATTTACGATGTGTCTTAAAGGAAATTAAATCTGTTATTCTTTTATCTAAAATCAAATTTATTATGTGTGCAATTAAAATAAAATTACACCTCATTTTCCTTTATCCAAAGTTAAATTCACTACGTATTGTTAAAAAAAAAGTAAATCCTCTTTTTTTATTAGCAATAAAAAAATATTTTTTTTATTTTTTCTAACAATACCGTATTATTTACAGAATTAATTATTTATAATACCGTATTATTTACAGAAAATTAAAATATTTCTCTTTCTC
Source organism: Penaeus monodon (assembly GCF_015228065.2). NCBI lineage: Eukaryota > Metazoa > Arthropoda > Malacostraca > Decapoda > Penaeidae > Penaeus > Penaeus monodon. The sequence continues at coordinate 3,676,410 of NC_051414.1, forward strand.
TCGAAAACAGGCAAGCCCCCCGTTAAGCCAGAAGGAGGTGGTCTCCAGATCCCTCAATTCCACGACCAGAACCTCAACCCAAATGACGTCCCTGCTTAGTTAACAAAGGCTTCTTCACGGGATGTCGAAGCCTCAGGAACCCACGGTTTTGTAAAGAGGCCTCGGGGATTTGGAGGTTCATGGAGGTCGTGTATGTGTTCTCTTTC
>NC_051414.1:3676727-3677223 GCF_015228065.2 Penaeus monodon
TTTAGATTTGTGAACGTTGTAGGAATTAGAGAATCTCCAGGAACTATTTAGTGCTGGAGATATGACAAGAATTCAAAAACTGTTCGAAAAGTGTCTGGAGAGAAACTGTGAAACTGTAAGACACTAGTCGTGGTCCTAAAGAATCACATATTTACAGTATAATGAATGATCTAGTCATGTAGAATAATGTAAGATGTGTTGTATATTTATTACTGAGGGAAGCATTATACAAATCAAATGTGTTCCTAGTTGACATAATGGCCTGATGTTTATAACTGTTCCCGAGCTTATACCTTATTATGATAAGATGCAAATACTCATACATTAAAGAGTATATACGTGTACCAAATATATGTAGAAACCCTTGTGTGTATTGTTTTTTATGTCAACTGATGTTACATAAAAAGACATGGAGGTTGTTATAATGTTACTTATACTATAAATGTAAATGCTATTTTCTTGCACAGCATTCCATTTTTACAAACAAGATCATAAC
>NC_051414.1:3677265-3677589 GCF_015228065.2 Penaeus monodon
TGTACTGTCGGTAATTTTACAAGTATACGGACACATGATAAGTATTTTACTCTGCCTGTTTTGAATTTCTCTTTTACGTATTTCTAAGTGGTTCCAAAATGATATTGATGTAAACCCAAATATACTCAATTGATGTTATTTATTCCAGGAAAATCGATAACCTGTTGTACTTACAAAAACTATACTTCAACATTCGACCGATTTCATGAATATACTGTGATGGTGTGCCCTCTATGTGTGGATATTTCCTTAGTTTTAAATAAAATGAGAAATACTTGATTAACTCTTTCACTCTCGGTCAGCCATACCAAAAGCAATCTAAAT
>NC_051414.1:3677859-3678052 GCF_015228065.2 Penaeus monodon
ATTAATATACGATATAACTGTGTCCTGCCTATATTTGCCTTCCCTTTGCATATCATTACAGACTATTTATGCGTTTCCTTGTTCTCACGTATTCAGTCATGAAGCGTCTGTGTAATATACATTAGGTCTATATGTAATTTAGACCTAATTGGGTGCCATAAATCTTTCGGAAGAATACAGTTTATACTCTCGC
>NC_051414.1:3678090-3678455 GCF_015228065.2 Penaeus monodon
GTGAAAAAATTTCACTCAAAAAGTTCACTCTCTCAGAATTATATATACTATTAAGAAATTATATATTACGTGGTCACATGTAGTATTATTGTCTAATATTTATTTCAACAAAATATTTCGCGCTTCAATAACTAGGGTTGCAACTGGCGGACGTGAAAGTAGGACGCTTATTAACCTATGTTTTATAAGTTACATTAAATATAATCATATATACTGTATATTGTACGTTTCGTGACTAAAGAAGGGAGAACAAATGAACATTGGTTTTTGATCTTCAGATGAACAAACGATTCGTTAGGTAATCAGGCCTATTAGGATAGTTTTTATGTCTTCTTGTCGTTTTTTCCCCCTATATTTCGTCTAAT
>NC_051414.1:3678507-3678757 GCF_015228065.2 Penaeus monodon
CATTCTCTTCCCCCCCCCCCCCGCTTCGCTCGCCAACTTGTACATGTTATGGAAAGGCAAAAGCAAATATCCATTTTTTCTATCCTTTTTTTTCACTTTTTGGAACCTTTATCCTCTGGCGAGTGTAAGCTGTAATAGGAGTATTAGCAGAAGATGTTAACGTCCGATTAATATTAAGACATCGATTTTTTTTCATAATAAACATGAAATTTGCATCAGCTAACACAAGCAATTAATTCTTAGAAACCAA
>NC_051414.1:3681611-3681760 GCF_015228065.2 Penaeus monodon
GGAATTAGGGAAAAAAAAAGGAAAAGGGGGAGGAAAAAGATAAGGGGGAGGTTTTGGGAGGGTTAAAAGGTCCTTGGGTAAAAAGAGGGATAAAGGGGATAGAGGGGGGTTTGGGGAGGGAACCCGGTTTCCCGGGATGTTTTGTTGAG
>NC_051414.1:3685821-3686184 GCF_015228065.2 Penaeus monodon
CAGGAGTTTTTTGAAGGGACAGTCAGAATAAATATTAAGGGAAAGTGAGGGGGGAGGAATGGGTTTTTACCAAAAAAACCTTGGGGTTGATAGTGCCTTACTTGGGGACGGGAACATCGGGGTGGTCCCTAGTTGTTTTAGGGTTGTCAGGGAAAGGGGATTGGGGGGGGGCACAAAAAATCTATCCATTTGGCGGGTGTGAAAAGGGATTCAAAAGGTTTGTAGAAGGGGGGGGTAGGGAGGGCCCGGGGATTGGGGGAAAGGGGCGGGGGGAGAGGGAATATTTTGAGATAAGTAGTACAGCGAGGGGTGGAGAAAAGGGCGAGAGTATAATACAGGGGGGGGGGTAGGAGATGAAAGGGT
>NC_051414.1:3686290-3686417 GCF_015228065.2 Penaeus monodon
ACCCCTTGAAGAATGAAGAAAGCTGGGGGGTGGAGGGGATTGAGGATGGTAGGAGGAGGAAAGCTCTATAGAGGTCGGTATGACGGGGTGGTTGATTTTGGGTGGACTGAGATGATATACTCATCGA
>NC_051414.1:3687464-3687528 GCF_015228065.2 Penaeus monodon
CAACAATGACAACAAAGACTGGACATGCACATCACAACTATATGGAAAGTGAGTTAAAATGATG
>NC_051414.1:3688043-3688108 GCF_015228065.2 Penaeus monodon
CAACAATGACAACAAAGACTGGACATGCACATCACAACTATATGGAAAGTGAGTTAAAATGGGCC
>NC_051414.1:3688177-3688515 GCF_015228065.2 Penaeus monodon
GTCAACTGTACAGAAAACTGTCTATTTAGAGCTAATGATATGCAAATGCATACTTTATCTAAGCACTAAAAACATGAGCTTATAAATGTGTACCTAAGTCTGCATATATAATCGTGTTTGCCTGTGCACGTACTTGACTGTATATAAATACTTACGAGTGTTTGTGGAAGTTTTGTAATTAATGAAACAACATGTGAAAAAGAGCATGTAATGTGTTCTACAGCAATGTACTAAAATGATTAAATGACACTGAAAAAAGAGAAGAAAGGGGCTGAATGTAGTTACCTTTATGCATATGTCCGAACATGAGTAGGTTACAGGATGTGGAATGATATTTG
>NC_051414.1:3688552-3688668 GCF_015228065.2 Penaeus monodon
GTGAGATCAGTTTAAACTTTCTTTTTTTAATGTATAATACATAAGCCTACAGCCTATTTAGTGTCATCATATAAATTATCAGCACATATCATCAATAGTATCACACTGAAAATGCT
>NC_051414.1:3688703-3689308 GCF_015228065.2 Penaeus monodon
TTGCATTAGGCAATTATTTCAACCTACAACAAAGAGGCAAGCTTCTAATTATAACATGCAGGAAAGTGTACAGTAGACTGACAACAGACTCATTACTACTTTCCTTCTTTTAATAACTAATAAGTTAGCATCGCTCATTCTGTTCTCTTTTATCCTATATCAAAGTGAACAACTATAACACTCTCGACACATAGCGCATTTCCTCCAAATATAGATATTAGCTAATCTCTGTTATCAATAAGAATCAACAGCAGCACATGAAAAAAAAAAAAATCCTGCCTTTTTCTGTACATGCATAAACAAAATACCTCTTTCTCCTTCTGTTCAACAAGGTGAATTAAATATCAAAACTTTTATAGATCTAAATACTGGACCCCTGACATCATAATTCAAAAGCATCTCCAGATTTATATTTCAATAAATTCTCTTACATAAAAATATTCACTGACAAACTATCTCATTCCCTTACTGGCTATTACTAGAAATTCTACAGGCGAATAACCTGTTAAACAATCTGAAAATGTGTATTCTATCATTGCTATACCTTTTCCTTATTGAATACCTGTCATATTCCTAAAAATCATCTAATTATGCAAGACCTAAAA
>NC_051414.1:3690142-3690512 GCF_015228065.2 Penaeus monodon
TAAGAATATTGAAAGCTAAGATTCACATTTCAGAAAGGCTGTTACATGTGATTTGGTCAAAATCTGGTTAAAAGATCCATATTTTGACATCACACACTCACCATCTTTTCTGCTACTGTCATCGGCTGGGCTATCCCCCCTGTTCTGGGGGGTCCGCTGTCGTGGGTTACCATTGGTACCACTTGTGCTTCTTGTGTTAGTTGCCATTGCATGTTTTCCTCTCCTTTTATTTTTCTTATCCGCCATCAGTGGTTAATAAGGAAATAAGAGGGGGTGTAATTTTTACCGATTCAATTATGGATGGAGACTCAAGTCGGTAGCTATTACCGAAGATTTAACTACTCTATTCCAGAGGGTTTCAATTCATACT
>NC_051414.1:3690563-3690710 GCF_015228065.2 Penaeus monodon
TGCACAGCACATCAAATCACAAATGAAGCCCTGATTTTAGATGTAATGTGAAACTAGTTCTAGATATTATCCTAATATTAAACATTCAATCAATTTTATCAAGAAAATTTTCTGCCACGTATTCAAAATATAATGATAGGGTGATGC
>NC_051414.1:3692443-3693124 GCF_015228065.2 Penaeus monodon
GGGGACCTTCAATCAAAATGAACACTCCTTCACAAATTTTCTTTAAAAAAACACCCATAGAATTTTCCAGTTAAACAAATTCATATCTACTGTACACCAAATACTCGCTATGAATCACAAACTCTGAAGCTGAATTTGGCGTTCTTCAATGTATATTTACATTACCAAAACAGCATGACTTATTCCCCTTGCATGTTCCTGTCAACTTTTTTGGCTTATTCGTTATCTGAGACCTTTTTGTTATTTGAGCAGGCCAGTTCTTTAACTCAAATAAAGCTATTCGTTATCTCAGCAGACCTATTCTCTATCCCAGCAAACTATTCTTTATCTCTGTACTCCCATTTTTTTACTTATTACACCTATTCCTTATCTCAGTAGACCCAAAATTCAGCAGACCTTTTATCTCAAAAGATCTATCTTCATCTCAGACCATTCCTTTCTCTCAACAGACCCATTCTTTATCCCATTAGACCTATTCTTAATCCTAGTAGAGATATTCTTTGTCTCAGTAGACCCATTCTGTATCTTCTTAGGCTTTTCCTTTCTCTTGGTAGGCCTTTTCTTTAAATCTCAAAGGACACATTCCTTATTTTATTAGACCTATTGTTTATCTCACAGGATACATTCTTTATCTTATTAGACTTTTTTATTCTTAGTAAACCTATTCTTTATCTCAGTAAA
>NC_051414.1:3693170-3693245 GCF_015228065.2 Penaeus monodon
TCATACCTACTTAACTTAAGACCTGATTCTTTATCTCAGTATCCTATTCTTTTTCTAGACCTGTTCTTTATCAGT
>NC_051414.1:3693388-3693745 GCF_015228065.2 Penaeus monodon
AACCACACTACAGTTTCCCTAAGAGCCTCAACAAAGGCCTAGGGTCTTCTTTCTCTATTTCGTCCACTTCACTTCTTTTGATTTCGAAAAGTTTTTTTTTTATTATTTTTCCTTCGCTCTCCTCTCTCTTTTTTTCCCCTATAAAGAGACGAAATGAGAGTTTTTCACATTTTATTCATTCACCAAAGGGCTGTTGATTTTTACCAATCGTGTTTATATTTTTTCCCTCGTGTCTAATCATTATTTTCCGATTCCCCTTCTTCCTCTTCCCTTCCCCCCTCCCTTCCCCTCTTCCCTCCCCCTCTTCCCTCCCCCCTCCCTTCCCTCCCCTCTCCCTTCCCTCCAACCCACCCGGAG
>NC_051414.1:3693830-3694006 GCF_015228065.2 Penaeus monodon
GTCTTCCGTTCTCATCAATATATATATTTTTTCATTCCTCTGCGATCTCTTCCGACTGGACTAATGACCCGATATTTTTTGCGTAATTATTTGTCTAAACTTCTAATGAGCGCCATTTTACTGCAGATGCCTCGGCAGCGTGGGCTTAGTCATGGCGAAGGAAACGGATGTAAAAC
>NC_051414.1:3694217-3694720 GCF_015228065.2 Penaeus monodon
GATCATTGTGTCTTAGCGTTAAGACCTCTATACGTTATCATACTGTTTTTTTTTTTCATTTTTAAAAAATATCTTGTCATATTATAACAGCGTGGATAACACGGATCAAAATCAACCTTAAGTTATTTTCGCTCAAATGCAAATCGCGAACAAAAAGATAAACAGAAATCATTTCAACGCTTCGCCTCCTTCACTCGAGAGCTACCTTATTGTTTCTGAAAAAATAATTACATATGATTGTTTCTGCATCTCTTCACCCCAATCCGAGAGAGAGAAAAAAAAAAGATAAAGGGTAGAATACGTGGCAATGAGTCTGAATTTTAGCTATTTCGCTAATTAGCTCTTCCCCAAAAGCTCCGGGTACGTCGGTTGGGTACTCGAACCGCCGTGCTTCGGTTCCTCTCGGGGTTTCAGGCGGGTACTCGAACTCCCTCGCAAGCCACTCCATTTTTTTTTGCAATTGAAAAACAGAGTGAAACATTTTTTTGTGTGTGTGTGTGTGC
>NC_051414.1:3694778-3694930 GCF_015228065.2 Penaeus monodon
GCGCGTTTCTGTATTTGAGTACAATGGCAAAGTTGAGGGGGGGTTTTGTGACTCAAGTGGTAAAATTAGCAGTATTGCGGGACTTATGGGCACGAGTGTACCAGGGATCAATTTGGTCTTTTTAGAACTAGAACCTTTAATTAGGGGGTTGC
>NC_051414.1:3694974-3695193 GCF_015228065.2 Penaeus monodon
TCCTGTTTTTGTTGAATGCATAAATACGAGAGTCAATGGCGGTATTGTTGAAGTTTATTTGAAACTTCCTGCTCTTTCCGGATATTGGGCGAATGGGAATGGGAGAGACAAAAAATATATATATATTTATATCAGCCTTTTCCCTGATGTGATGTGTATTTAGACGGAGGCCCAGTCGGCAAAGCTGTGGGAATGAATAAGCTCAGTTGCAAACGTGTA
>NC_051414.1:3695279-3695474 GCF_015228065.2 Penaeus monodon
CACATCTCGTAATGCTCAGCCTCCGATTGATCTTAATAATCATCAACGTCTTAATAATGATATAGATTTACATACGTATAGGGATTAAATCTAATTCAATATGCAAAAATAAGCTTAGATGATGATTTGCATTAACCTTGCAAAGCAAAAGGTTTCATTATGTGTATTTTAGAGTTTTGTTTTCTCTCTACTACC
>NC_051414.1:3696749-3697831 GCF_015228065.2 Penaeus monodon
CCCTATACAGTGCTGTTGGCAACATTTTGCTTCAGTGGCAAAGATGTTGGCAATCATGTTGTCAGTAGTGTTCCTAATTGCATCGGTTGGAAATGCTGGCCTCTGTTTCACTGATAGTTCAGTAGTAAACTGCTCATGTTGGCAGGAAAACTACATTGGCACTGTGAAGGCATAAATGTTTTTTTCATTGCAAAGGCATAAGCACCGGCACTGGCACTGTGCAAATATATGTGTTGACCCTGCGGAGGTATAAGCAATGATACTGCAAAAGTGTTGGTACTGCGAAGGCATAAGTGTTGGTACTGCGAAGGCATAAATGTTGGCACTGCTAAGTCATATGTGTTGGCACTGAGAAGGCATAGGTGTTGGCACTGCGGAGGCACAAGCGTTGGCACTGCGAAGGCATAAATGTAAGCACTGCTAAGTCATATGTGTTGGCACTGAGAAGGCATATGTGTTGGCACTGCGAAGTCACAAGCGTAGGCACTCCGAAGGGATAAGCGTTGGCACTGCATGTGATAACCGAGGCACCATGGGGGCAAGCACATGAACGAGCGTTTTGTTAATTTTGTTAACCACAGTTATTCAAGTTTTATTTATTCTCTTTTATCTCTTCAATTATACATTTTTATTTTTTGGGGGGTGATGTGGGAGAAGGGAGAGGGGAGAGGGGAGAGAGGGAGGGGAAAAGAGGTAAAGCGTTGGGGGTGAGGGAGGAGAGGGTTGTGAGGGGGGAAATGAGGGAGAGGGAGATAAAAAGATAAAGATGAGATAAAAGATAAAGAAGAGGGAGCTAAGGAAGGGGGAGAAAGAGGGAGAGAGGGAATAGGAGAAGGGGAGGCTAAAGGAAGGAGGAGGGAAAGAGAGAGGGAGAATTGAGGGAAAGGGAGATATGGAAGAGGAAATTGAGGGAGGAAGTGGTGAGGGAGAGGAAGAGGGAGCGGAGAGAGGGAGAATGGGGGGGGGGGGTAAGATCTGAACGAAGGAGGAGGAGAGGGAGATGGAAGAGAGAGGAGGCTGATGAAAGAAATGAGTGAGGGAAATGAAGAAAAAGGAAGATTAAAGAGGGGAGAAATTGAGGG
>NC_051414.1:3698480-3698602 GCF_015228065.2 Penaeus monodon
GGGGGTTTTAAACACGTCCCAGATCTATAGACGCACGCCCTATTGGCTGACATCATTATATAAAGCATTCGAAACGATTTGCAAAGTTGTGGAATCTATCTGTTTGGGAAAATTGTGATACG
>NC_051414.1:3698631-3698817 GCF_015228065.2 Penaeus monodon
ATCTCGAAATGTTGGACCCATGAAGGCGTTATTGTGCTTGTGTTATATGGGGGACGAAATTGCGTGCGTTTGCGTGGCTGTGGAGTGTTTATGGGCGCGGAATAGATGGGGTGTGCAAGGTGTGGGGTGTTTGTGTGTTTCTAATAAACAAATACGCAAAAAGACACGCATGTACACAGAATGAGC
>NC_051414.1:3700723-3700837 GCF_015228065.2 Penaeus monodon
CGGTCTCTCTCCGCCTTTCTCACACAATCACCAGCCCGAAAGACGAACTGAAAGGCAAGAGACCACCTCGGGAATCGCTTCAGCAGAACGGATCCTCCAAGGAATGAAGCGAAC
>NC_051414.1:3701258-3701367 GCF_015228065.2 Penaeus monodon
TTGCCACCTCGTGTTATATGCACAAGTCGACAGCGAAACAAATTTACTTCATAATATACTGAAACTCTTGACTTTCGCCCATATTTCAAGGGAACAACAACATTCCTAA
>NC_051414.1:3702196-3702363 GCF_015228065.2 Penaeus monodon
GAAGCGAAGGCGTTACGAGGCGATGAAAAAAAAAAAAGAGAAAAAGAGGTATTCATTAGTATGCAATGGTAGCGGAGTCAGGCGTGAACCTGAGTACGTTATCACCCTAATTGTTGGATATTTACGTAACTTTTCGCCATAAACTTATGCTGGAAACATTTGCGCCA
>NC_051414.1:3703331-3703632 GCF_015228065.2 Penaeus monodon
CTTACAAGTCATGTCTATCTGCTTTCTCACATATTACTTCCACATATAACAGATTCCCCCACGTAAAAAGGTTAATGATCCCTATCAATACATTAGTTACAAGCACACGCATCTCAACGCAAAGACAGCGCATGTTAGGCTGGTCAACCCGTGATGTATAGACGCCGTGTATCGATGCGCCGCTCACTTGTCCCAAAGCCTCCTTTAGAGTTAGATCCCAATAGTGGAATGCTCTTAGAGTCTATTCACGGGATCCAAGAGGAATCGAAGGCTACTCTCTTGGCAGTCTTGCCACACTTTC
>NC_051414.1:3703669-3703755 GCF_015228065.2 Penaeus monodon
GGGTTATGTTTCTTATTAAAATTATGAGAGTTGGCTATGGTGTGATAAGTCGACTGCACATAAGTTATTTGTAATTGTATCGTGTG
>NC_051414.1:3704475-3704694 GCF_015228065.2 Penaeus monodon
TGCCTAAAAATGATCAAACTTGTCAACAACAAAAAATGAATGCAAATTTAACATACTAAATCTTTACGTGGTACAAGTAATCTTTCTTTTTTTTACACTTTTACTTTTTTTATATATATTTACAGATTAAAATGGGGAGAAGAAAGATAACGTTATAGAGAGGCTTATGCCAAAGATGAATAAATACATATGCAACGGAGAGATAGTAAATTAAAACAG
>NC_051414.1:3704808-3704872 GCF_015228065.2 Penaeus monodon
CTTTAGGTATCAGTGTATCGTATAGTTCAGCTGATAGTGTTTTTATCATGTCCATTATTACGCC
>NC_051414.1:3705082-3705224 GCF_015228065.2 Penaeus monodon
TAGTAATGGCGATCCCCGTGGAAATCCTCCACAGGTCGTATTAATCTTTGAATTTTTTCCTTCTTCCTCTCCGCTTAAGTATGGGACGGGAAGGGAGGAACTGGTAACAGCGGTTCTCGCATCGGGGATCGAGAAACACTTA
>NC_051414.1:3705916-3706821 GCF_015228065.2 Penaeus monodon
TTACTTTTTCACAAACGCGGTCGAAGGAATCACCCCGTTGCATAGTTCTCGCCGGAGTTAGATTATTCAAAAGGACGATTAAGCGCTCGGTAACAAAATTCGATTTATGAATTTTCATTCTGTAATTTGACGCCGGGAGAAGTTTAGCGAAAGTTAAATGGGTCGTGACTTATCAATATACTTTTGGATCGCTGCGGTTAAGGGAGATCAAGAATATCTGTGGTAAATGGGGTACATTCGGACATTAGTATGACATATGCAAATCGAAATGTCGTTAAAAGATCTCCGTCTTGCGTTCTTATTGGCGTAACTTATCTCCCCCTTTTTTTCCGTGTATTTGCTAACGGCCAAAGTTCGAACATATCATTTGATCACGCAACTGCAACATTTTTTTTTTTTTAACTTCCTCTACCCCGCCCCCCTGTTTTTTTTCTATTCGATTTTACGCTCCGTTTGCACGAATTCTCACATCTGGGTCTTACTGGGTCAAGTTAAGAAGGTCGACTTTATTTTTGAGAAGCATATATATCCCTTTTTTTTTTATTATCCTAGATTTCCGTGACTGCTAGACTAGCTTTTAAGAATTCAAATCTCGCGCCAGATTTCATCATCGATTTTTCTCGCCGGTCGGTGCTTCCCTCTGGTGTGTGAAGCGCGAACTAGCCGCTTCATCCTTCTCGCTTGTGTATGTTCATCCTACTCGGCCTTGCGCGCGGAGTTCAAATTTTCTTTTTTCTTTCCTCTGTTCTTTTCAGTTTTTCCTTCTTTAAGCGCCTTCTTCGCTTTCTTTTTTATTGTTATTTTCATTATCTATTGTCTTTTTTTTTTCTACATCTGTTCTCCTTTCTTTCATTTTCTTCCTTTTTTTTTCTGCTATTTTGCTTTTCATTTTTTCGTCGCCTCTC
>NC_051414.1:3707326-3708063 GCF_015228065.2 Penaeus monodon
ATAAGTATCCATTGTCCATTTCATTAAAAATTGTACTATGGAAAAAAAGCAAATATTTTATAACCTTAAAAAAATATCATTTATTAACATTTCTTATAAGTGAAATGGACTAATTTTTGTTTTTATTATGATAACTAATAAATCAAATTTGTTTTATATCTCAGAAGTGTTTCGAAATATCTCAATAAGTGTTTTGAAATATCACAAATTTTTCAAAAGTACAATATATACGAGTTTGTCCTAAACATATAAATAACTACGTTTTCTATCGGTATATTTATTTTACAGAAAATGTTTTAATGGATAGCTAATAAAATCTGAAATAGTTATTCATTACTTTACGTGCATTCACTTATCATCATCTCATACATAGGAAACAATAGTCTTCATTGGCTAGTCTTAATGAACAACAAAGATGTCCTAAAATTGTGTCTATATACACATCTTATATATAGCAACTGGTGAACACAATTTCAAAAAATGAGTGTTTTAAATAACTTAAGATACATGAACACACAAAAATGAAGTTGATAAAGACAGATGGATACAAAAAAAATGAAGTTGGTTATGACCCGATAATTGACAGGTACTAATCGATCCTACTGGGACGTGAGCCTCCAATACCCTACCATACATATGTCATTTCATCAACGATACCAAAGGAAAGTATCCCTCATTACGAACGTGTCAAGGTTTTCCTCTCCAAGACACAACCAACAGTCAAGTATATTTCACGT
>NC_051414.1:3708096-3708658 GCF_015228065.2 Penaeus monodon
TGTAACGCTATACATATTTTACAAGGAACTGCCGCTTCAACTATATCCTAAAGAACAACGGGAAGGCCACCAAGAACAGGTAACTTAGGGATGGAGAATAGGTAACAACTTTGGGATGGAGAACAGATAACAGCTTAGGGATGGAGAACAGATAACAACTTAGGGTTGGAGAACAGATAACAGCTTAGGGTTGGAGAACAGATAACAACTTAGGGATGGAGAACAGGTAACTTAGGGATGGAGAACAGGTAACAGCTTAGGGTTGGAGAACAGATAACAGCTTAGGGTTGGAGAACAGATAACAGCTTAGGGTTGGAGAACAGATAACAACTTAGGGATGGAGAACAGGTAACTTAGGGTTGGAGAACAGGTAACGCCGTGTCCAAAAAGGGTACCAGGGACTCGAGCTCCGGCCTCCTGAAGCGGCGTCGGTTCGAAGGCGCCACCAAGTCCAGTTCGTCGATGTCCTTCGGGTCAATCACACGCAGGACCTCGATTCCCGGTGGCTTGTAGGGACTGTTCGGAATGTAGGATGCTTTAGGAGTGATGTGGATTGTGTCAT
>NC_051414.1:3708936-3709066 GCF_015228065.2 Penaeus monodon
TGTGCGTAGCTGGGTGGATGTTAGGTTCGTATGTGATTAGGTGGATGAAATGCGACCTAAAACCAACACATATTCCAACGCTCATCCACGTATATAGCTCTTACAAACAGCAAACAGACATATACAAAAA
>NC_051414.1:3709137-3710003 GCF_015228065.2 Penaeus monodon
AACCATAATTTTTAAAAAATACACCAACACGCAAAACACAAAAAATCTTTAAATAAATAAATAAAATTAAGGGTTAAAAACACAAAGAAACATTACCTATAGTCACTGTATGGATATCCAATGACCATTACTTGCGTCTCGTAGAAATAAAACCAGAAGAGACCTCGATGCATGGCTCTTATGTCCTGGTCCCAGACGCCCAAGCACTAGAGAAAGAGGAGAGGGAAACGATGTGATAAATGTGTAAATAGGAGGATTAAGAGGAACAGAACAAGTATATTGGGATGAACAGATTCATGCGCCGTATGGAGGAAGGGGGAATCATTTTAAGAAATAAGGTGTGGAATAAAAGGGAAGAGAATTCGTAAGCGGTTGATAAAAAGGAATAAGTGAATAGGCGAATAAAAAAAGAGAATATTATACATAAACGAAAGATGAAAAAATGACTGAAAGGCAGTAGGACTAGTAGGTGGATAGCAAAGAGTGAATCAAGGGAAAAAAGCTCCAAACACGGATGATAAAAAAGTGTAATTATAAATAATAGGAAAGATAAGCGAATACTCAAACAATATGAAAAACAAAAGAATGAAATCGATGAAGCATTCACTAATATACTGCAACGTCTCCAAAATAATAATGATAATAATAAAAAAGAAATATTAATTAGACAAATAATATAACATAAAAATCCTTACCATACCAAGAATCGAATATAAAACTACTCATATTAATCAAAAGAACAACCAATTAACTAAGATAACTGCCAATTATCCAAATGAACAACCCATTTGACCAAGAAAACAAACCAATGAACCAAGAAAATATCTTATTTACCGTCTAAATGAATCAACCAAGTAAACCACCAC
>NC_051414.1:3710074-3710281 GCF_015228065.2 Penaeus monodon
CCAAGAAAATCATAATTTCACCAAGAATACAACCAATCAACACAGAAACCCGATTAATCAAAAAGATAATCACCTAACCAATCGGCCAAGAAAACAACCAATTAACCAGGAAAACAGCCAATCGCCCAAGAAAACAACCATTTACCACAACTCCCTCCCCCCTCCCCCCTCCTCCAGACAGGAAAAAAATCACAGCAAAGGAGAACC
>NC_051414.1:3710444-3710556 GCF_015228065.2 Penaeus monodon
CTCACCCTGGCGAAGTATTTCCAGGCCAGGTAGTCGATGCCGGTGATCATCTCGATGAAGATCACGACCGGTTTTTCCTGGTTGGAGAGAAGGAAGGACGAAACGTGATAAT
>NC_051414.1:3711356-3711497 GCF_015228065.2 Penaeus monodon
GTGTAGCCACGAACCCTACTCACCGTGATATTACGAGGCAAGTAATGTTCACTACAAGGATGGAGTTTCGTGTCGAGGAAGAGAGGGTCGTCCTCGAGCAGCGAGTAGATGTCCTCCTCGTATTTCTCGAATGTCAGTCTG
>NC_051414.1:3711526-3711643 GCF_015228065.2 Penaeus monodon
GGGGGGGGGGAGGGGTTGGAAGGGAGGTAGAGAAAGAGTTTTTTAGAGGGAATTTTTAAACAATTTTGGAGTTTGCTGTATTATCCTAAATGATGGGTGTTTCGTTCTGCATATGGA
>NC_051414.1:3711763-3712172 GCF_015228065.2 Penaeus monodon
CGTTTGAGATTCCTTCAATCAAATGAGTCATACAATCATCCTCTGTGCAATCTATATCAAAACAAATAATAAAAACACTTTAAACTCAAAAAAAAAAAAAAATACAAATATGATATCCTTTTATAATTTAAAAAAAAAAAAAAAAAAAAAAAAACATTTACACCCTTACCGATCAACATTTTTCAGTCTTACATGGGCCTCTGCCGGCATAGGCCTGGCGGAGAAAAAAGCGGCGTGGATTAGGCCTGGGTTGTGGGCGCCCGATAGGCCTATGTGGAATGTCCTGCTGACGTCTGGCACCACACACTCACGCCCACCGATGACGTCCATTCCGCGCGCCCATATGTCCCAGTCTTGGTCCTGCAAGATGGGCGTGATGTTGAAGTCAGAAAGAGATGATAAGAGAGTC
>NC_051414.1:3712242-3713205 GCF_015228065.2 Penaeus monodon
TATTCAGGGAAGGAAAAAGTAGAGTTAGTATGATTTCTTCTCTTTTGAGATGAAGGACCAGGAAAGGTTTTTACTGATTGTTAAAATAAAAATGCTGAATGAGAATAAAGGAAATTAAGAAAATACGACATTATCAAGGTCTCATTCGATTCCAGAATAAAAAAAAATTGAAGAGCTGTATAATTCCATATTAAGATGAAAAGTAGACGATACACTGATATAAAAACTACAAATCTAAAGTAAGAACACGATAAGGTGGCCAGAAAACAGGGTAAATCATTCCGTATTCTGCCAAGAAAAAAAAATATATGTACTTTTTAATGTGATCAAAATAATTATGGCAATGCTACTACGGATGAGCATGATGATGATATCAACGACAATAGTAACAACAACGTCCAAACTAGCAATAGCAGCAATGTTAAAATGTTTTCTACTCCATCAAGCAAAGAATAAAGCTTACAATTTTCAGAAATGAAACAAAAACAAAGCGAGAACATCAAACTATCCCACACAAAACGGCAATTTGTAAACAATCCCTCGCGACCCACCAAACCAGCAGGAGGACCCCACCTTCTTCTTCGTGTGCCAGGCCTGTAGAAGTTCCTCCGCCAGAAGCCTCGTGAGCATCCACCCCAGGCCAGGCAGGGTCTCCACGCGGCGCAGCAAGGTAGGGTCGTGAGCCACGTGTAAACTGCTCAGGTCATTCCAGGCGCTCACGCAAATGAGGGTCGAGTCGTGGTCGAGCAGCCAGGCCGTTTGGTTGAAGAAACTGGTAGGGAGGAGAGTGGTGATAAATGGAGGAAGAGGAGAGGGGAGGAAGATGAAGTGGGGAGGGGGTGAAAAAGGGAAATGAAGAGTTGAAAGATTAGTTGTTGTTGTTTTTTTGTATTTTAGTACGCGGGTGGAATTAATCCATAATAATGGCCGAATAAGAACTAATGTGTCTGCAACGTCAGGAAT
>NC_051414.1:3713320-3713560 GCF_015228065.2 Penaeus monodon
TTACCCTCACATACACACAACACAGGTCTTTTCCCGTCCCAGCGCTTACCTGAAGAAGTCTGGAGCAACGAGCAGGTCCTCCTCCAGCAGAATAGCCTTGGGGGCCTCGGGGAAACGCGAGAAGGCGGCGTCGAGGGCCATGCGGTAGTGTTCTGCGATCTTGCCCTCGATCTTGATGTCGACGTCGATCAGATTCTCCTCGTAAGGGACCTGCGGAGGCGAGGTATGGGGGACCTGATG
>NC_051414.1:3713974-3714417 GCF_015228065.2 Penaeus monodon
GGCGTGTGTGTGTGACAGTAAAGTGAAATTCTACTACTCTCATTATGAGAGTCACTCATCCTACTTCTCATGATATTCTTTACACTCTAGGTACCTGCAGGAGGTCAAGGAGCTCGACCACCTCTGGATGGTGCCCATGTATGCACACTAGAATCCTCTGAGTGTGTCCTCCAGGCTGCCTGAGCACCGTCACTAAGGTCCTGAAACGTTAATAAAGATTTTTATTTGTAGTCCCCCTTTTTTGTCATAATTTTGTAGTATGAGAGGACTTTGTCTTCAGTTTTAAAGATCGATAAGGAATGAAGTGAAGGTCTTTACCTGTAGAGATAAGGCGGTCGGTTATCAGCTACTATTACCAAGGGAACGTCATCGATGGCACTGTCTTCTAGCTGCGGACATCACGTGGAAGATAAGCAAGAACGTACGTTTAATTTTTTTTTCTT
>NC_051414.1:3714518-3715366 GCF_015228065.2 Penaeus monodon
TTGACGTGTGTATGTGTTGGCTTACGAACTATGATTACCAATATTTTTCTTAAATGTATGTGTAGTTCAGTGATCTTTTTAGGGGGTGGGGTACATTGTGCGAGTGGTTACCATGGCTTCCTTCTATTACACTCGTTTAAAAGATATACATAGTTCAAGATACGGACATATCGCACTGTTGTAATAATTACTCCTGACCTCAGGTGGGTGATAGGTGAGAGGAGCTGGGTTCTCGCAGGAGCACAGGTTCCCGTACCCGTCGTAGCGATCGCAGAAGGAGGCCCTGGCGATTTCTCGGGGCTCGTCCGTTGGGAAACAAGAGGACTCTGTGATGAAGCGTTTCGATAGCGTATCATGAGGTTTTGTTTTGTGAATGTGTCCTATATTAGAATGATCTTTTAGGACTTCACTAGGAGACTCGTAAATATATCGTAAATTAGAATGATCGTTTAAGACTTCACTAGGAGACACTCAGTTATATCCTATATCAGAATTATCTCTTTAGGACTTCACTAGGAGACACCCAATTATATCCTATATCCTCACGAGCGTCTAGGACTTCCAAGATACGAAACAGACCGCTAGGTTGCCCCCCTCACCCGAAGGACGTCGAGGGACCTGCACGTCGAGGAGCACAGGAGAGGACCACAGGACTCCGTAGTTCCCCCTTTCGTCGACGTCGGGTGTCGTGGCCTCCCCCCAGGCCTTCCCGCCCACGGTCCCTACCCACGCTAGGTTATTGCGGAAGCGGAGAGTGTGGGCGGCCTTAACACCAAACGACTTGAGGAGAGAGCGCGCCGTCGGAGTCAGGTTGAGGGCCCCGTCGTTCTGAAAGAGAGGAAGGAGCG
>NC_051414.1:3715390-3715860 GCF_015228065.2 Penaeus monodon
GAGTCTGTTTGGTTGTGATCTGCATATGCGTCTTAGAAAGGTGTCTTGAGGAACTTTATTTGTGTGCTGTTTTAGGGTCATGCGATTATACATATCTTTAATGGTCGAGAATATCACATAAATACGCATATTAACAGCACAGGAATACATACAATAACAACGCAAAAATACGTATGGTAATAACTCGGAAATATGTATCACAATAACGAAGAAATACACAATAATTTGGCATTGCTTGTAGATAGAAAAAACACAAAGTCGTTACTCAGCAAATTTTACACAACGTAATATCCGCACCTTGATTGCGAGGACGAGGATATTGCCGCGAGTCAGAGACATCAGCAGACTCGGAATTTCTTGCGACAGCCCGAACTGTGACGTCATCAGCATCCTGGCGGAGAAATCGGGAACTACACGCTACATCTACTGCTAAAAATGCTATTGATCTTAATTTTTTTTCAATATTGCAA
>NC_051414.1:3716179-3716356 GCF_015228065.2 Penaeus monodon
GTCGGAAAATGAGTCTCCCGTCCCGAGGGTTGAGCACCATGACATGCAGCCCCGTCGTCACTTGCCAGAGCGAGAACACGGCCGGGTCTTTCTTGTCCTCTTCGCTGGACGTCACGTTGACTACCTGAGCGAGAGAAAAAGTGTTGGTGAAGGAACGTTAGTGTGGTATATTTAACA
>NC_051414.1:3716384-3716902 GCF_015228065.2 Penaeus monodon
CCTATCTACCTATCTCTACCTAAATTAAAATCGAAATTAAATTTCGTGGATACAGTTGAAAAATCCAGTGTATCTGCCAATTGATTTTTCAAACTTAAGGAAATAATTTTTAAAATTTTACACATCAGACTCCCAATCTTCGTTTATAAAGAGAACATTTTCTTCGTAACTCAGCGACATAGTCATTGCCTTGTCAACATAATGACCACCGAATATGCTCGCAAGAAAGTAAAGATATCAAGTACTTAAGATAATTACAAAGTTTAATCAACGGTTTCATAAAATTCCTGGTTAATTGAAATGATAATAAGGACAACATTGATTAACATTTTCTATATCACTTACCATAGTGCCGTCAACTGTAACAAGTAGTTGATGGACTGATGACTTGACGATGATGTTGATGGCATCTTGATTCGGTGTATTCGGGTCTCCTGCAATATTTGTTGCAAAGTTGAGTGGATTTTGTTAGAAACCTGTGACTGTTTTATTGGTTATTATAAGTTATTTGACTTTTT
>NC_051414.1:3717067-3717290 GCF_015228065.2 Penaeus monodon
TCCCATATCGCCATCCTCCCCCTTACCTTCTTCTATCACCCACACCACACACTCACCCACGGCAGTCGAAGAGGCAGCCAAGACGAAGATGGTGAAGCAGACGAAGGCGCTGACGGGGGCGAAGGGAGGGCGTCGAGAGGACTTCCTGGCCGAGCTGAAACGCAGTCTCGCTCCAGACATCTTTCAGTTCTCCCGAAGGTCACATCTTGAGAGACGTGATTGA
>NC_051414.1:3717733-3719314 GCF_015228065.2 Penaeus monodon
AGCTTATTTAATTTCTTTCTTTGTCTCAGGGAAGGTGTGAATCGACAAAATTACTAGTCAGCATCGTGATTTTAATTTCCTTTAATTACTAATGTTTTATGTTATCACACTTCATTTTCAAGCATAGACTAACTAGGCAGATAAGAAAAGGTATCAGGCATATGAGTGGTTTGGAGATGACCTCAGCTCATATGACCTGAGGGCGAAACAGGTCCATATACTGTGTTTTACCTCTTTTAGTCAAGTTCCTTCTCCGCTAATCTTAATAGCGTGTTGTTTTTTAACGTCTGTTTTCTTCGTTAATTCCGATGTAGGATTTCTTTTAACACTTCCACATGACGGTCTGGTGTGTCATATGGGCTGGAATGTTACTTGTTGGGGTAATGTAAAAAGCCGTGTAATTATATATCTCTTTACAGAAATAGAAGTGTGCTTGGGATTTTTTGTCCGTGTGTGTTTCGAGATATTTTCATATAGACTTTGTGATTTGCGTTATAATTCGTTTCCTAACTTCTTTATAATATGTTGTTTTTTTTGCGCAGAGTAGAAATGTTTTGATATTTTTCGTGTGAATTTCGAAATATTTTCGTATAAACTATATCATTTGCATTATATTTTTTCCTAACTTCTTATGTTTTCTACCCCCTCCCCACCCCCCAAAAAAAATGTAGCAAGAAACAAAACATATACCAAGATTCACGAATTCAGAGGAAATTATTTTGTAGAATAAGATACTCACCAGATGGAGGTGTACCTTTTGAACTAACAATCAGATGATGATTCTTTTGTACAAACATTATAATCCTAAGGAACACATACGATTTGACATGTAAACACAGTCCATCATAACCACAATGATAACAAACAAATAATTCGAAACACAAATTATACAAATTATACAAATTATACTAAGAAACCCTCTTTTTAATTCTTATAAAAAATATCACTTTTTTATATAATAAATAGAATTATCACCAATATAAAAATATAAATCATCAGCAATAAACAATCTTTAAAAGAATTTTACTTTTAAAAAATCAAAGTATCTCTCTTTGTTTACAATAAAATAGAATTTAAAAAGAAAAAATGTCTCGTCCCGGCTCACAACGTCTTATTGTACTGTAAACCGTTTCTGATTCACCTTTGGTCAGAAGCGGAGGAAGGAAAATTGGATAATTCCAAAAATAGCACTCTTCGCTAACTGCAGGTGCCCGTTCGCTATTTTTTACGTCCTTTTTTTTTTTGGGTGCGGGGTGGGGGGTGAGGTTGGGGTGCGAAAGCTGTGCGAGGAAGTAAGTGTAAGAATTGAGATGGCATGATAGGTAATACTATTGTTTGTGAATGTAAATGTGTGTTTATGAATACAAATGTGTGTTTATCAATGCAAATGTATGTTTGTGTTTGTCAATGCAAATGTTGTTTGTGTTTATCAACGCAAATGTGTGTTTGTGTTTATCAACGCAAATGTGTGTTTATGAATACAAATGTGTGTTTATGAATAATGCAAATGTGTGTTTATGGTTGTGTAAACAAAGGGTATGAATGGAAAAACAAAGGTACGCTATATGCGTGTATTTTATT
>NC_051414.1:3721587-3721721 GCF_015228065.2 Penaeus monodon
CTTTTTTCTCCTTGTTGGAAATCCTGAGTCATTTTCTGTTCGTTTTTCCTCGTATTTTCCTTTGTTATTTTCTGGAATTGATAAGGCTAACATCTAGCTTGTTAGTTATTATTGTTATTTCTCATAGTATTTCT
>NC_051414.1:3721853-3721933 GCF_015228065.2 Penaeus monodon
ATTCCAGTAGTATCTTTTTTTTCTAATCTGACTTATGAAGTTATCCAGGAATCGAACAGGCTTATTTATGGATATACATG
>NC_051414.1:3722035-3722989 GCF_015228065.2 Penaeus monodon
CCTGACTTGCGTGATCTATTTTTGGCTCGAAAAAAGGGACGTTGCTTTTAAACCGCCAAAAGCGAGGAAGCATAGTGAATATCTGCCAACTTTTCCCAGGCTGGAGGGATTAGTATTGGATATATAAGTCTACCCACAAATTACGATATTAAAAGAAAACGAAAGGATTTCATGGTATTCATAGAAAACAGAAATTTTAAAGGGGGAGCTATATTATATTGTGTTTCCTTTGCATTAAACAAAGCTTATTTATTATGATAGTTCTTATGCTATACTGATAAGGTAACCAGACCTTAATAATGAACAAGTGTAATGGAGTTTCCTTTAATGGCTGTCTCAATATACTTGATGGTCTACGTTGTTTTCTTTTTTATTTCATTTCAACATATGAAATGACAAGACCTCGTCTTAGATAATATTAAAGGCAGTGTAGGGAAGAAAAAATATACCTTTAATTTTATCTATGTTGATAAGGTCGTTAGGACACATTTTTCGGAGTTGATTAAATCTCAACATTCATGACAAATGTTTTATTGTAACAAATAACAACTTGCTGACTCAGCAGAGACAAGACACACAGTAAATGGAATGTATAGGGTATATAAGCCTTATGAAACTACCGTATATCAACCTTCAGTCATGATATCCCCGCAACAGCGTAATTCAAGCTGGGTAATATGCAAAATATAGAATAGTTTCCCCGAGGTCTAGCTGCTTCCTTGACTCAATTCTCAGAAGTTCAAGACACCCTGAAAAATGTTCCATACAAGTGTACATACGTAGTAGATTATTCCCTTTATTCTTCCCCTTTCCTTGTTCTTCAACACACAAAAATGAACTTTTAGTTTTTTTGTTTTTATGGTGTAAATTTATCTTTTTGTGTATGTGTTTTCAGTTTATTTTGGTCTTTTTGTTGTTGTGTTTTTCAGCTCATTTCACCATACAAAAATAAGC
>NC_051414.1:3723077-3723472 GCF_015228065.2 Penaeus monodon
GTTTTCAGCTCATTTCCGCGACGTCCCTTGCCCGACCTCGACGCCCCTTCATCCGAGCCTCCTCCTGGAGGCGCACCTCCCCCGGATGCACTCCACGTTGAGAGGGTCGTACACGTAGCCCCGCTGGCAGCGCCACGAGTACATCTGCCACTCGCCGTCCTCGATCACGCACTCGTGGAAGGCGTAGCACAGCTGGGAGTCAGGAACCAGGCCCGGCTCGAAGCACACGGGGTGAGGGGGGGGCAGCGCCGCCGTGGCCTGCGACAGGGTCTGGATGGCCGCCTCCACCTCAGGAGACGCCACCTGCTCGCCCTCCCTCACGAGCGGCGGGTTGCTAACACCTTGCTGGGCTGGCTGCCGAGGACGCCCGCGCTCGGCCTCTGGGGCGGCCGGAA
>NC_051414.1:3723497-3725006 GCF_015228065.2 Penaeus monodon
GGGAAGAACGGCGGCTGCGTCTCGAACTGCTCTTCGTCCGGCTGCGGTGCTAGGAACACCTGCGGGTCTTGGCCTTGCGGGAACGACTGCGGCTCTTCGTACTGGTCGCGCTCCTGGAACGCTGGCGCTTCGGGTCGGGTTTGGAATAGCTGCTCTCCCTGTTCTTGGAATCGCTGGGGAGGTAGGAATTGCTGCTGGGTCTGTTCCTGAATCTGCTGTGGAGGTAAGAATTGTTGCTGTCCTTGGCCCTGGAACTGCTGTGGAGGTCGGAATTGCCCTTGGCTCTGGAAGGGGAGGGTCTCTTCGAACCTATCCTGCTGCGGCTGTCCCTGGTTCTGGAATGGGCGAGTTTCTTCAAACCGATTACGATCCTGCTGAGGAGGTCGGAACTGCCCTTGGTTCTGGAATGGGCGACTCTCTTCGAACCTATCCCGATTCTGGAATGCTACCTGGGGGCGTCCCTGATCCTGGAATGCTACCTGGGGGCGTCCTTGATCCTGGAACTGGAATCCTTGGTTTTGGAATCCATCATTCCCCTGCGAGAACCGCTGATCGACATTCCGATTCTGGTCCGCCGCCTCCGACACGAGCACACGGTCCTGGAACCGACCCGGAGCGGTTCCCCGGACCTGATGAGGTCTGGGCACGGGGCCGGGGTTGAAGAACTGCGCCTCCCCCCGCCGCTGCTGGAACAGAGACTGGTCCTCCTTCCGGCTCTGCCCTCGCGGCACAACTTGCGTGTCCACCCTGTGCGGCATCGGCCTCCTTCGTCGCGTGGAGGAGCCTCCCTGGCCTCCCCTGCGGCGCGTCGAGGAAGAGGAGGAAGAGAAGGGCCTCGCCGTCTCGGGAGCGAACGTGGTCACGAACTCCTCGTCTTCGTCGCGGAGACCCAGCGTCGTCGTTATCTCCACCTCCTCCTCATCCTTAACCACTGGCTGGAGAAAGATCGTAAGAGGAGATACAAAAAGGGGTTCTAAAATTATAGGACAATATATGAAAAGTTATCTACATGTTTCACGTTATTTCCCAGCATATGCCGATCACAATAACACATACTTCTTGTCAGGCGTTTCATCTCCACACCTCTGGTTAGTCCAGGTCACCATGCAGTCGCCATAACACCCAGTCCTTGTTAGTTAGTCGACGAGGCAAGCAATGAACGGCATTTTTACAGTGCGTTAGTTAGTAATCCTTGTTTTTTTACACGAGGCCACTCCAAAGACGAGGCTTTTTTAGCAATTTATTTCTTATACATGCCATACTATCTGAGATCTGATAACAAGCTATATAATTCGTGATTTTATGTACACGTTTATTAAATATTTTCCTATCACAGCAAACCAATACTATATACTATTTCATGCAAAGAACACTCAATTACCACACGGAATTGGAGAAATTTTATTCATATACAGTATCTTGCAGTTACAAGAATATTATGTGTTAGTCGGGAAAGACAGATATGAGTTCAAACTGGAAATGAAGAAGGGAGGGTTTTCCTTTGCATTG
>NC_051414.1:3725140-3725233 GCF_015228065.2 Penaeus monodon
AGGAATGACTTATATTTTATCCTTCCTCGAGAAGAGCAAGGCAGCTATTTTATGCTGCATAAACAAGGCACTAAATGTCTTTCTCTGCCACTG
>NC_051414.1:3725281-3725605 GCF_015228065.2 Penaeus monodon
TCGGGCTGCTACTACCAACGCCCACGGGCTCTGAGAGTGTGTGTGGGGGGGGGGGCGGCGTGGGTGTGGACTCTCACCAGCGCCCTGTGAGCCATGCTGCGCCCATCACCGCCGCCGACAGTAGGCCCACCATCACGACCCGGGACAGAGAACCCACCGAGATTCCCGTCGACGATTTCCCGCCGCTGGTCATAGCGTCCTGCCACAGCTGCGAGTACTCCGAGTTGTTGGGCATTTGGAACTGGAAGTCGATCGGCTTGAACAGCTCCAGGCGGTGGCTGCGGGGAGGCACGGGTTCAGTATTCTACGCATGCATGTACGTAA
>NC_051414.1:3725771-3726365 GCF_015228065.2 Penaeus monodon
GTGGCTATATGTAAGCATAACTCACAAGTCCGGCTGGGGATAATCCAGGTCGTTTTCGGGCGCCGGGAAGAGCGACTCGTAGACCCTGTCCTTGTCCGTGCCGTGGATGGCGTAGGCGTTGATGCGGGTCACGTTCGGGGGGAAATACTCGGGGGGGATCAAGGCCGACCCCGTCCACTTGCCCTGCGAGAGAAAGGGGAGGAGGAAGAGAAGAAAGAGAAAAAGGTAGAATTAACATACATACACATTACAATAACGTACACGGATTAGGTGATAACGATAACGCTTTTACGAGTTTACGATTTACTTACGTCCGTTGTCGTTGGGACCTGAGCGATGTAGTCTAGGGGCATGGAGTGCTTGATGGCGTTGCGGGCGCCCTTGAGCAGGAGGAGGAGGTGCTGCCCCCAAGGTCCGAGCTCCACCTCGAGATACTCGTCGTTGTCGTTGAGGAAGAACATCTCCACGACTGCGAAAATGGGGGGAAAAAAAGTCAATAAACAGAAAAGGAAAGAGAGAGTAATAAGAACGCGAAAACATACCGAAAGAGAAGGAAAAAGAGAATATCAAAATCAAAGGCATACCTCCAGAAAC
>NC_051414.1:3726410-3727509 GCF_015228065.2 Penaeus monodon
GGCGCCCCGGACAACCCGAGGAGGACATAGGAACTCACCCTCGTAGTCCCAGAGACCGTAGAAGGGCTGGCCAGAAGGACCGTCGGGCTTGGGGTCATTGAAGAAGGGAGCCGTGACGTTCATCTCAACACCTGCCTGGAACATTGAGGAGAGATGGCGATTAAAATTCATTAAATGACTGATATGACGATGAAAAAGGTGACCATATTTACAGCACTTAAACAGCCAAATCTTTATAGTAAGTATAACGACATAGAACAATGATTTTAAAAAATTTCTCCTGTCAGTATTTTGACGTATGAATAGCGACAAAGGACAGTAAAAAAGAATGATAACTAGCATATTACAACACACCCAAATCTTCTCTCTCTATATATACGTATTTTCAATATTTTGTTGCTAGCATTTGAAGTAAGAAAAACGCCAGTGAAAAGTGATTAAGGAAAGTTATCAGCCATATTACAACACTCAAATATTTTCTCTGTATATACGAATCTTCATTATTTTTTTTCTGCACGGATCCTCAGTCTACTTTTGCAGGTATCCTCAATATCTTTCTTCGCGGATCTTCAATATCTTTCTACAAGAATCTCCAATCTATTTTTGCCCTTATCGCTCATTATCTTTATGCACGGATCCTCAATATATTTCTGCAAGGATCATCAGTATCTTTCTACACGGATCCTCAATATATTTCTGCAAGGATCATCAATCTATTTTTGCACTTTTACACATCCTAAACAGCTTTCAACAAGAATCCTCATTATTTTTCTGCACGTATGCTCAATATCCTTCCACTAGCATTTTCAAACAAGAATAACGTCAATGGCCAATACATTAACCTCCGGGAGACGAATTTTCCTTACCTCGAATCCTTGGAGTTTAATTTCGACAGGTTCGTGAGTGACGGGTTTACTATTCCATTCTGTCTTGATGTGGTATCGGAAGATCCTACACGGATGGGGGGGAGAGGAAATTTGGACATTAATATCAGATCATAGTTTCATTTACTTCTACACCTGGATCGTGCTGTGTACCGTGCGTCAGGTCAATATAGTTTTAATCATTCGATACTAATAGCAACGATGTGGTACGTCAG
>NC_051414.1:3727548-3727936 GCF_015228065.2 Penaeus monodon
AATCAAATTATAATATCGTAATCAGTGTCCAACCACTTTTTGGTCTACTTACCCTTCGACGGCATCAAGCCAGAGTTGAGAAGACTCCTCGGGGAGATTGGGGAGTATCTGCGTGAAGTCGACCTCCTCAAAGAACTGCAACGCATGGCTGGGGGAGGGAAGGAAAACGTTTATCTTCAGGGGAGGAGAAACGTTTTTACTCTCAGCGCGGGAAGGAGAATCAATTGTTTCTAAAGAGGGAAGGTGAAACTTTTATTTTCAACGTAACAGCTTATCTTCACCGGAGAGAGACCTACATGTTTATTTTTTGAAGGGGGTGAGGGGGTGCTAAGGAAACGGTAAATACATTTTCCACGAAGAAAGAAAAGACATTTACTTCAAGTTTCTT
>NC_051414.1:3728024-3728235 GCF_015228065.2 Penaeus monodon
AACAAATACAGATAAAAAAAACCCAGCTCCTAGTATTTTAATTAAATCAAAGAAATTGTTCCATCGTGACTCACAAGTCCGGTTCGGTGAGAGACCCGTCGGATGGGAAGAGACTCCAGAATTGACGGTTTGCATTCGCTCCGTGCATGGCAAAGGCGTTGAACTTTGTCACCTGCGAAATAGGGTTGAAAAAATATGTAATGGTTTTGCA
>NC_051414.1:3728489-3728881 GCF_015228065.2 Penaeus monodon
CCCACCTCCCGCATAATCCTTCCAATCAACACCGACAAAAAGCGATCAAAACACCACTCATAACAAATGAAAAAAAAAAAAAGTCAAATAAATGAACAAAACAAGCATAAACAAGAACACGACTCAAACAAAGAAACTCACATTACGAGGCAAGTAATCAACAGGAATCTTAATCAGGCCCGTCCAGGTATTCGATTCCCGGTTAATGCGCGCGGTGGTCATTAACGGCAGGTGGAAACGTATCCAAACTCGCTCGCCGTTGTATAGGTGTCCCTGGTAATGGCCCCGTCTGGGTGGAGGGGGAAAACGTTTAGTGTTTTTAGACTGCGTTGTTTGAAACGTTTGATGTTTTGATTGCGATTTTTGTTAATTGCACATGAAGGGTTGTGGTT
>NC_051414.1:3728924-3729034 GCF_015228065.2 Penaeus monodon
TATTAATTGCAGTGGGAATGTTTTTCTTCTTCTCAGAAACGTTTGTAACGATATGGATGACAGATATTTGCGAAAGGTGACGTAAATTATTCATCTACAGGCCTATATAC
>NC_051414.1:3729068-3729241 GCF_015228065.2 Penaeus monodon
GTAACTAATGTTTGAAATCATTTTTAACATATTACACACACAAAAAAAAATATCAAAAATGAATAGTTTTACTTACGGAGTTAATTGCACTTGAAAATACTGGTCTTCATCGTTGAGGAAATAAGCTTCCACCACTGTTGAAAGAAGAAAGAAAATTCAAGCATACCGTTTAC
>NC_051414.1:3729469-3729837 GCF_015228065.2 Penaeus monodon
GACATCATAACCATCACCACAACATCAAAATCATTTAACACCCCCTCCCCCCTTACCAATAAAACTACAACCCAAAATTACATCGCAAACCTCATCCCAAGTTCGAACAGACACACGCACCTTCGTCTCTGTAAAGCGGAATAACCGACTCTCCCGAAGGCGCGTCAGAGGAAGGCGGGTCATCGTAGAAGGGCGCGATGATGCTGACCTCCAGGTGTTCCCCGTCAGGACTCCCCGACAGGTGCAGCTGGACAGGCCGCTCCTTCCCTAGGGGCTTCCCGTCCCATGTCGAGGTGATGTTGAAGTCGAGAGGCCTGGGGGAGGAGGAGGAAGAGAGGGCGTGACGGACGACTCAATATGGTTCCGAG
>NC_051414.1:3730147-3731085 GCF_015228065.2 Penaeus monodon
AGCAAACTCACTCGTGCACATATCTCTTATCAGGAAGATGACGAATATAAACGGTCATTCTGATCGACCTCAATAATTATTACCTATATTAATATGCCTGCGTCATCAAAATTTCCTTCCGTGTTCCTGTATTTGAATCAAGTTTTAAATAATTTAAAAATAACTTAAGCGCACCTCAAAACATCCTACCAATCGATATAATTAAATTAAATTGCAACGATGCATATATAATAGTCAAAATATACAACTGTAATTCAATTATTACTGCTGTTTTAAAAGTCGTGCAGATCTCACAAACAGTGCCGGATTCCAAAATTTCCAACCACGTTATGAGGGTGTTAGCGAATGTTCTTTCGCCTTTAACAACAGGATATAATGGCGTTGGTTTTATACTCACATTATGGCTTTAAGACACCAAATCGAGCGAACGGGAACAATAGAACGAATACAAGCCTAATATGGCCGAGTGAGGGAGACGTAGCGTGGGTGTGTTTGCAGCCACAGCATGCATGAAGAATTGAGGAGCCACAATTTTTCTCCCGGGTTTTCTCCGCTGAAATCGGTTCTAATCCCGTAATTTATTAAATACCCGAATTAAAAATATATCTCCTAATACCTCTTATCTATAGCATATCTATTGTCGTAAATATAGGAAAATTAATATATTTCGCGTTCCGCAATTAAATTCTCGATGCAGGCTATCACCCAGGTGTGCATGGCGCTGCCACATCGTATTCAATTACCTATGCATCTCGAGTTCCCGCCACGTCTGTTGATTTGAATTTTGTTATTGTTACATGAAGATAATCCACAAAGAATTAGGATAATTTGGGAGAGCAAATAAAGGGGAGATATGCTAGTTTTAAAGCGACACCAATGTCGGATAATGATGCTCCTCAAGTAAAACAGGATATTCATAATTTGTCAAAATGTATTTT
>NC_051414.1:3731120-3731446 GCF_015228065.2 Penaeus monodon
GCTGTTGAGTTGTCGATTTCTGAACCGGATATTTATATTCTACTGATTGGCTGGTTTATATTTTAAAATCTCTCTAAGGAAAACAAGCGTGCGAGTTCACCAATTGATTCTTAAAACAGAGAGAACGAATATAAATTATGAAAATTCAGGGGATTTCAGAAAATTGTGAAATATATACGTGTAATACATTTCCTGTAATTATTGGAGCTTTACACAGGTGTTCTTACCATCAGTTGCTTAAAATAAATATATTGGTTTAGTTTCTCCGTCAATTATATAGAAAATGTTTTATAGAAGATATGTAGTAAACTGTGGCAAACTTAACG
>NC_051414.1:3731989-3732171 GCF_015228065.2 Penaeus monodon
TTATCCTTGTCTGCCGTCACCTCAAAAGACACCTCAGAAAGCTTCCCTCATTAGCATATCATCGTAAATCCAAGAGAAACATATCTGCTTACCTTACAGGCGCGACTGTTATAAGGAGCAGAAGCGATGCACACCACCTGGGAAAAAAATATATAAAATAAGATATATAAGAATATGAGATC
>NC_051414.1:3732200-3732416 GCF_015228065.2 Penaeus monodon
GGGGGGGGGCAATAAACAGAAAAAAAGCTATAATGGCAGCCTTTTTCAACATGCTAATTACATATGAGCATGGATATGTATGTTTATGTATGGTCCTTTTAAATTTACATGGCTATTCTGGTATCTACTTATATTAAGTATTTAAGAATGTAAATAGATAAGTTTACCGGAGACAATATATATACCTCATAAGTAAACGGCATACGTAGATGGCAA
>NC_051414.1:3732502-3733110 GCF_015228065.2 Penaeus monodon
GTAGATGGCAAAAGTACATATATTAACATCAAATTGCATTGATCCCACAGTTCGACAGCAACAGAGAGCAACAGAGAAGCAAATCGAGCAACAGGCGAAGGAATTAAGGGCAGGAAGAATCAACAGCTGGGGCGCAAAGAACAAAACGACTTTATACGCGTTTTCGAGCGATAAAAACTGGCCGGCGTTCAAGGGTCCCTCTTGGCGAGTTGTCCTGCATGATTCCCCAGATCCTGTGGTGCCCTGTCTAAGGAATCTCTCCCCCCCCCCCATCCTTCTGCGTACCTTCCCTGAGTCTCTCTCTGCTTCGGTCTCCTTATTCCCCATTCGTTCTCTTTCACTTCTCCCTACTTCCATTATATCTTTCTCTTTTTTTCTCCTATTCTTTTTGGAGGGTCTTTGTCGCGTGGGAAATTGTTTGTGGTCGTGTTTACACCAGTATCCTGTTTTGTTTAATTTTTTTCTTATTCTTCTCATTCTTCGTTGGTCTTCATTCTACGTTGTCTTGTCCGTTGCTTCGTATATCGTTCTCCTTCCTTTGTCCGTCTTCTCTAAATCTCTCTTTGTAACATTCCTGCCCTTTATAAGTTTTTCTTTTTGTTTTGTTT
>NC_051414.1:3733948-3734426 GCF_015228065.2 Penaeus monodon
ATACTTTATGCATATATTTATGTATAAATATACGAACGCATACGAGTGTCCTGCATAACAATTATATCCTTCATATATCCCTTAAAACAGGAGCAACGACCCCACCCCCCCTCCTCCAAGGACGACTACCCTCCCCCCCCCTTCTCCCGACCCAGGGCAACGACCCCCACCTGTCTCGTGCTCCCCCTCTCCCCTCCCTCCCCCCTTCTCTCCTGACTCTGCCCCCTGCTACCCCCCCTCCCCCCGGACAGTCTCTTCGGCAGACAAGATCCTCAGGGTAATATCTCTCGTTTATTTTCGTTTTTCCAGTCTTTATTCTGTGTTCTTTCTTTCTTTCCTCTTTTCGTTCTTTGTTTGTCTGTTTGTTTTTCTCTCTTCTCTTCCCCTTTTTTCGTTTTTTTTTTTTTTTTTGGGGGGGGGGTTCTTTCTCCTTCTTTTGCGTTTTTTTTTCATTTCGTGTTTTTTATTATTCTTTGTT
>NC_051414.1:3734476-3734712 GCF_015228065.2 Penaeus monodon
TCGCCCGTTTCATTTTTCCTCCTTTGCCCCCCCCCCATCCCCACCTTTCACTCTCTTGTTTTCTTTTATCTTTTACTAATTCCTTCCCTTTCTTTTATTCATTCTTTATTTATTTTCTTTATTTTCCTTTATTTGCTCCCTTCCTTCTATTATGAAGGAAGAGGATATAAAAGTAAGAATTAGAAGATGGAAAATAGGAGAAATGGAGATAAAAAAATTATAATTAGACGTATGAT
>NC_051414.1:3734774-3735053 GCF_015228065.2 Penaeus monodon
CCGTAGGGATGATGAATAAACACATGAGATAATGAATACTGATTCCTCTAACATATCAAACAATTATTTATTTAAAAAATTTTCCATTCGCTTAAGAAAATCCGATTCTTGCTTATCTGTTTGTTTCTCTGCATCTATTCTTTATCCGCATTTCTTTGGCTGGCTACTTTCAAAAAAGACAAAATGAACACATTTCTCCGTTTTTTTATTATGTATCTTTGCAGATTCAGTATTCTAAACAATAATTAAAAATTCTATCTTGGTGATCGTATGAAACCC
>NC_051414.1:3735139-3735302 GCF_015228065.2 Penaeus monodon
CTATCTCAAGCATTCATATCCTATTCGTATCTAGCTTTTTTTCTCCTATGTCCTTATATCACAAAACGTAAGATGAAACAAGGAAAATATTCGTTGTCTTTGTTCATTACTTCACGACTAATCTACTTTGTTGAGCCGTGGCAAGATTCCAAGGAAAGGAAGT
>NC_051414.1:3735675-3736758 GCF_015228065.2 Penaeus monodon
GCCATAAAATAACCTCTCACTTAAGAGACTGAGAGAAAAACAACGGATCGAGAACCACCTTCCTAACATAGATATATTGTTCTTGATATTGTTCTAGATAGCAAAGGATATCTCAAGTTCCCACTCTGCTCCTCTCCTCGCTCCTCTAGCCTCTTCCTATCCCTATCCTCACTCGTCCCTTCTCCTATCCTCACTCGTCCCTTCTCCTATCCTCACTC
Source organism: Penaeus monodon (assembly GCF_015228065.2). Taxonomy (NCBI): domain Eukaryota; kingdom Metazoa; phylum Arthropoda; class Malacostraca; order Decapoda; family Penaeidae; genus Penaeus; species Penaeus monodon. The sequence goes on from NC_051414.1 coordinate 3,735,894, forward strand.
GTCCCTTCTTCTATCCTCACTCGTCCCTTCTCCTATCCTCACTCGTCCCTTCTCCAATCCTCACTCGTCCCATCTTCTATCCTCACTCGTCCCTTCTTCTATCCTCACTCGTCCCTTCTCCAATCCAATCGGCCATCTTTATCCTCACTCGTCCTTCTCTACCATTCTCCTCCCGCCTCTTGGATGCCCTCTATCTCCGCCAGTCGAGATTTGAAGGAGCTTCGAGGGATAATATATCGTAAATCAATCGCAAGATACCATTCGCATTCCAGAAGGGTGAAGAGTGGATCAGTGTTTATTTTCTTCATTTTTCTCTTGAGTTTTTGCGTGATTTAGATATTGGGGTATAAAGGTTCAGTCGCAAATAGTTATGGGGTGAATATATGCTGAGCGAAGGAAAGGGTATCAGTCTTGCAAATATACTGAAATGTCGTGTGTGAATTAAAATGAACTGTACACTACTTTTTGGGAAAATGTGATAGGCCTATAAGTAACAGGTGTTCGTGATACTATATTTGGAAAAAAAAAATGGAATAAGCGACACGAGAATGTTAAAAAAAACATATCTAAGTCAGAAGAAAGTCGTAATTTGCATGGAAATGCAATTACACGAAACGTGTTCAAAATACAAACGACAGCTCCGTTGTAATTACACATATGTTACAACTAAACTAAATTCTGTACGACTGTAGGAACATCATGCGTAGAATCTAAGCTTTGATATCCTAAATCTGTAGAATTATCCATTTAACGAAAGTGAGAGTAGAAGTGAAAGTGAAAGTAAAGATAGCATTTACCGATGTCGACGAAAGTGCAAGTGAGTTTACAGAAGAGTACAAAAGGTACGTATTCAACCAGACCAAAT
>NC_051414.1:3736812-3736921 GCF_015228065.2 Penaeus monodon
CATACACAGACACAGAGAAAGAGACAGAGAGACAGAAAAAAAACAGAGATAGCCAAAAACTCAAACATACAAGCAAACACAGACAAACCAGAGGCAGAAAGAGCACATC
>NC_051414.1:3736960-3737089 GCF_015228065.2 Penaeus monodon
CACCAAAGACCGCACGGTACGAAATAGGCAGACGCGGAGACCAGGCGGAATGTTAACAGGAGGAACGAGGAGGAGGTCCAGCCAGGCGGACCCGAGGCTGTTGACGGTCAAGGACCCCGCGAAGGAATG
>NC_051414.1:3737611-3737829 GCF_015228065.2 Penaeus monodon
AGCGAAGGATCGCATTTCACGCCGAAGACACAATAGTGGAACCTCAAAAGTGGAGTGGAGTGTTTTAGGCCACAACATCTAAAACTCTATTTCCTCATTATCCTCCTCATCACAGTTCCACGTTTGCTGTAGATTTACATATTTACATATTTACATATTTACTTTTTTTTCTTTACTAATGACCCTAAGCCTTCTATAATACACTAATACTTCTGTTT
>NC_051414.1:3737941-3738367 GCF_015228065.2 Penaeus monodon
CGGTGAAAGGAAATGAAACAGAAAATGTTTCTCAAACTTTCAACCTGCGTCGCATATATTGAAATTCTAATATAAAGGCATCCTATCGAAAAAGTAAGAACTTCATAATTAAAAAAAAAAATATTTACATCCTATGAACTTCATAACTAAAAACAACAACAACAAAAGAACTTCCTAATTAAAAAAGATAATAATCTTATTGGCGATAAAGACGCTGATAATAACATGGCGCTCGGCTCATAATGGCGATATCAGAGATAAATGGCGATTGAGATAATTATGACGTAATGCGCCCAAGAGTCATAAATGGCCTAACCACAGGGCAACTGAGCCAAGTTCTGTTGATGCGCAGAAAGTTCTGGATTCCCATTGAACTTCGGCAGGAGGCAGAGGTCGTGGGCAAAGGCGTCATTGCGGGTTATTCTC
>NC_051414.1:3738681-3738822 GCF_015228065.2 Penaeus monodon
GTCATGAGCCTGCGAGAGAGTGTGTATTCCCTTCCCCATCCCCCGGGTTTGAAATAAAAATAAACAGAATGAAAATAAATAATAAAACAAATAATGACAAAAAAAATATTATTTATAGAAAAAAGTTGCTGGTGATATCAT
>NC_051414.1:3738857-3739225 GCF_015228065.2 Penaeus monodon
TATATATATTTACACCTGACTATCGTAATCACCCACGAAAAAAAAATACTCATCGCTCTACCGGTAACAGTACGTAAGATAACGAAAGATAAAAAATGATAGAAGAGGAAGAGGAAAGAATATATTTACATCTATACAGGTTTGACTGTCAAGGGCATTCGAAGTCATGGCCATGTGACCCACGGACTGTGATCCTGTATGCGAAGGACGCCGTTGGAAAGACTGGTTTTCCTCGTAGGACATTACTGAAGGAGGGAGGAATGACCCACGTGGCAATGTCCTTTGCCTCTTTGTCTCCCGTAGGATCATATGTTCCTTGGCGAAGAGGAGGGGAGGTGGAAAGGAGGGTGGGAGGTGGATGGGTGGAT
>NC_051414.1:3739331-3739637 GCF_015228065.2 Penaeus monodon
AGGTATGAGGGAAGAGAGGATTGCGAGTTGACAAAAACAACAATAGGCGTGTCCGAATTAAATCATCATGGCTTGGTTTAATATTTTCTTTAAAAAAATAACGATGCTGAGTACATATTGAAAGGAAAAAAAACATCGCCTGGATATACTTCTCCCTTTATAATTCTCTATTTTTTTTAAGATGACAGTAGCTACATGGATTTATTTAGAGTAAAACGTGCACCGATTTAATCAGCTGACGATTTAGTGTCATAGATAACTGAGGGTTTATAGTATACCTTTCCGAGGCAGATGAGAAAATAAACA
>NC_051414.1:3739860-3740218 GCF_015228065.2 Penaeus monodon
ACAAAGGAAATAAAGACCACCCCGAGTCTCATCCGTATTTCCAGATTACCTCATTCCACAAACATTTCCTCCGCCGGTCACCTCGTCTCAATTCTCTTTCAACCCTACCCCATGACCTCTCAAAGCGAAACCCCCCCTCCCCACCCCCTAACCCCCAACCCCCCTCCCTTCCCACCACCCTAACCCCCAACCCCCTCCCTTCCCACCACCCTAACCCCCAACCCCCTCCCTCCCCACCACCATAACCCCCAACCCCCTCCCTCCCCACCCCCTAACCCCCAACCCCCTCCCTCCCCACCACCCTCAACCCACCCCCTTTACCTTCACGACTCCTCGACCCTATCTATATCTTCAGACC
>NC_051414.1:3740311-3740521 GCF_015228065.2 Penaeus monodon
ACTTCAATAACCTCGAGCGTCCATCCTCCAGCGCATCTCCTCGAAACAGCCGCCGACCGCCATCTTGAGGACCAGCTTGAAGTGCTTGTTATGCTCGTCCTTCAGCCTCGAGCGGTGACTATGCTCAGGGGCAGATTGGTTCTCCGCCTTGACCGCAGTCGTTTATAATGTTTTTCTGTCTCTTGCTCTTTTCGCTCTCTCGTTTCGCTT
>NC_051414.1:3740802-3740897 GCF_015228065.2 Penaeus monodon
ATAAAGAGAAAAAAAAATCAAAACAATAATATAGAACCCGGATGTCTTATCAAGTAAAAAAAAGATATCAAAATAATCCTACTGATAACAAGAAA
>NC_051414.1:3740919-3741043 GCF_015228065.2 Penaeus monodon
CAATCACCTGAGGATTTATCATATCTTATATTTTTTACCTTCCTCTTTCACGCCCAGAGCTGCTCCCACATATCTGACCTTAGCTGACCTTGCCCAACGCACCAGAAGGGCAGGTACTGAGGTA
>NC_051414.1:3741243-3741456 GCF_015228065.2 Penaeus monodon
GGGTGAGGACTGGATTCTTGTTGATTTTTTAAACCTGTTTTTTTTCTAACTCTAACAATTTTTATTTGTCTGTCTGTTTTCATCGATTTGATTCCTTTCTTCTGGTTTCAGGCGCTTATAGTTATGTCACTTTTTTCATTTCATTTATATTAACGCTTTTCTTACACATCTTTCCCCGAGTCAAACTTAACTATTTTCCTAAAGTACAGTTAG
>NC_051414.1:3741826-3742085 GCF_015228065.2 Penaeus monodon
CACCATAACTCTTTCTCTTAAAATCCACTAAGTCATCTTATTTGATTTCCTAATTTCTGTTTTCTTCTTCCATTTAAGCTTTCAATTACGGAATATCTGAAATCCTCCGTATTCCTTATATTCTTCAAATAATACCATTAGCTTTTCCCTCCGCCATGGTCAGAGAACAGACAATCCTCTTGAACTGCAGTCTGTTCACCCAAACAGAACAATATCGAAGGGAACGTTGCATGACGAAGGTATGCTGGCAGGGTACTCA
>NC_051414.1:3742208-3742423 GCF_015228065.2 Penaeus monodon
CACCTGCCTACTACTAGCTGCCAGGGGGTATTTGACTCGCTGGACCAGAAACACAAGGCATATGATGGCCGACATTATGCCTTGCCCCCCCCTGCCAATGCCCCCTTCCTCCCCCTTCTCCCCCCTCCCGGCGAGTCTCCTTCCACAATCTTCTTGTATTTTTCTCTTGTTACCATTCATCATTTCCTATGTTATCTTTCTCGCCCTTCTTTTAA
>NC_051414.1:3742455-3742870 GCF_015228065.2 Penaeus monodon
TTCAAATATACAGCGTAATCGTAACTGGAAGCTTGCAGAGTACGTGTTCGAGAGGGGATGGGGGGGAGGGGTATGGTAGAAGTTGGGACATGTAAGTTATGGATGAAATTAACATGATGTGTATAAATGGTTGTTTAGTCACTCATGGTGGGTAATGGGAGCTTGATCGATGGTGATGCGTGTACTTTCCTTCCTACTTTCTCTCCTTCGTATTTTTTTCTGTCTATGTCTGCTTCCTTTTCTCGGTCTCTGCCATTTTCTCTTTTGATACTTCTGCGTCTGAATCGGCTTCTCTCTGTTTCTATCTGTGTCTGTTTCTGTCTATTTCTTTGTTTTATAATTGGTTGTTAGCCTCTTTTACTCTGTCACTGGTATGCGTTTCTTTCCTTCCTCCCCTTTTTTTTTTTTCCCCCCC